>NC_034189.2:25494073-25829573 GCF_002021735.2 Oncorhynchus kisutch
ATCACTAGGGCCGGACTCCTTGCCATTCAGGACATCGAAACCAGGCTGTATCAGAAGAAAGCCACCCAAGTCAGACTGTTCGCCGAGTGCCAAGTCTGGGACCAAAAGGCTTCTGAACAACTTCTACACCTAAGCCATAAGACTGCTGAACAGTTAATCAAAATGGCTACCCGGACTATTTACATTGACCCACTTTATTTGCATTTATTTGCATTCTCTCTCCTGATTGCCTAGTCACTTTAACCAATACCTACATGTAGATACTACATTACCTCAACTACCTTGTAACCCTGCACATTGACTCGGTACTGGTACTCCTTGTATATAGCCTCATTACCGTAATTGCTGGACTATTAAGCGCACCTGAATATAAACCGCACCCAACGAATTATAAAAAAATATGTATTTTGTACATAAATAAGCCGCACATGTCTATAAGCCGCAGGTGCCTACCGGTACATTGAAACAAATGAACTTGGTCACTATCTTCCTCCTCCTGTGCACTGAAACCACTGAAGTCATCTCCTTCGGTGTCGGAGTTGAATAGCCTCAGAATTGCTTCATCCGATGTTGGATCGTTTTCATTGTCGCTCTCGTCACTTTCATCCGGAGGCAAATACCCCGCTGAGCTCATGCTGCCCCTTCAACACGCAGCAGTCTAGCCTTTCGAAACCCGTTGATTATAGTGGATTTTTTTTACAATGCTCCACGCTGTCAGGACCCACTGGCAGACTTGACCATAAGTTGCTCTTTGCATGTGGCCCGTTTTAGTGAAGGATTTCTCCCCACTTGTCATCCAAGCCTCCCACTGAACAAGGAGCGCCACCTTAAATGCATGATTTACACTGATGTCGAGTGGCTGCAAATACTTTGGGCCATCTGCTTTTCTTCCCTCTGAAAGATTTTGTTGTCTTTTTGCACTGAGTCAGTTCCTCACGCTGCTGTTTGCAAAGTCTTATCATCGACTCATTAAGGCCAAGCTCCCGTGCAGCAGCTCTATTTCCTTTTCCAACAGCGAGATCGATCGCCTTCAACTTGAAAGCTGCATCATATGCATTTCTCCGTGCCTTTGCCATGATGAGGGTGACAAAATTACTACCGTAATCAGAATGATGGGAAGTTTGAGCGCGCTCGATTTACGTCACATTATGTGACAGTGCTCAGTTTTTTGGCGGCATGAATCTTGTGAAAGCAGGAAAAATCCATAAATTAGCCGCGCCATTGTATAAATCGCGAGGTTCAAAGCGTGGGAATAAAGTAGCGGCTTATAGTCTGGAAATTACGGCAGTTATTTTATTGTATTACTATTTCCTACACACACACGCCCGTTCAAAAGCTTGGGGTCACACAGAAATGTCCTTGTTTTTGAAAGAAAAGCACATTTTTGTCCATTAAAATAACATAAAATTGATCAGAAAAACAGTGCAGACATTGTTAATGTTGTACATGACTATTGTAGCTGGAAACAGCTGATTTTTTATGGAATATCAACATAGGTGTACAGAGGCCCATTATCAGCATCACTCCTGTGTTCCAATGGCACCTTGTCTTAGCTAATCCAAGTTTATCATTTTATAAGGCTACTTGATCATTAAGAAACCCTTTTGCAATTATGTTAGCACAGCTGAAAACTGGCCTGATTAAAGAAGCAATAAAACTGGCCTTCTTTAGACTAGTTGAGTATCTGGAGCATCAGCATTTGTAGGTTCGATTACAGGCTCAAAATGTCCAGAAACAAATAACTTTCTTCTGAAACTCGTCAGTCTATTCTTGTTATGAGAAATGAAGGCTATTCCAGGCGAGAAATGGCCAAGAAACTGAAGATCTTGTACAACGCTGCAAACTACTCCCTTCACAGAACAGCGCAAACTGTCTCGTAACTAGAATAGAAAGAGGAGTGAGAGGCCCCGGTGCACAACTGAGCAAGCGGACAAGTACATTAGAGTGTCTAGTTTGAGAAACAGACGCCTCACAAGTCCTCAACAGGCAGCTTCATTAAATAGTACCCGCAAAACACCAGCCACAACATCAACAGTGAAGAGGTGACTCCGGGATGCTGGCCTTCTAGGCAGAGTTGCAAAGAAAAAGTCATATCTCAGACTGGCCAATGAAAAGAAAAGATTAAGATGGGCAAAAGAACAGACACTGGACAGAGGAACTTTGCCTAGAAGGCCAGCATCCTGGAGTCGCCTCTTCACTGTTGACGTTGAGACTGGTGTTTTGTAATTAATTGTAATCAAACCCAAATACTGATATTCCAGAAACTCAACTAGTCTAAAGGCCAGTTTTATTGCTTCTTTAATCAGGACAACCATTTTCAGCTGTGCTAACATAACTGCACATTGGTTTTCTAATAATCAATTAGCCTTTTAAAATTATAAACTTGGATTAGCTAACACAACGTGCCATTGGAACACAGGAGGGATGGTTTCTGATAATGGGCCTCTGTACGCCTATGTAGACATTCCATTAAAAGAAATCAGCCGTTTCCAGCTACAATAGTCATTTACAACATTAACAATGTCTACACTGTATTTCTGATCAATTTGATGTTATTTTAATGGACCAAAATGTGGTAGTGTATATTTGACTGCTTTCTAACTCTGCATTGTTGGGAATGGGTTCGTAAGTAAGCATTTCATGGTAAAATCTACAACTGTTGTATTCGGTGCATGTGACCAATACATTTTTATTTGGTTCAGAGCCTTAATTTGGCCTTAGTTTAAGTGTTCGCACATCCATGAGTCTCTCTGTGTGTGTGTGTGTGTGTGTGTGTGTGTGTGTACAGTTGAAGGTGGAAGTTCACATACACTTAGGTTGGAGTCATTAAAACTCGTTTTTCAACCACTCCACAAATTTCTTGTTAACAAACTATAGTTTTGGCAAGTCGGTTAGGACATCTGCTTTGTGCTTTACACAAGTAATTTTTACAACAATTGTTTACAGACAGATTCATTCACTGTATCACAATTCCAGTTGGTCAGAAGTTGACATACACTTTGTTGACTGTGCCTTTAAACAGCTTGGAAAATCCCAGAAAATGATGTCATGGCTTTAGAAGCTTCTGTTAGGCTAATTGACATAATTTGAGTCAATTGGAAGTTTACCTGTGGATGCATTTCAAGGCCTACCTTCCAACTCAGTGCCTCTTTTGCTTGACATCATGGGAAAATCAAAAGAAATCAGCCAAGACTTCAGAAACAAAAAATTGTAAACCTCCACAAGTCTCGATCATTCTTGGGAGCAATTTCCAAATGCCTGAACGTACCACGTTCATCTGTACAAACAATAGTACGCAAGTATAAACACCATGCAGCTGACATACCGCTCAGAAAGGAGACGGATTCTGTCTGCTAGAATTGAACGTACTTTGGTGCAAAAAGTGCAAATCAATCCCAGAACAACAGCAAAGGACCTTGTGAAGATGCTGGAGGAAACAGGTACAAAGTATCTATATTCACAGTAAAACGAGTCCTATATCGACATAACTTGAAAGAACTCTCAGCAAGGAAGAAGCCACTGCTCCAAAACCGCCATAAAAAAGCAGGACTACAGTTTGCAACTGCACATGGGGACAAAGATCGTACTATTTGGAGAAATGTCTTCTGGTCTGATGAAACAAAAATAGAACTGTTTGGCCATAATGCCCATCGTTATGTTTGGAGGAAAACTGGTGCACTTCACAAAATAGATGGCATCATCAGGGAGGAAAATTATGTGGATATCCTGAAGCAACATCTCAACATCAGTCAGGAAGTTAAAGCTTGGTCACAAATTGGTCTTCCAAATGGACAATGACCCAAAGCATACTTCCAAAGTTGTGACAAAATGGCTTAAGGACAACAAAGTCAAGGTATTGGAGTGACCATCACAAAGCCCTTACCTCAATCCCATAGAACATTTATGGGCAGAAATTTAAAAAAGTGTATAAGTGCAAGGAGGCCTAGAAACCTGACTCAGTTACACCAGCTATGTCAAGAGGAATGGGCCAAAATTCACCCAAATTATTGTTGGAAGCTTGTGGAAGGCAACCTGAAACATTTGAGCCAAGTTTTAAAAAATTCAAGGCAATGCTACCAAATACTATTGAGTGTATGTAAACTTCTCACACACTGGGAATGTGATGAAATAAATAAAAGCTTAAATAAATCATTCTCTCTACTATTATTCTGACATTTCAAATTCTTAAAATAAAGTGGTGATCCTAACTGACCTAAGACAGGGAATTTTTACTAGGATTAAATGTCAGGAATTGTGAAAAACTGAGTTTAAATGTATTTGGCTAAGGTGTATGTAAAACTCTGACTTCAACTGTATGTATGTATGTATGGTTGAAGTCAGAAGTTTACATATAGAAGTTTACATACAACTGAGTTTAAATACATTTAAACTCAGTTTTTCACAATTCCTGACATTTAATCCTAGTAAAAATTCCCAACTGTATGTGTGTATGTAGTACCTCCCAGCAGCAGCAGCACCATGAGGTCGGAGGCTGTTTTGAGCTGCGCCACATCCTCCTCCCGCACTCCATCCACTGTGTGAACTACCACATCTAACAGACACTCCACCAGGCCGGCCTCCACCAACTGTAGCTTGATCACATCTGAGAGACAGAAGAGAGAGAGAGAGAGCAAGACAGACAGACAGACAGAAATTCAGTTAGACAGAATTAACAATGACATACACTGCTCAAAAAAATAAAGGGAACACTAAAATAACATCCTAGATCTGAATGAATGAAATATTCTTATTAAATACTTTATTATTTACATAGTTGAATGTGCTGACAACAAAATCACACAAAAATGATCAATGGAAATCAAATTTATCAACCCATGGAGGTCTGGATTTGGAGTCACACTCAAAATTAAAGTGGAAAACCACACTACAGGCTGATCCAACTTTGATGTAATGTCCTTAAAACAAGTCAGAATGAGGCTCAGTAGTGTGTGTGGTCTCCATGTGCCTGTATGACCTCCCTACAACGCCTAGGCATGCTCCTGATGAGGTGGCGGATGGTCTCCTGATGGATCTCCTCCCAGACCTGGACTAAAGCATCCGCCAACTCCTGGACAGTCTGTGGTGCAACATGGCGTTGGTGGATGGAGCGAGACATGATGTCCCAGATGTGCTCAATTGGATTCAGGTCTGGGGAACGGGCGGGCCAGTCCATAGCATCAATGCCTTCCTCTTGCAGGAACTGCTGACACACTCCAGCCACATGAGGTCTAGCATGGTCTTGCATTAGGAGGAACCCAGGGCCAACCACACCAGCATATGGTCTCACAAGGGGTCTGAGGATCTAATGTCAGTACCTCAGCCTACCTCTTGCGAGCACATGGAGGGCTGTGCAGGCCCCCCAAAGAAATGCCACCCCACACCATGACTGACCCACCGCCAAACCGGTCATGCTGGAGGATGTTGCGTTCTCCACGGCGTCTCCAGACTGTCACGTCTGTCACATGTGCTCAGTGTGAACCTGCTTTCATCTGTGAAGAGCACAGGGAGCCAGTGGCGAATTTGCCAATCTTGGTGTTCTCTGGCAAATGCCAAACGACCTGCACGGTGTTGGGCTGTAAGCACAACCCCCACCTGTGAACGTCGGGCCCTCATACCACCCTCATGGAGTCTGTTTCTGACCGTTTGAACAGACACATGCACATTTGTGGCCTGCTGGAGGTCATTTTGCAGGGCTCTGGCAGTGCTCCTCCTGCTCCTCCTTGCACAAAGGCGGAGGTAGCGGTCCTGCTGCTGGGTTGTTGCCCTCCTACGGCCTCCTCCACGTCTCCTGATGTACTGGCCTGTCTCCTGGCGCCTCCATGCTCTGGACACTATGCTGACAGACACAGCAAACCTTCTTGCCACATCTCGCATTGATGTGCCATCCTGGATGAGCTGCACTACCTGAGCCACTTGTGTGGGTTGTAGACTCCGTCTCATGCTACCACTAGAGTGAAAGCACCGCCAGCATTCAAAAGTGACCAAAACATCAGCCAGGAAGCATAGGAACTGAGAAGTGGTCTGTGGTCCCCACCTGCAGAACCACTCCTTTATTGGGGGTGTCTTGCTAAATGCCTATAATTTCCACCTGTTGTCTATTCCATTTGCACAACAGCATGTGAAATTTAATGTCAATCAGTGTTGCTTCCTAAGTGGACAGTTTGATTTCACAGAAGTGTGATTGACTTGGAGTTACATTGTGTTGTTTAAGTGTTCCCTTTATTTTTTTGAGCAGTGTAGTTAATCCTATGGTGAGAACGAGCACCGCCTGGTCATGCACGCTGTGAAAAGATGTAAAGTCAGCAGTTTATCAACAACTTGTGACACACACACAGCATCTCTCCCACAGACACACGCCAGGTTTGTTTATACACCCCACTTATATATATATGACATACATCATTGTCTGTTTTTTTGTCCAGCAAAAGTACAACTAAAATCAACTATTTCAGAAGCTTTGTGCATTTCTTGACTCCCATTGGCTTCATCCAAAATTCTCCGACACGAAATCCCAGTGTGCCGGCAGTCTTTTCTTTTTTAGGATGCATACCTTACTTGTGATGTTTACTTTGCGATTATTACTTTTTCGGACCTAATTCCACTTCCCCTGCTCGAGTGTCAAAGGGTCCAGACATAGGTGCATGTCTCTAGTCTACTCTGCACTGGGGTAATCATTATGAAACATCATGTTGGTCTTCGTTTTGTTTTTCAAAAGTGCGAGTGAGTCATGAGACTGGTAGCAGCACCCTTGGCGTTCCTTTTAAGGCAGTAGACATCTCAACTGTAACATAAATATGTCTTAGATAATGAAGATGTGTGAGTACATATATATATATATATATATATGATTCAAACCTAGATAAAATGGTGATTGATGCACTGGCCTATTGTGCTGTGCCATCTAAGGAATAACCTTAAAAGCCAGTACTACTATGTAAGGAAGGTCAGTCTTTCCTGGCAGGAAGACAAAGTGAGAAACAGGAGGGTGGTATAGACGACAGTTGGTTCATCAAGACATGCATGGTAGCAGGGTGAACTTCATTAAAACAACATCCATTTAACTTGTTCAAATACCGGTTGCATGCAGTCAACTCAAGAACATGGATATGACCTGGAAGTCCTGGCTCACTCAAGGAATCCCACTTGTGGTGATCATTTTCAATAAACATCTGGGGACAAGTGTTTTGAATGACCTACTTATAACCTAAATTGGAACGCAGTGGCTGTACAGTAACATGCTATACATGATTTCTGAGCTCTGGGTCTTCATTTCACAGCTCTGCATGGGTTTTGACTGACGGCCATTCTGAACTTGAGCACCACGCGCAAAGTTGCCCCATCCCTCCCGCTAATTGGGTAACCTTTGCAAACGTTTTGTTGTCTGAGTGAGGGAATTGCTGTAAATTACGAGGACTTGATGTATTTTGAAAGATGAGACGTTGAGGATAATAAATACAGCTTTTAATACTGCTATCATGGTTATGCATATGCTTTCCATAATTCTTCTGTAAGAAACATTACAATTTAGCCCTATCCATATATGCCAATTAAACTGAAATTGCGGGTGTCAAGGTCATACAAAATAGCAAGCTGTTACTTGAATTTCCTGAAACGCTTCACTGTGTGTTTATTTTTCTGTTGTTGTGTTCATCCTGTTGAGGTGTGGGGTAGAGGCCTTCACGGGTCCAAAATAAACTGACCCATCCTGTAATGGACCTGGGACTTTTGAGAAAGAGAAAAAGAGAGAGAAAGAGAGAAAAAGAACGAGAGAAAAAGAGCGATTTATATATATATATATATATATATATATATATATAAATATAAGACCCGTTCTGAACGGACCAGAGGACAACTAGACCCATTCCGTATAGATCCGGTAGGTTCAATCTTTAAGCTACTTTATTAACCAGAGCTGATAAGGTCTGAGGGAGGGAAAGTAGCGAGAGGTGATGCTCTAGCAGGAGTTGTGCAGTGTCTGTAGGCTACTGTGAGTGTAAGCAAGTGACATGGTGAGCAGGGAGAGGCCAACAACAACAACAAGCTACATGTGCCACTCTCGTGAAAAGCAAGAACAGAATCTCTCACACACACACACACACACACAAACACGGAACCCGGATCGTGTGTTGGGTATTCAGGTGGATCGGTGAAAACTTCTAGTGTAGGTTACAAATCAATATGCATTGTTTTATTGTACCAACTCCGCAGATTGTCCGATCTGAAAAATGTATAGGCTAAATAATGCTAAATGCTTCACTTGTGGGGGGAGGCCTTGGTGAATGCAATCTACAGTCTCTGGCCCCACCCTACATGACACAGAAATGAAGTGCTTATGTCACACAAATGACTTGGTTCCGTTGTCACCCACAAAACAAGGGTTAACTTATAACGGAGCCTATTCCTCATACAGCAGTATTGTCAAAGATAGGAGAGAAGGATACAGGGTTCATACAGGGTTTAAATCAGGATATGTCAAAGGAAGGCCCGAAAAAAATTGACAAAGACTCCAGCCACCCAAGCCATAGACTGTTCACTCTGCTACTGTCTGGCAAACGGTACCGGGGCTCTCGGGCCAATAGGCTCCGAGACAGATTCTATCCCCAATCCATAAGACTGCTCAATAGCCAGACTGTTAAAGTAAATAGTCAATGAATGGTACGCCAACTATCTGCACTGACCCTACGCACATTCACAAGACATTATAAATACACATACATACTGACATAACAAAAACAAACATATTACACACTTTTACACTCATCATTTGCTGCTTCTACACTGTTGTTTATTTTACTCTTATTATCTATCCTGATGTCTAGTCACTTTACCCCGCCTTCATGTACATATCTACCTCAAATACCATATTATTATCTATCCTGATGCCTAGTCACGAAACCCTGCCTTCATGTACATATGTACCTCAAATAGCTTATTATCTATCCTGATGCCTAGTCACGAAACCCTGCCTTCATGTACATATGTACCTCAAATAGCTTATTATCTATCCTGATGCCTAGTCACGAAACCCTGCCTTCATGTACATATCTACCTCAAATACCATATTATTATCTATCCTCATTCCTAGTCACGAAACCCTGCCTTCATGTACATATGTACCTCAAATAGCTTATTATCTATCCTGATGCCTAGTCACGAAACCCTGCCTTCATGTACATATGTACCTCAAATAGCTTATTATCTATCCTGATGCCTAGTCACGAAACCCTGCCTTCATGTACATATCTACCTCAAATTACGTATTATTATCTATTCTGATGCCTAGTCACTATACACTGCCTTCATTTCCAGTTGAAGTTGGAAGTTTACATACACCTTAGCCAAATACATTTAAACTCAGCTTTCCACAATTCCTGACATTTAATCTGAGTAAAAATTCCTGTCTTAGGTCAGTTAGGATCACCACTTTATTTTAAGAATGTGAAATCTCAGAATAACAGTAGAGAGAATGATTTATTTCAGCTTTTATTTCTTTCACCACATTCCCAGTGGGTCAGAAGTTTACATACACTCAGTTACTATTTGGTAGCATTGCCTTTAAATTGTTTAACCTGGGTCAAACGTTTCGGGTAGCCTTCCACAAGCTTCCCACAATAAGTTGGGTGAATTTTGGCCCATTCCTCCTGACAGAGCTGGTGTAACTGAGTCAGGTTTGTAGGCCTCCTTGTTCGCACACGCTTTTTCAGTTCTGCCCAAAAATGTTCTATAGGATTGAGGTCAGGGCATTGTGATGGCCACTCCAATAAATTGACTTTGTTGTCCTTAAGCCATTTTGCCACAACTTTCAAAGTATGCTTTGGAAGTAGAACCATTTGCGACCAAGCTTTAACTTCCTGACTGATGTCTTGAGATGTTGCTTCAATATATCCACAATTCTCCGTCCTCATGATGACATCTATTTTGTGAAGTGCATCAGGCCCTCCTGCAGCAAAGCACCCCCACAACATGATGCCGCCACCCCCGTGCATCACGGTTGGGATGGTGTTCTTCGGCTTGCAAGCCTCCCCCTTTTTCCTCCAAACATAACGATGGGCATTATGGCCAAACAGTTCTATTTTTGTTTCATCAGACCAGAAGACATTTCTCCAAAAAGTCTGATCATTGTCCCCATGTGCAGTTGCAAACCGTAGTCTGGCTTTTTATGGCGGTTTTGAAGTGGTGGCTTCTTCCTTGCTGAGCGGCCTTTCAAGTTATGTCGATATAAGACTTGTTTTACTGTGGATATAGATACTTTTGTACTTGTTTCCTCCAGCATCATCACAAGGTCTTTTGCTGTTGTTCTGGGATTGATTTGCACTTTTTGCATCAAAGTACTTCATCTCTAGGAGACAGAACACGTTTCCTTCCTGAGCGGTATGATGGCTGCGTGGTCCCATGGTGTTTATACTTGCGTACAATTGTTTGTATAGATGAACGTGGTACCTTCTGTCGTTTGGAAATTGCTCTCAAGGATGATCCAGACTTGTGGAGGTCTACAATTTTGTTTCTGAGGTCTTGGCTGATTTCTTTAGATTTTTCCATAATGTCAAGCAAAGAGGCACTGAGTTTGAAAGTAGGCCTTGAAATACACCCACAGGTACACCTCCAATTGACTCAAATGATGTCAATTAGCCTTGTCAGCAGCTTCTAAAGCCATGACATCATGTTCTGGAATTTTCCAAGCTGTTTAAAGGCACAGTCAACTTAGTGTATGCAAACTTCTGACCCACTGGAATAAACGTTGTGCGTGATAAAGTGAATTATAAGTAAAATAATCTGTCTGTAAACAATTCTTGGAAGAATTACTTGTGTCATGCACAAAGTAGATGTCCTAACCGACTTGCCAAAACTATAGTTTCTTAACAAGAAATTTGTGGAGTGGTTGAAAAACTAGTTAATGACTCCAACCTAAGTGTATGTGAACTTCCGACTTCAACTGTATCTACCTCAAATATCTCGTACCTCTGCACATTGATCCGCTACTGTATAGCTCCATTCTTGTGTATTTTATTTTATTCCTTGAGTTTCTATTTTATTTTTAAACTCTGCATCGTTGAGAAGGGCTTGTAAGCAAGCATTTCAAGATAAAGTCTACACCAGTTGTATTTGGCACGTGACAAATAAAATTGGATTTGATTTGTATGAAGGGAGAAAGAGATTAAAATATGCTTGAGTCTAGGATTGTATTGTGTATGTGTGCATGCGACAGAGAGGGATAGAGAGAGACCGAAAGAGAGAGAGACTTTTCTCTGGAGTAGAGTTAAGTAGGATGTTGTCTAGGAGACTGGCAGAATGGGAGAATCCACTGTGCTGCCCAGAATGATAACAGTCAGTGACTCTCTCTCACACACACACACACACACTGTATCACACTATCCTTCTCCCCCACCCACACACTATTCCAAGCATGCTCTTTTTTTGTGCTAAAAACAGCTGACACATTTTCATACAGCAGCCTCAGCCTCTTCCTGACAGCTAAGGATGCGCGTGCCGCTTCACTCCAATGATCAGTTACCAAGGCCACAGGTGACTCCACATAATGTAGTCCCGAGTGCCGTGAGTGAGAATTCAGAGGAAAATACACAGTGTGAAATACATTCAACTGGTAACCGCAATTCTCCCTTTAAATGATCCTCATATAATTCAATAAAATCACTCTGCGTACGCATTGAAGCCAGGATATGTCTTTACTTGGTTTTAGGCACTGACCCAAATATTGCAGTGGTGGCTATATTTATTTTGCTGTTCCAATGTGCAGTGTGACTTCAACAAAGGTAGGTTCCTCGCCAAACTGTGACTTCAACTAATTCATTATTCACTTCTGACAAAGGGGAGTTAAAAAAAATCTGAACTAGATCATTTCTAATGTGCATGCACGCCCCACACAGACCACTGTTTCTGCATGCTTATTTGACGTGTAATCATGGCTAATGGAAATGGCCATATGGATGCAAATCATTTGCAATGCTAATTCTACAACATCAAAACACTGGCTCAATAATTCAGTACTATATTCCTGTACCCCAACTAGGTTTGGGCGGAATACCGTTTACTGAGGTATTTTGAAATACAGACGTTTTTTTTTTTTTTACGGTATTGAAAATCATATCTACATGAATACATTCATTACGGATAGTCCTGAATGAATTGTGTATAATGAGGAGTGAGAAAGTCAAAGATCACACACCGCAGCCATGCGAACCTCTCACCATTACCAATAACACTCAGCACTTTCTCAGTCATCATCATTCGCGATTCATTCAGGATTATCCACAATCATGGTAGCATCCACATGAAGGTAGAAGTGTTTAGAAACATATTCTACTCTTAATTACAATAAGTGGCTCCAACAAGACAATAAATAATTTACTATTCATTTCAATTGGTCACAAAATAAACTCGGAAACAGAACCAAAATGAACTGAAACCAAAATGAGTCACAAGCTTGATGTAAACACTGCGTGTTAGGAATATGGGACCAAACACTAAACTTCTGACTACTTTATTTATAATAATCTTTATGGGTGTCAAACATTTTGAGAAAATATTTTGTTTAGCATGTTAGGTAAAATATAAAATTGTTAAACAAAATCTATTTCTCTGAGAAATTAATTGTATTAGTATAAAATAATAGAATTTCCCCAGATTTTTTGAGCACACAGTATAGCTCAGTATTTACATTTTTTATTTTACACAGTTATTATTGCTTAAGGGTGTCAATCATACAGTTATTATTGCTTAAGGGTGTCAATCATACAGTTATTATTGCTTTAAGGGTGTCAATCATACAGTTATTATTGCTTAAGGTTGTCAATCATACAGTTATTATTGCTTTAAGGGTGTCAATCATACAGTTATTATTGCTTAAGGGTGTCAATCATACAGTTATTATTGCTTTAAGGGTGTCAATCATTTCAGACCCCACTGCACTTACACAGTATGACATCACATTCCCCTGACAACAGTATGTGGATCGGAAAATAACTCCCGCCTACTGTATTATATGTTGACATTTGATAATTGTAACCCGACTTGCCCGTCTTAATCACCTCTGTAGGGATAAATAAAGTTGTATGGAATTACCGTTCTCAGCGAGTGGAGCCAGGACCTCAAAGATCATCTCCTTCTTCTCGTGCTCCGCTTGCCTCTGGAAAAGACGCACCAGCTCCTCGGCGATGTTCGTTGAGGCAAACTGCTCCTTGCTCGACTCTGCAGAGAGGGAAGGAAAAGTTCAATCAAGACGACATGACTGGTCCAGTCTGTTTGGGATTCAGCGGAATCTTCCCGCGTTTATTCATCATCGTAACGATGAGCACCAGGCTAGCTAGCGAAGACAGACACTGGAATCGGTTCTGTCCCCGGTTTATATATGACAAAAAATGTGAAGCGAGTCACCATTCAACTTCCTACTAGGGTTGACAGTTTTGAATTATACGGCAAGATAAAAAATATATGGTACGCTTTTGTTATCTATGCCGATATGGTATGGTATCTTGGATTACATATCGATGGTAGGTTTATGCTCAAAATCCCAGACAGTATTGTAGAAAAACTGAACCGCAACCGGAATGGCAGATCAACAGTGTTCTGATGTGTGTACCCACAGAATTAGAACGCTACATCTACGGTAGGCATACTCACCGAGCTCGGCAAGGTTTCCGAAGGCAATGAGGCACATCTCTGTGAGGGCTGTGTTGTCAGAGTGGAGCCCCAGCAACTTCACCAGGGTGGGGATCACTCCCATGTTGATCAGCTGGGCCTGCAAGGAGTCTGGAGAGGACACAGGGGGAATAACAAAGGGGAGGTATGAGCACTGCCATCTAGAGTTTGGGAGTTTAAATTACATTAAGGCCAGTGCGGGGGGGGGGGGGTCTGTGTGTGTGTGTGTGTGTGTGTGTGTGTGTGTGTGTGTGTGTGTGTGTGTGTGTGTGTGTGTGTGTGTGTGTGTGTGTGTGTGTGTGTGTGTGTGTGTGTGTGTGTGTTTAAAAGTGTAATCAAGCCAAAAGGGAGGTGTCAAGAAATAATTCCAAAGTCTTAAAATAAGAGTCTCAAGAGGATTGTAAAAGGCCATTTCTAAACAAAAAGGCCTTTTAGCAACAAGAGTTGCTGCAAACAAAGAAAGAAATCTGCGCAGTTGTTTTCTATTTGCATAATGTAGACAAGCTATATATTGTCCTTAAGGTCCATGTCATGTACAACACGTCAGAGAGCAGATGTATTTCCCTGGATATAGTAAGCTCTGCAAAACCAGCTCGCGCCTATAGAGGGGAGATAGGAGAAAGAGTTGATTAAGTTCATTTTAAAAGATGACCGACACTGACAAACAAACAGATGACAAAGGAAGGATGGATGAAGAGAGAGGAAGGGGTGGAGGGGGGGGGGGGGGGGGGAGAAGTAAAAAGAAGGGACAAATGAATGAATAAGCACATTTTAAACACAAAAAGATAGAGATTAAAAGGGTATAAGGAGGAAGGGAGGGGAAGCGAGTGAGTGAGGGAGAAAGGAAGGAAGTAACCAATTGATAAAAAGTTATCTTGGTGAATTAACGAGGGTCCTCGCTGAAATACAGGTGAGGTTTGTTATTCTTTCAAAACATTAACCATAATCCACATTATGCCTCGACACAACCACAGGCCTTACGGGAGGTGAGCGAACTCCAGGACATAAACCAACTTGGGTCACAAAGTTATCATGACCCAAAATCTCAAAAAAATAAATAACATTTACAAATTCTATTTGTTAGGGAATGTCAAACAAGGCCTTGTAGAAATAATTGTCAATTTGCACAGCCGCTGTAAAAACCATTGGATGTGCGGATCCTCCTATAAATATTAGTGAAGGTTACATTATAGCTGTGGTGACAGTTTACAAACAGCCAGCTGAAGGGAGCGGGCCGCTGGCGGCCACAGAAACTCATTTGCATGGTGTAATTGCAAAATGCTCCGGCCCGCGATGTGCAGAGTGGATCAACTCCATTACTCTGACGTGTTAGATTCCGTAGCCCTGGGTAGAGGACAAGACCGTGGTCGCTCTCCTCTCTTTACAGTTCCAAGGACGTGTAGCGCATGTGGTAATTGTACGCACTATTATCAACTAGCCGATCAGTACTATTTTTTGTTTTACCGATTTGTCAAAATCAAGTCGCGGGCCAGAAAAAGGTCACTTCTTTGAAAATATATAGGGCAATGATCATACTTTCTATCTAGTTTAAGATGTTCAAGTGCGTTTGATTATGACTCACATATGTCAAACAGAACATTCACGATGTTCAAGTGCGTTTGATTATGACAAACAGAACATTCACGATGTTCAAGTGCGTTTGATTATGACAAACAGAACATTCACGATGTTCAAGTGCGTTTGATTATGACAAACAGAACATTCACGATGTTCAAGTTTGGACCAGAGTGTTTTTTTGTTGTTGAACCAAAACAATAATTCCCCCCTCCAATGGGCTGGATTGAATGGGCTCATGGGCAAGGCCATAGTTTGCCTACACCTGGTCTAGAGGCTATATGAAGTGTTTCCCTCCTGTTTTCTCAAGCGTCCTTCCCATGGAGCGACGAGAAATGGCCTTATTCAAAGCTAAACAGATTAGTCCATAAATAACCATAATTGAGAGAAAACATGTCTGTGTGAGATATTTAAAAATGGGATTTGACTTGAGGCTTTGCTGAACCCCGTGAAGTGGTTTCATTTAGTGCCCTGATAGTGGTGCGTGGCGGCTGGGGCTAAACGTTGGTGGCACCGGAAGAAGCACCGCTATAAAGCAGAGGACAGTGTAATCAACATATAAATAGAATTCTACCCATCATGGAACATTGACTTGAATGGGGATGTCCGTTCTAATAAATACATTTCTACTGAGTAATCACAGCACTGTTTAATGTCTGATGATTGGATCGCAGATCATTGGGTTATGGAGAGAAAATCCACTTAGCGCCATGTTTAATTGTGGGAAAGAAAAATTTGACATTGAGAGCCTTAGGGGTAAATTTTGAGCTGTCTCATGTGCCTCCCCTGAACGCCACGTTTTCGTACACATTTATTTTTCCTCAGTCTATTTTGGTGAGTGACCTTGGACTGGTCAGGGATCATACGAGAGAGGCGATAGATCGAAAAGTAATTACTGTTCCGCATCTCACCCACTGAGGAGAAGAAAAAAAACTTGGGCCATTCATTAATTATTTACAAGATTCAGAGAGCAGCAGTACATCATGGAAACACCCGTGAGCATCCCTCTCTCTAAACCACGAACCAGCCTTGGGTAGATTCATTCATGCAAACCTTAGCAAAACATTTTGCAACAGAGAGTGTTTTGCAATGAAAACGAGTTTCTAATTGGACAAATTCAGAGAGATCTCGCTCGGTTTCTGCCCATTTGCTTCCTAGTGAATACACTTCTGGTGAACCAACAGTCCAACCAAGACCACAACTCAACTTTCTGCACTGGGTTCCAGTTACATTTTCTACTAACTTTAAAGATGTTAGGGTTGTACGTGTACAGTAACTTGCAAAAGAAAATGTTACATCATTATGACAAGACTAGGTACTTAGCTACCACAGTTAAAGGGTGCTAAACCATAGGTTCACTATTCACATGAACACATCTATGCATAGTTACTTTAATAACTCTACCTACATGTATATACTACCTCAACTAACCGGTGCCCCCACACAGTATCGGTACCCTCCCTGTATATAGTCTCGCTATTGTTATTTTACTGCTGCTCTTTAATTACTTGTTACCTTTATCTCTTATTCTTATCTGTATGTTTTTGAAACTGCACTGTTGGTTAGGGGCTCGTAAGTAAGCATTTCACTGTATTCACCTGTTGTATTCGGCGCATGTGACTTATACAATTTTATTTGATCCCAAATGGCGCCCTATTCTCTGGTGAAAAGAAGTGCACAAAACAGGCTGCCATTTGGGAAGAAGGCTAATTAAACTAGAAAAAAGGTTTTTGAAGGTTGACAGCAGAAGTGAACATTATTGATTACTCGGGACCTCGCACCTGGATAGACTATAAAGGCTCTGCAAGGAAGGTTGTGGGGGAATAGGCAATCTAATTACAAACCAGAGACTGACATGTAAAGGGGACAGAGAAATGGCTACAGCATAAGCTAAGGAGGGACACCCCCAACTACAAGACAAGCGTCACTACTTTAAGAGGAAAATGACTAAGAGCTCAAGCAGGACACAACAGAAAGCAATGGACAGACCACTCTCCAAGGGACACATATGCTCTTGCACCACGACCTCCTGTCACCATAGTGTGTAAAGTCTGAGTAACATAAACTTGAACACTGGCTAACGTATAGCCTAGAGTGACAATGACTTAAAGGTCCAATGCAACTGTTTGTATCTCAATATCAAATCACTTCTGGGTGACTGACCGCTAAATACCTTACTGTGATTGTTTTCAATTAAATGTTCAAAACCTGTCTAGGACTGGGGTTCCGCTGCCAACAGCCAATGAAATTGCAGTGCGCCAAATACAAATCAACAGAAATCTCATAAATCACATTTCTCAAACACACAAGTATTAGGCACCATTTTAAAGATATAATTCTCGTTAATCCAGCCACAGTGTCGGATTAAAAAAATGCTTTACAGCGATAGCTCCACAAACGATTATGTTAGGTCACCATCAACTCACAGAAAAACACAGCCATTTTTCCAGCCAAAAAGAGGAGTCACAAAAAGCATAAATAGAGATGAAATGAATCACTAACCTTTGATGATCTTCATCAGATAACACTCATAGGGCTTCATGTTACACAATACATGTATGTTTTGTTCGGTAAAGTTCATATTTATACCCAAAAATCTTATTTTACATTGGTATGTTATGTTCAGTAAAACATGCAGTTCCAAAACATGCAGTGATATTGCAGAGAGCCACATGAATTCACAGATATACTCATTATTAAATGTTGATGAAAATACATGTGTTATACATGGACATATAGATAAACTTCTCCTTTATGCAACCGCTGTGTCAGATTTTAAAAAAACTTCACGGAAAAAGCATAATCTGAGTACGGCACTCAGAGCCCAAACCAGCCAAAATAAATATCCGCCATGTTGCGCAGTCAACATTAGTCATAAATAGCATTATAAATATTTACTTACCTTTGATGTATTTCATCAGAATGCACTCCCAGGAATCGCAGTTCCACAATAAATGCTTGTTTTGTTCGATAATGTCCATCATTTATGTCCAGTTATGTCCAAATAGCTTCTTTTGTTAGGGCGTTTGGTAAACAAATTCAAAAGCGCGTTCAGGTCCAGTCGGACGAAAAGTTCAAAAAGTTATATTACAGGTCGAAGAAACTTGTCAAACTAAGTATAGAATCAATCTTTCGGATGTTTTTATCATAAATGTTCAATAATGTTCCAACAAGAGAATTCCATTGTCTGTAGAAAAGCAATGGAAAGAGAGATACCTCTCATGTGAAATGCGTGCGACAGAACAAGGCTGCTGGCAGACCCCTTAGTCAAACAGCTCCCATCCGGCCCCCCTTCACAGGAGAAGCCTGAAACAACGTTCTAAAGACGGTTGACATCTAGTGGAAGCCTTAGGAAGTGCAACATAACCCATATCCCACTGTGAATTCTATAGGGCCTGAGTTCAAAAATTACAAACCTCAGATTACCCACTTCCTGTTTGGATTCTTTCTCAGGTTTTTTCCTGCCATAGGAGTTATGTTATACTCACAGACGTCATTCAAACAGTTTTAGAAACTTCAAAGTGTTTTCTATCCAATACTATTAATGATATGCATATATTAGTATCTGGGACTGAGTAGGAGGCAGTTTACTCTGGGCACGCTACTCATCCAAAAGTGAAAATGCTGCCCCCTATCCCAAAGAAGTTTTAACAATGAGAAATTTCTCAAGCAAGAATTTTGCTAGGACTGGGAGTGGTCTGAGTGGGGAGGGGAAAATTGAAAACTAGCTGTTATTAGCAGAGAGGTTTGAAACTCTTTCTTGTTGGTCTATATCAATAAGACTTCACAACAAGGTGCAGAATGGTTCAATTTGCATGATGGGGGGGGGGTCAAGAAGATCCTCAGCTCCACGAAAACCATTGACAACTGTGTGCCGTTTAAAGCGATGTTAAATAAATGTTAACTATTTGGTTCTAATATCATCACCTATTGAAGAACATAGTCAGAACTACACATGTCCGATTATTCCATGCAAAACAGTTAACGGTCTTGTTCAGGGGCAGAACGTCAGATTTTTACCTTGTCAGCTCAGGGATTCGATCTAGCAACCTTTCGGTTACTGGCCCAACACCACTAGGCTACTGCCGCCCCAAGGGTAGCTACACAATAAGTCTAAATATTGGTCACCATTAATTGGATATTTCAGTGATATAAAATAAAACTAGACGTGACAAGTATGAGTGGTCTAGGTTCATTTCCCATGCTTTGTGGGCTGTCTGTCAGTCAAAGAAGAGCAGAGGGGTGCATTTGCCGATTTACTGTCATCTAATTATGTTAATGTTGCAAGCTACCGGTAGAAACTTACTACAGTTGGCTAAACAGTGTTAACTAGACCTAATGTACTTTTTTTCTACACCCAACGTTGGCCTACCTAGCGAAGTTAGTTAATTAACACGATCCCCTTTTCAACATTGTTTTTAAGAGTGTTTAAATCACAATTGCTGCTGACAGACATGATAGGATACATTGATTGATGGAACACGTCAAATTGGCTAGCTAGCAAATAACAGATCAGGTCAATATGGCTAGTTAACGAGCTAACTTTCAGTGGATAAACTAGATTATTATATCCAAATAGTTTGATTTGCTTGCCATCTAGTGGTGATGACAGTAGTCCGACTAATAACTTTACCAGTACGAGGACTGGCCGATGTCAAGCGCTTTCCAAAAGCCTAATCTCTGATGAGGCTATTGAAATGGGGCGGCAGGGTAGCCTAGTGGTTAGAGCGTTGGACTATTAACCGAAAGGTTGCAAGTTCAAATCCCAGAGCTGACAATGTACAAATCTGTCGTTCTGCCCCTGAACAGGCAGTTAACCCACTGTTCCTAGGCCGTCATTGTAAATAAGAATTTGTTCTTAACTGACTTGCCTAGTTAAATAAAGGTAAAAAAATGACACATTGTTTGCTTAGCTAGCTAGCTACATGCCAAATAGATAGATTACGCACACATAATCAGAAAATATATGATCAACTGATGTTTACTGATCATAAAAAGCATGCAGTTACTTGCTGTATATCTCTGATGATATAGCAAAAAGTGTGCACAATTGTTTAGCATGAAATAATCTGAAATTTGTAGTTCTGACTATGCTCTTCAAGAGGAGAATACTAACAAATAGTTAACATTGATTTCACAAAACGGCACATAGTTGTCAATGGTTTTAGTGGAGCTGGGAGTATCCTTGCCCCTCGGCAGCCAAATTGAACGGTCTGCACCATATTGTAATGTTTTATTGATAATGAACTATTAACTAATTTACCGCCTGGTAATGTCACCAGGCAGGCCAAAACTCAAACCCACCAAAACAGCTGTTACACTAAAAGGGCATTAGCATAATTTTCCCTATTTGCCCGTACTATTCCAACCTCATAGTGTGGAAATGTATTTAAAAACACAGCAAAATATCATTTTTGACTGGGCCTTTAAGAACTAATTGGGCCTTTAAGAACTGACTTTGAAAGACAGTTCACTTCAAAATCAAAATTCGTCATACATTTTCAGACCTCAATAGCAGTCGATATGAATCCATCCCATCTAATGAGAAAATCCAGTTAAATGAAAATATAGGCACAGTCTAACAGCTTGAAATTAGACTGTGCCCATGTTACCAACTGATTTGGATTTGAGGCATATAGCTGAATCAACCCAACAGATTGCCTGGGACGTGGACTCATCTCACCAATAGACTACATAAATGTCTGAATTTTAAAAATAAAAATCACACAAACGTTCATATTAAAGTGAACTATCACTTTAAGACTGGATAAAAGCTGTCAACATAACATCTAGAACAGTCACCGACACTGCCAAAGTAGATTCATTCTTAAAAAAGGTTTACTCTGTTTAGTTTGGTTAATGTTGTTAACCCGGGGGGAGTTGGTCATTACCATTATCATTGCTATAGTTCATCAGCATGCCACAAAAGACAGTCAAGAGCTTCCCATTGTCCGGGTCAGTATTTTGGGACAGTGACTTTATGTGTCCAGCTACTATCTGAGCCCCTCCCGCCAGGTCAACTGCACTCCTGCCCTCATCTGCAAAACAAAGAGGTCAGGGGGAAATCAAAAAAGAAGAAAAATCACAATCACAACAACCAACCTGGGGAGAAAAAAATAAATCTATAAAAAAAGGGAGAGAAAGTTAAGCAAGCAGTAAAAATAAAATAAAAATACACAAAATCACATAAGTAAATAACACATGCTATAGAAATACGGCCATAAATAATAATTATAATAATGAATCATAACGTGAAAAAAGGAAAGGCAAAACAAAAAATGACTTGAGGCAGCTAACTAGAAATTAAATCACACATAACCCAAGCTAATACCTGTTGCACATAGCTCAGAGACATGAAATTACATATTGTGCTCTATGCCGTTTGTTTTGGTCATCCCCACCCCAAACCTCAAAATGTATTGGTGCGCTTGTGGCGATCAGTCTGAAGTACAGACAAATTTAGTGACAGTGCTGATGAAGCCAATTAGTTAACAAATAAATCCAAATGACTTTGAATGCTCAATGATTTTCATCACAGGTAGATTCTTCCAGATTTCAGAATCATGGTCAAATTCTAATACAGTGTGGATATGAGTGGAAGAGACAACCGTACTACAGAAGTAATGGAGACAGGTTATGCATATGAGCATGACTGTGAACAGCAAACGTATGGTGGTAGAGTGACTGAATCCCAGCTGGATTGAATAGAGAATAAGTCTGTTTGCTTTGTACAATAAAAAGAATCCTGCATCTTGGGAACTGAAGACCAGACAGCCTAGGGACCATGGGAATTGAAGTTGTCACACTCAGTGACTCCAGTCTGTTTTTATGAAATCATTTTTAGCAGACGCCTCATTGAGTGGCCTTAATTAGCACCGTATTACTACAGTACCCTTTTAGGACACTGCTCTGCTCAACATAGCAATCTACTACTGCCATGAAAATATATGCTAAACAAAAACAAAAATGCAACAATTTCAAAAATTTTACTGAGTTACAGTTCATATAAGGAAATCAATCAATTGAAATAGACTCATTCGGCCCTAATCTATGGATTTTACATGACTGAGTCAATTGAAATAAATTCATTAGGCCCTAATCTATGGATTTTACATGACTGGGCAGGGGTGCAGCCTTGGGTAGGCTTGGGAGGGCATATACCTACCCACTTGGCAGCCTGGCCTACCCAATCAGAAATACTCCTTAGCACTGCCCCCCCATCCCCCCATCCCCCCCTCAAACGATCCCGCAGGTGAAGAAGCTGGATGTGGAGGTCTTGGGCTGGTGTGGTTTCACGTGGTCTGCGGTTGTGAGGCCGGTTAGACGTACTGTCAAATTCTCTAAAACGAAACATGGGACCAACACTTTACATGTACATGGTTTGGATTTTTGTTTAGTATAGTAATATTTTGTTACATGATTTTGGACACAATTAACCTATGTCATATTTATAGAACATCAAATGAACCTCACTAAAGGGTTAAAAATAATGTCAACAACGTTAGAAAAAAAAATTGGATTAGTTGGTGCACCCGTGGTTAGGGGTTCAACTTTAAGGACATCACCTTTGCCTGCAGACACCACATGTACTGTAGACCAGGATTGCTTGATGTGCCAAGATATAATGTAGCAGGATAGACCATAGACGTAGGGAGGCCATGTGCTCTCATGGTAGCACCATCATGTGACAGTACGCTAATGTTAGACATAAAAGGCAAAAAAAACACAAAAAAACAGGTATGTCTGAATTGTGTTAGCTGACACGGGAACATAGACACATAATAAGGTGTGTGCTTGATGATGGCAGACGAAATGGGGATGTCTGGGACGTAGCTAGCAGAGGAAGTGTTACAGTATGGGTCTTGTCAGTATATTATTGTCTTCATTAGTTGTTTTAACACAGGAACATATTGACACATTATACAGTCTGTGCTTAATGATGGCGGACAAAATAAGAATGTCTGGAACGCGCAGCTGCATAGCTTGCAGAGGAAGTGGTAGATGATGAGTCAGGAAAAGAAAAGAGGTAAGAGAGCGAAAGAGAGATGGGCAGGGAGGGGGAGAGAGAGAGTTGTAGGAGAAACGAAGCATAGAAAGCAAGGGAGAGGGACTAAACAAATTGCATGGAATCTGGTTGCCATTGATGGACAAAATGCTGGTACTGTTTTTCTGCTGCTCGGTCTGGAAGTTGTTTGAATGCACAATGGCAGTTGAAGCGGTCAGTTTGTCTTGTGGTAATTACATTTTGAAAAAGGACCAGTACCGAACAACTACAGACTCCTTCTAAGCTGATTTCTTCAGTGGTGCCCCCGTTAAGAGTTGAAAACAGCTGCAGCTCCGACTGAAACACACGTTTCTGCCACTATGCTCTTACACTCTTTATGACCCTATCAAACCATAGACGTCTCACCTTTCAGTGATGGGAAGAACAATGCACCAGAAACAATAGCTGCCATTAAGGCCTCTATGCAACACATTTTCCCCTTAAATGTATTCACGACAACTCTTGATTAATTCCCCTGATTCTTTATTCTAGTTACTTTTTTGAAGCGGGGGCCGCATTTGGTCTCCAACGAGGTCTGTAAGGTCCAACTGAAATTTGGTTAGATTTTCTCGCCGTCAAGATAAAAAAAATCCCATCCATAGTTGTTTGAATTTTCGATGCTCCCTGACTGTCTAGCTTTCATTTTGGTGATTATTTGACGAGCTGGACACAGTCAAAAAACTATATGAATGTAGGTCGTCTAATTTCTACACTTCCCGTAACCCAAAAATGTGTTTTACTCAAACCAGACTGAACAAGACCCTTACGGGCCGGATCTGTATGTTCGACACCCATTCTAGAGGCATTGGTGGAAGTGATTGTAAGCAGTTTTATCTTTGTGTGACAGACTTTGAAGGTGAGGGTGTCCGTCTGGGGAAAGAAGTGCTGCTCTCAGCAGGAACTCAGGGCTGACTAGTTCCCCAGACTGACGGGGGATTGGCAGTCACCCTGGCGCCTATTAAAATGGACAGAACAGAATTCCTGAATAGTGTTATATTAGAGCTGCTTAGCGAAGCTTTTGCTACTCAGATGAAAAATTATGGATTTCACATTGACTTTTGGGTAGAACCATGGAATATCATAGTCATCCCACAGTAGAGAGCCTGTATTTTCAGATACTTTTGTCCCTTTATTGCCAGAGTATTCCAAATTATACCCAGAGTATTTCCCACTTGTGAAACAGGCTAGTCTATATCCCATTACGATGACCTAAGACTAAACCGATTTTCAACATATCAATGCCATACAAAAGAGCAGATATTGCTAATAGCCGGTTCGGATTCTGCTGACACCAGTATTCCCCAAGATGTAAGGCACCTCCTCAGGGAGAGCAGAGGGGGGACAGTTGTCAAGTAAAGGCACTTCAATACTTCCTCTACAATTACACCAAGGCAAGATGGCCCCCCCTCCTAATAAAGTGACTTCCCCATATAACATTTTTTTATATATTTTTTAAAATCTATTTGAAAATGTTGATGGTGGACCCATTGACACCGATCCCGGGTCCTTTTCCACCCGGTGAGAAACGTGTCAGGGAAACCTATGACAGGGTGTACTTACGGCTGTCGTAGCAGATGTTGCCTAGGGCACGGCCTGTCTGCAGCAGCACCTCATGGTCCTTGGAGTGGAGCAGCTGCACCAGGGGGGGGATGAGGCCCGCCTCCACACAGGGGCTACGCATGAACTCTGGAGGGGAGACGAAGCACAGGCAGGAATAGCAGTTAAGCTTGAGAGTGAAGTTTCCCCTAGGTACAGATCTAGGATCTGCTTCCCTTCCCCACAATCCTAATCTTAAAGGGATACTTCAGGATTTTGGCAATGAGACCCTTTATCTACTTTCCCAGAGTCAGATGAACTTGTGGATAGCATTTTTATGGCTCTGTGTGCAGTTTGAAGGAAGCTGCTAACTAGCGCTAGTGCAATTGCTAATGTGACGACCCTCCCACTCTGTCTGCCGAATTCTTTCTCTTTGCCCTTGTTTTCCTTATTAGGATGTCGGTGGGCGGAGCTGGGAGGGTCGTCAGCAAAATGGGACCCACCCACCCCACAAGTGGGGACTCATCTGGGATTATAAAGTTGTTTCCTAGACATTTTGGTGGATATTATTTTGTTGCATTATGATGGGTTAATGCTATTTGGTATGCGCTTTGGTTGGTATTCACTGCATAGTCTTATAGGTGTGCGGTATAGTGCCTTAGACGTATCAGTGCTTTTGGTTGTCCGGTGATACCATCAAACGTGTTCCATGGGAAAGTATGCCAGTAGGCCCAATACTAGTGTTAAGCTAACTGGTATGAGTACTTTGTTTTGGAGAAAATGTGGAATTAGTGTTTGAGGACTTTGTTTATATTTTGTGACAGCTTTTTATTTGTTTGTTTTTTGCGCTGTTTGGTAGGTCCAGTGTTGGTTGCCTTTTTGGTTGTTTTGGTAAACTTACCACTGCGGTGGATAGATGGTTGTGTACTGCGTTGGATAGAGTAACACTGGTTAGTTTCCAGGTCCCTGCCCAGATTGGAAACTCTTTCTCTACTTGCTGTTGGGACAGCGGTCTGAGGTGAGTACAATCTGCTGTGTACCTCAGTGGGAGATTTGGGTAGGGTAGTGCCATTTGCTACCCAGAGCTATAGCCTGTCTTTCCCCTGTTAGGCTTAGCGACGTGTTCCACTTTGGAATACGTTAGGCATGGTTTTTTGTTTGTTATTTTTGTCTGTGGACTGAGCAGTGGTCTCGCGGGCACATCCTTGGCTTGAGGGGAATCCGCCAGTGAGCTGGGGTGTTTTTCCATGCCAGTGGGATTTTCCATGCAAACAGGCTACAGTGCATAATTACCCACTGCGAATCTGCACGAAGACTAGGGTGGAGTTATTATAGGATATGGGGGAAGTTCCTAAAATATCTGATCTCTCTCCTGTGGTGCCCAGTGTGATTGCTGCTTCTCTTGTTGTGGTTTGGTGTGTTCAGCAGAGGGGAAGAGTGAAATTATTTTTAGTAGTGACTGATGTCTAATGTACACACTAGTTCATACGTGTTCCATCAGAGGAACTGTTAGAATGATGTACTAAAGAATAGGTGTTGAAGATCGCTGATCATGACCAGGTTGTCTTAAATTCTGTTAGGTTGATATTGAATGCCAATCTGATGGAGTGTGGTATACTAGAAGTTAATGGCCGCTCCGATCTTACTAGGGCTAATGGCCGCTCCGATCTTACTCGGGCTAATGGCCGCTCCGATCTTACTCGGGCTAATGGCCGCTCCGATCTTACTCGGGCTAATGGCCGCTCCGATCTTACTCGGGCTAATGGCCGCTCCGATCTTACTCGGGCTAATGGCCGCTCCGATCTTACTCGGGCTAATGGCCGCTCCGATCTTACTAGGGCTAATGGCCGCTCCGATCTTACTCGGGCTAATGGCCGCTCCGATCTTACTCGAGCTAATGGCCGCTCCGATCTTACTCGAGCTAATGGCCGCTCCGATCTTACTCGGGCTAATGGCCGCTCCAATCTTACTCGGGCTAATGGCCGCTCCGATCTTACTCGGGCTAATGGCCGCTCCAATATTACTCGGGCTAATGGTCTCTGTCAGTTATCCCTAGTAGTCCGTCTTTTGAACAACAGAAAGAACTGCTTCTGTTACAACTAGCGCATGAGCAAGTTAAACTAGAGCATGATCGCGTTAAGTATGGAAAGCAATTGGAATTTAAACAGAATTTGGAGAGTGCAAAAATCAAGCTGCAACAAGGGTGGCTAGAGTTGGTTAGGGAAGGAAAGCGCTCTGGAGTTTGCTCTGGGAAAGTGACCCCGATTTTCCTACTGTAGGGGTCGCTCCTCTCTCGATCAAGTCCCAGACACATCTGTTGCCAAAATGTAATGAGAAGGACCCTGAGACGTTCTTTTCATTGCTTGAGCGTGTTGCTGACGCTAGGAGTTGGCCTGATTCTGATAGCACTTTAATGTTAGTGTTGAATGGTAAAGCGCAGGAAGCATATTCAGCTCTTAGTGTAGCTGACAGTGTCCGCTCTCTGCTAAGGTTCAAATGGCTGTTACAGATTTACGAATTGGTTCCTGATGCTTACCGCCAACGATTTAGAACTTTAAAAAAAGGCTAACTCACGATAACTCACGCAAACTCAACATGAGTCTATCTTCAGTTTAATTGCTGGTGACTTTCCATGAGCTGTGTGATCTGATGATGCTAGAGCAATTTAAGGATACAATCCCTGATCGTATAGCCACGTACATGAACGAAAAGTGAAGACTGTCTCTGAAGCTGCGGTTTTTGGCGGCGGAGTATGTTTTGACTCAGAAAAGTGTCTTTGCAGAGCCCCGTATTCGGAGTGAGTGGGGACGTTTGGCAAGATTTGGTCCTCGCCCACTGGTTTATGGGCAGAGTTTCATCTAAGGTTGAGCCTGGCTCCCGTGGTAAAGCTGACTTTTGTCAAGAGTGTAACTACTGTCATGGTTCAGGTCATTGGAAAAACGAATGTCCTGTTCTCAGGGCTAAGGGTAAATTCAGTACTCGTGCTAATGTTAAACCTAAACCTACGGCGTTAGCAGTGCCTGTCCCACATCTGTTCAGTCCTGTCACTCTGTTTCATGTCCAGGGGCATGTGAAAGTCCCAACGGACCCAGATTGTTTACCTTTCGTTACGGAGGGTTTTGTGTCTCTGTTAAGAAGTAACATGCCAGTGAAGATCCTGAGTGAAACAGGTGCCTCTGAGTCTGTTACCCTTCTCTGCTAGGACTGATTCTGGATAGTGTCTTAATAGGAATCGTTTTGAACACTGTCAGTTCCATTGAATTCTGAACTGGTGAAAGGCGAGGATGTTGTAGGGATGCGTCCTTCGTTGCCTATTGAGGGTATCGATGTTATCCTTGTGAATGACTTGGCTGGTGAGCGTGTATGGCCTGTCATGTTCATCACTAGTGGTTTCCTCTAAACCGTCACTTGTAGGGATTCCCGATGAGTGCACAGTTTCCCAGAGGTGTTCTGTGCGGTGATGCATTCCATGAGCTGTGGTGACCTGGTCGCTGCACCGGCTAATGACGATGTTATGAAGAAATCTGTCAATACTTTCCTTGTTATTCTGGTTTCTGTGCCCTGATCTAATCAAGGAGCCACGGGCTGACCCCACATTAGAAGAGTCATGTGGCCACTGTTTATTTTGCTGTCCTGTTCTGTCACTCCTGTCTGTTCCCTCGTTATCTTCTTTCCTTGTAAATGTTGCTTTGTGCAAAGGTTGCTGAGGTCTAGGGAGGACGAGGTTGGCTGGAGCAGTATTTTGTTTGTTTGGTTGGCTAGGGTCATTGGTGGTCCCCGGTTTTATGGGGGTGTGTGTGTCGACCCTCTCACTCGGTCTGCCGAATTCTCGCTTTGCTCTCGTTTTCCTTATTAGGATGTCGGTGGGCGGAGCCGGGAGGGTTGTCAGTGAAATGGGACACAACTGGGCCCGGGTGTGTCCTGGTGATAAATGCACCTTTTCCCCCATTCATTGATGAGTCGCCACACCAGACACTGTTGGATTTCGGTTGTGGCATTTTGTAGCTGTTTTTGTTTGCTTGCTTTGGCCCCTCAACATCACATCAATGTACACAACCACTCACTTACACCATTGTTACTTGTTTATAGTTTACTTTAGTTAATAAATATATTTGTTACTCTTTGATCTACACGTCGTCTCCCGTTTAAAAAAATAATTACAGGCTACGAGCCGGTTCGGGACACTAACTAGCGTTACCCAGTGACTTCCAGTCATTGCGCTATCTTCTGCACGCTAGCCGATACAATAGACTTCCAGTCATCACCCTAATGCTAATTAGCATTGGCTTGTGCAACTGCCTCCAACTTCATTACATTCTGGACACAGACAAATGGTATCCATGAGTTCATTTAACCCTGGGGGAGTCGATAAAGGGCCTCATGGCCAAAATCCCCAAATTACCCATGAGCAGTGTCTCGGTGAAACGTCCCCCTCATACCACTCTGAATGGACCCTAGAGAAAGGTGGTGCCGTGCGGTCTCGATTAAAGATGCAGTCCGGGATCCTAAGTACTTAAATATTGTACATACAAAACGGCTAAAAAAGAAATGTAAAAAACTCCAGGGACTCGTTTTGGCTTGTGAGCACTACTTTCAAAACTACTGACTAAAATTATACAAAACCTTTGAAGCAAAAATTGAAAGCTGTAATCAGAAGTTTAAACGAAGCATTTCCATGCACTTGTTTCAGTAGATAGGCTGAGGGAAGGGGCTTCAGAAATGTAACCACTCTCAAATTCAGAGCTATGAATGCAATGACTGACCATCCATTATATCATAACGCTACCAACACTGCTTACACAGCATGGTAACCTAACACCATCACACTATCCAGGGATTTTCTTGGGTGCCTTTGATACATTTTCAGGATTGAAAATCGCTTTCAATGTGAACTTAAAGATAGATCCATCTTTTTATTTGAAAACAATCACCAAAATAAAAAGCACAGATTGTTTGATCAAAACACAGCATTCTTTGCGACTTAAGTGCGACTCGATTCCGAGTCTCAGACTCGAGTTTCCATCTCTGCATTCTCATTGTAAAAGGTACAGAGAGAGAGTTCTTATTTTCAGAAAGTCTAAAATGTGTATTTGTAGATAAAAGGAGTAGAAGCATAGCTAAATGAATTAATCATTGTGGCAACCAAATGTACTGGCTCTTTTAGAATTAATTCTCATAATGAGATGATATCATGATTCAACACGTGAGGTAAGGATGTTCTAGTTCACTGGTATTCAACTCTTACACTACGACATTCGGAGCCCGCTGTCACGCCGAAGTTGGTCCCTCTCCGCCCCCTCATGTCCTTGTCGGTGATTGTTTATCGTAAGTGTTTGTGCACGTCTGTCCTGGTCTGTATTTAACCCTCTGTTCCCCCTCATGTCCTTGTCGGTGTTTATTGTAAGTGTTTGTGCACGTCTGTCCTGGTGTGTATTTACCCCTCTGTTCCCCCTCATGTCCTTGTCGGTGATTGTTTATTGTAAGTGTTTGTGCTCGTCTGTCCTGGTGTGTATTTAACCCTCTGTTCCCCCTCATGTCCTTGTCGGTGCTTGTTTATCGTTAGTGTTTGTGCACGTCTGTCCTGGTGTGTATTTAACCCTCTGTTCCCCCTCATGTCCTTGTCGGTGATTGTTTATTGTGTTTGTGCTCGTCTGTCCTGGTGTGTATTTAACCCTCTGTTCCCCCTCATGTCCTTGTGGGTGTTTGTTTATTGTAAGTGTTTGTGCACGTCTGTCCTGGTGTGTATTTAACCCTCTGTTCCCCCTCATGTCCTTGTGGGTGTTTGTTTATTGTAAGTGTTTGTGCACGTCTGTCCTTGTGTCTCTTTAACCCTCTGTTCCCCCTCATGTCCTTGTGGGTGTTTGTTTATTGTAAGTGTTTGTCCTCGTCTGTCCTGGTGTGTATTTAACCCTCTGTTCCCCCTCATGTCCTTGTGGGTGTTTGTTTATTGTAAGTGTTTGTGCACGTCTGTCCTTGTGTCTCTTTAACCCTCTGTTCCCCCTCATGTCCTTGTGGGTGTTTGTTTATTGTAAGTGTTTGTCCTCGTCTGTCCTGGTGTGTATTTAACCCTCTGTTCCCCCTCATGTCCTTGTGGGTGTTTGTTTATTGTAAGTGTTTGTCCTCGTCTGTCCTGGTGTGCGTCGGGTTATGGACCCATTATTTGATTGTTCTGTTTTCCAGTGTTGTTTTCTTGTTATTAAAATGCACCGTTTGGAAACACAGTTTTTGCTCTCCTGCGTCTGACTTCTCTGCCGCCAGTAACGCCCCCCTTACACCCACTGGTTTTCTGTTCTACCTGATCATTAATGGCATCCACCTGGTCTTCCAGGTCCAAATCAGTCTGATTAGAGGGGAACAATTAAAAAAGCAGTGGAAATGGCTTCAAGGTCCAGAGTTGAATTTCTCGATCATCAAAAGTGTTATTAACATGATGCTTCTTTTCAGGACCATAGTCCAACAGCACGACAGTTGTACAGCAGCCCGTGTCTTGAGTCAGTCCAGCTAGAAGACATTGAACTGTACAATACACTGAGACCTGTGCAGGAGAAGACAGTGTCTTTCATTTCCTGCACTCTGACATTGGCCCTAATCATAAGAATACATTATATATTTTTTTAAAGGGCTAGGCATTTCCCAATCGAAATGTACAACTATTACTTCCCATTGCAAACATCTTGATCATTTTTAGCACACGAAGTAGCTGGTGATCTAAAGTTTAAATGCATAACGGATCATTTTCAGAGATATCGCTAACAGCAAGTAAACTGCAATCAAAAAATAAACAGTTCCACTCACCTGATGATTGATTTGATTTTATTAGGATCTCTTTTAGTACCCATTTGGACTAATCTTCCAAGAGTCCTTAAACATTAAAATACAATTTATAATACGAACACATTTTCACATAACACACTGTTACAAACAGACATATTGACCAGGTAAATACTCCTGCACAACTTTCCTATGTATTGTTTGAATTTATATATTGAAAAGGTTTCTGTTTTGCTCAGATAAATTATTACATTTCTTTATTGCTCTAAATCAAAATGTTATTTTGCCTATTTCTCTTTTCTGTCTGGATAACACAGATGGTGGACAATCTATTCCTATTATTTACTGAATGTTTCTTACCAACTGAATACTGTTGCGAATAGAGTTTGACTGTTTCAAATGGTGTATATTATGTATTTTTTTTAATTATCTTGTTGATTGATAAAACCAAGAGCATTGAGCATGACTACAACAAAAATAAATCATATCTCCACCTTAACAATCCTTGCTGCTTTGTTCTGTGCAATCTGCAGCCTCCTAATTTCACTTGCTGATGCATTTCCCCAGAACACAGAACAGTAGTTCACCTGACTCTCAATTAATGGTTATTTGCTTAATCTTTCCTGGTGAATATTTAGCCATCTCTCTGATCATGCATGCAGTTGTTTTTTTCATATATATATATATATATATATATATATATATATATATATATATATATATATATATATATATATATATATATATATATATATATATATATAATTAGTTATTACCATGATAAGCAGGTGTCTAGCTGCACTCCGAGTAGTTTGGTTTCTGCCACGTCCTCAATTTGTACCCCTCCCACACTTCATTGTATCCCATGCTGTGTTGGCCTTTTCCTGGTGGATCAGACCAACTTAACTTTGGTTTTCTTGGGTGTTTAAAACAAATTTGTTTCTGCAAACCCACTCCCTGATATTTTCCAAATCTACTTGAGGTTGCTGCATCTGTTGAATCAATTGATCATTTGAAATGTAACTTCTTGTTGAAAGTTAACCACTCCTATTTGCCATTGTTTCAATCTAAACCTACAGGAAAGTGTGTGCTCTCAGGCCTGGAAGGAAGCTAAATTAATTATGCTACCGAAGAACAGCAAAGCACACTTCATTGGTTCAAACAGCTGACCAATCAGCCGGCTACCATGCCTTAGTAAACTTTTGAACAAAACTGTGTTTGACCAGATACAATGCTATTTCACATTAAAAACAGTTTAACTACTGAATTTCAGCATACTTATAGGGAAGGGGACTCAGCATGTATGGCACTTACACAAAAGCAATGATTGGCTAAAAGAAATTGCTAAGAAGATTGGGGGAGCTGTTTTGTTTGACTTCAATACAGCTTTTGATATTGTCAAAAACAAATATTTTCTACTGCTGAAAAAAAAACAAATGTGTTATGGCTTACATCCTCTGCCATATCGTGGATCAAGAGTTACCGGTCTAAGAGAACACATAGGGTGTTCTTTAATAGAAGTCTCTCCAACATAATCCAAGATGGCTGCCAATCAGTCTTTCCGTTCGTATGTCTGATCCTTGATATCCGAGTTGTTTTAATGACCCGATCATGTCTACAGAAGTAAACACTTGATGTGAAGGTGGATGCTGCATATAACTATTTTTAGATCTGTCTCTATTTTACAAAATGTGTTTGTACAAATATGTCTGATTGAGAAAGGCTTTTTCCCCTTACTCGAGCTGCTCGTAACTGTAGCCTACACCTTTTATGGAGTTGGAGCGAACAGAGTCGGGAGAGTCTGTCTGAGCGCAAGGCCTGCTACTCGAGCGCAGCTGCGCACTGAAGGCTAGGAGCGGAGAAGCGGTTGACAGATTGGAAAACCCGATGCACCGTGTGGAAAATCTACGTCGTTGTGCACAATGTCTACTGGTCGTCACCTGTGCTGAAAGACCTCTAGAAACCAGCATGACGTATCTATTACTGTGCCTGCCCTTTACGCAATGCCTTCCTGGATTAAATAGGCTGAGTGATCGATGGGATGAGTGAGTTATCGTCACCTTATGCCCTACAATTTGCAAACACTCCGACGAGACCATGTTAATACCACCAGGAACTTGGTCTCGCTCTGTAACTGCATTTGTACCACTCTCAAACGCAAGTGGGGCCACACATGATAGCACACTTCCGAAATTGCAAACTCTTGAATGACTTTTTTCCCCTGTGTCGAAAGACTCAGCTCGTTTCATTGACAATATGTGCTGGCTCTGCCAAGTCCTCACGCATTGGGCAACTGAGACGTATTGTTTACGTTTTTATTGTTGCTCTCTGGTAATGTGCGACCAAACCCTGGGCCGGTTAGATACCATGCAATCTACCGACTCCCTATGATAAAAAAAAAACCAGCAGGTTTTGGCCTCTTGCATGTTAATGTCAGTCTATTTCCAAAAAATAGACATGATTAGAATATGGGCCAATACGACAATGGTTTTTATCAGAAACTTGGCTAAAGAAATCCGTTTCAAATTTCTATTGATGGGTACACGGTTTTTAGAACTGATCAGATGAGTAAAGGAGGGGTTGAAATTCAAATCAAATGTTATTTGTCACATGCACGGAATACTACAGGTGTAGACCTTGCAGTGAAATGCTTACTTACAAGCCCTTAACAGAGGTAACAAATAATTAAAGAGCACCAGTAAATAACAATTGGGAGGGTGTGTACAGGGGAACCGGTACAGAGTCAATGTGCAGGGCACCGGTTAGTCGAGGTAATATGTACTTGTAGGTATATTTAAAGAGACTATGCATAGATAATAAACAGAGAGTAGCAGCAGCTAAAGGAGGGGAGTGATACAAATAGTCTGGGTAGCCATTTGATTAGCTGTTCAGGAGCCTTGTGGCTTGGGGGTAGAAGCCTTTTGGACCTAGACTTGGAAGACATTTAGAATCAGTGGAAGGGACAATCCCTGGTTTTCAGATAACTTGGCAGGATTAATTAGAAAGAGAAATGTATCTTGGGCTCAAGCTAGACATACAAATGCTCCTGTTGACTTGGCCTCCTTCAGAGCGCAAAGAAACAAAATTACAGGATTGATCAAGAAGTCCAAATCAGATTTCTACAGTACCAGTCAAAGGTTTGGACACACATACTCATTCCAGGGTTTTTCTTATTTTTACTATTTGACATTGTAGAATAATAGTGAAGACAAACTACTAAATAACACATATGTAGTAACCAAATAGGTGTTAAACAAATCAAAATATATTTGACATTCTTCAAAGTAGCCCCCCTTTGCCTTGATGACAGCTTTGCACACTTGGCATTCTCTCAACCAGCTTCATGAGGTAGTTACCTAGAATGCATTTCAAGTAACAGGTGTGCCTTGTTAAAAGTTCATTTGTGGAATTTCTTACCTTCTTAATGTGTTTGAGCCAATCAATGTGTTGTGACAAGGTAGGGGTGGTATACAGAAGATAGCCCTATTTGTCCATATTATTTCAAGAAATATATTTTAAACTTTTTGGGGTTACTACATGATTCCATGTGTTATTTCATAGTTTTGACATCTTCACTATTATTCTACAAAGTAATGTAGAAAATGGTCCAAATAAAGAAAAACCCTTGAATGAGTAGTAGGTGTGTCCAAACCTTTGACTGGTACTGTATCTAAATGCAGTCACAGAGAACCTAAACAACCCTACCAAGTTCTGGAAGATAATCAAATCAGTGTCCGGTTCTAATGTATCCTCTGGCCTTCCTGACCATTTAATGATGGATTCTAATGAAGTGAAGGATAAGCTGATATTGCAGGGGTTTTTAACAAGCACTTCATATCGGCTGGTTCAGGTTTTTTTATTATAATGGTGGGGCCCATGTCTCTAACATAAGCTCTGTAACAGTAAACTATGATGTAGGCTCTCATGTGAACCATTTTAACGTTGAGCCTATTTCTTATGCTGAGGTCTATAAAGCACTAAAGGAAATAGACACTAAAAAGTCTGCAGGTCCAGACAACCTGGATCCCTACCTCTTGAAGATAGCAGATGATGATATTTCTGAACCTGTGGCTCACATTTTCAACTTTAGTCCCTTGACCAATTCCATAGGGGCTCCCAAGTGGCGCAGTGGTCAAAGACACTGCATCTCAGTGCTAGAGAGACTACAAACAACCGATTCCAGGCTGTATCCCAACCGGCCGTGATTGGAAGTCCCATAGGGCGACACACAATTGGCCCAGCGTATTCCGAGTTTGGCCGGTGTAGGTCATCATTGTAAATAAGAATTTGTTCTTAACCGACTTTCCTAGTTAAATAAAAAATTGGAAATCAGCTTATGTCCTCCTACTACTAAATGGTGGAGATCCCTCAGGACGGTAGTTATTAGCATCTATCTCCAAACTCCCTATCCTGGCCAAAGTCTGAATCCTGAGTGAACTCAGTTAAAAAAAACTTCCCCATTGAAAAGAACACAACATCTGGCTTTAGATCGGGGCACAGCACCACAACTGCAGCTATTATGGCAGTGGCAAATTACATCATTAATGCACTTGATAAAAAGCAACATTGTGCTGCTCTGTTTGTTGATTTATCAAAGGCATTTGATTCAGTTGACAATGAATTGTTGCTCGCTAGACTCAGTAACACTGGTCTCAGTGAAGGGGCAGTAAACTGGTTTAGGAACTATCTTTCTGACAGAACACTATGTGTATATGCTGACAATCACAAGTCTAGCTTTCTTGAGATTAATAGAGGTGTGCCCCAGGGTTCCATTTTAGCTCCTGTGTTGTCCTCAATTGTATTAATGATTTGGGAAATGGGAAGCAACCAGCAAAGTTGCAGATGATACAGTCATATATTCATGTGCTCCTTCTCTGGTTCATGCTGTTGAAGAGCTCCAGACTGCTTTTCAGTCAAGGCAGGCCTCCCTTTATGGTCTCAAACTCATCATGAATGTAAAAAAAAAACATGACCTTTACCAGAGCTCACACTCAGCCAGAGAAGGTTAGCATTGTCACATATGGTGACTTATCCATTGAAAAAGTGTCATCCTACATATAGCTAGATATATGGTTGAATGACAAGTTGTCCTTTAAAGTAAATTTGGATAATTTTGTGAGGAAGCTTAAATTGGAATTGGGGTTTTATTTTTCTTAAGGCTTGCTTCCCACTTATGGCTAGAAAGAAGCTTGTTCTCTCTCTAATTGATTATATACTTGTTGTATATGCATGCAGCCTCTTCTGTCTTACAGAGGCTGGACTTTGTTTATCATACATCCTTGGGCTTTATTACAAATGCCAAGTCACTCACCCACCATTGCACCAAATGGTAGGTTGGAACTCACTTTATATGTGCAGAAAGTTACATTTGTAGGTGTTTCATCTACAAAGTAACTGCTGGTGGTCTCCACCACCAGCAGTTACCATACACCATCTGCTAGGTGGTTGCTACTTAAAGTCCCCAGGACATGTACAGTATTAGGCAAGACTGCCTTCTCTTCTTGTGCACCAGAGGCATGGAAAAGTCTACAACCCATGCTGTATCTAGATATGTTTGTGCCATTGAATTAATTACATATTTTGATGGAAGACTGTTACAGAGGAGTGTAAATGCTTTTTTTTTAGGCTGGATCATGTCGCTGAATTGTATTGTTGTATGTTTTAGTTCTGTAATGTATTGATTGTTGCGGCCTTCTTGGCAAAGTCTCCCTTGAAAAAGAGACTCGGTCTCAATGGGCTTTTCCTGGTTAAATAAAGGTTGAATAAAATAAAGTGGGCATACCCCAGGGAAGCTGTCTAGGCCTCTTACAATTAAAATTGTTTACTAATGACCTGCCAATGGCACTGAGTTAAGCCTGTGTGTCTATGTATGCTGATGACTCAACATCAGCTACCACAGCAAGGGAAATCACTCCAACACTTAACAAAGAGCCACAGTCAGTTTAAGAATTGGTGACAAGTAATAAGATTGTCCTAAATATTTATAAAACACAAAACATTGCATTTGGGACAAATCATTCACTAAATCTTGAAATGAATAATGTGGAATTTGAGCAAGTTGCTTGATGTAACCCTGGATTGTAAACTATCATGCTCAAAACATATTTATGCAATGGTAGCTAAGATGGGGAGAGGTCTGTCCGTAATAAAGAGCTACTCTGCTTTCTTGACATCACTATCAACAAAACAAGTCCTACAGGCCCTAGTTTTGTCGCACCTGTACTACTGTCCAGTCATATAGTCAAGTGCCAAAAAGAGGGACATTACAGTTGGCCCAGAGCAGCACGACTGGCCCTTAAATGTACACGGAGAGCTAACATCAATAACATGTCAATCTCTCCTGGCTCAAAATAGAGGAGAGATTGACTGCATCACTACATGTCTTGTGAGAGGTATTGACATGTTGAAAGCACAGAGCTGCCTGTTCAAACAACTAGCACCCTGCTCAGACACACATGCTTACCCTGCAAAACATAGCACCAGGGGTCTCTTCACAGTCCAAGACCAGAACTGACTCTGGGAAACGCACAGTACTACATGGAACTCTATTCCACATCAAGTAACTCAAGCAAGCAGTAATATCAAACTTTACTTACAACTACGCCTAATGAAACGTGGACCGTGAAGAGACAAACAGGCGCATAGTCGAAACTTAAAAATACATTTTACTCAGGAATGCAAAAAAAAAAAAAAAAACATTTTAGTCCAGTAGGTTTGACACAGTGAGCCTTCAACAGTGAACTGGGCATAGATATCTCCAGGGCCACTGACAGATAAAATGCCAGTGGGATGGTGTAAATGATCAGGCTGGCACATCAGCAGGCAGCGATCATTAGATGCTGCTAAAAGTACATTAATTATCTCAACCGTTTCCTCCCCCAACTCGGTCACTTCCGTTCAACTCGGTGCCTGCCTCTCTGAAACCCACTCATAATTACCCTACAAGCATCTTCTGACACTGCAGCATCTGGGTTGAGGGGCCATGCATATTATAATTTGTCACGTGGCAAATGGAAGACTACTCGAGTCCAATATGTGGCCAAGAAAATGTGACTTCTTTACAATTGGAGAAGTCAAGAAGCTGTCAACTTATTTTAAATGACCAATCTCATCCGTGCTATCGTAACGCTTTAACACACACTATTTAGCTGTTATGTCATGGGTAATAAGAGTGTTATGAATGCCTTATGTTGATAGAATGAATAAATCTATCCCCTAATCTCACCTTTTATCTTATGGTCTCTAACAAACAGTTCCTGAATCTCAACAACCAGCCACTCAACTGCTGTGCATGTTCCTTTGATCAAGCCACAGTATGGCATGAAGTAAATAAATGAATCACTGTGCCGATGTGTGAACATTTCTACTGTCTAGGAAAGCAAGATAGATGGCAACACCAACAAACAGGTCTCCTATGGTGCCTGCTGTTAGGAGTCTGAAGCCATCTGTTGCCGTTCCAAACGGGAAAATGCAGAATTTCCGATGGTGAGTGGGGTGTACAAACAACAAACAAGTCCACAATCTAGGCTACACAGCAAAAATATATAGACTATCACCCATACGTGACTATCGAAGATTGAAAACACACAACATTTTCATCCATAGTCTTGAGCATCAGCCCACAAATAGATAAATCACCATCCCATTCAATAAACCCTTTTGAACCCAAAGTGGCTGTCGACTGCCTTTCTTTAAAATTACTATAGCGGCTGCGAACGGGCTTGTTTTTATAACAATACCGGTGTCAACCTCGCAATATTATCTTGCTAACGACCCGCTGTCGTATTCACGTGGATGTTGTCATCAACCAGAAGCAGGGTATGCCGTCATTTGACCAACATTTCTTTTCCCGAATCATTACTCAAAATGACAGCTCCCTAGCAGACACGACTTTTCACTGTGAAAGAGGCTTTATCTATGTTGGTTGGCGATACGGATTCGCACAGTTCCTTGCACATAGCCAGCTAACAAGTTGCTTGTTTTGTACTGTTTCTACCGATGCAATTAATTTGGAAACTGTCTGAGCTTCATAACTAATCAGCTAACATTGGCAAACTCTGCAGTTAGTCTGTCAGGCAAGAAAGCAAGAGTTGATTGGAGGAGAGAGACAGTGTGTGTGGGTGGGCTGAACGGGAGGCGTGTAACTGTATCACCCATTATAGAAACCCCTTATTAGGAAGAGAGTATGTGTATGTTGAGAAAAAGAAAGAGGATGGGAGAGAGAGAGAGAGAGAGAGAGTGTGAGACATTATGTTCCTGACTACAATTGTATCCTATTTGTTGCTCCTCTCCCTCTGTTCCTGTAGGTCAGTGAAAGAGAATGAATTGATGTGGAGAGTCAGGGCTCAGCAGCAAAAGGCAGGGAGGAAGAGGAGTTAGATGACTGGAGAGTGGAGGGAGAGAGGAAGAGAGTAGAAGGAGGTAGAGGAACACGAGGGAGAACGAAGAAGAGCACAAAGTCCCACTATTCACCCTTGTACCACACAGCCTGGGGCTTAAGTGACAGTGGCTTTGGAGTTGTTTATAAAGGTGGTAGGAACGTATCTGTTCCAGAGCTTGTAATTTTTCACAACAATAAAATGGGAGGGGTTGACCATCTTGACCAACTGAGGAGCTATTACAATGTTGGACGCACATGCAGAAAATGGTGGAAGTACTGTATGTGTTTTGGGGGATGCTCAACATTGCCATCATAGATATGTACATTGTGTGGGGGACCCTGCAAAAGCCCCTTCACAGAAACCGCAGGCGCTGGTCCCAGAAGGCATTCAAAACGCAGCTTGTGCATTGACTTTGTGATATGGCTACAGTGCCAGGAAGAGGAGATCCAAGAGTGACACCAGGGAGTGTAGACTGAGTTTTAACTTATAATTTGAAAGCAGGTGAAGTTTGAAGGGCGCGAGAGAGGGTGTGTGGTGTGCATCCTGAGTAAATTCAAGGCAAAGAGTGGGAGATGTGTAGAAACCTCCTTTGGGTGCTCTACGTATTTGGCAACACCTTGCATGATGAGGCCGTGCTTCCAGCAGTTCCATGACATGTTGTAGGCCAAATGCAAACACTAACGTAACGGTGTGAAATATGAATTTGTCCTACAAATCTTTTACTGTCTCTGAACAGTTTTTTAAAAATGTATCCTCTCTCTCTCTAATGCTGGTTGCAGTTACTGAGTTGTCAAAGTAGGCTATTATTTCTACATTTTGTGTCAGGCTTGGTCTGTACTAAACCTTATTGAGAGAGGTTATCTGCATGTTGAAATAGTCTCTGAACAGTTGTTTGCATTTTTACAAGAATAAGAATAGTTGTCAAATTCAAAGCCTACTTTTTTTTATGTAAATACAATTTCTAAGTATAATATATTATACTTGGTACATTTTGAGTGAGTAATTTAGTCAAATTTACTACAATTGAAATACTCTAGGGTTTGTTAAGTGCAATTTTTTTTTGATAGTGTCTATACACAATGGAAGACAAAATGTGTGTTATTCCTACTGACATGAATGTGTCATTAAAGAGGTTGTGCTCTTTAAAACTAAGTTAACTTGTAATTGACATTTGTTCTTTGTTTTTGAGGCATGTCTGTGTGTTTCAAATATGTGAGAAAAATTAGCTTCATCTTAAATTCTCAGTCAGCTACAGCAGCATCTTAGTAATTCTATTGGGGTCTAAAGGCTTAACATGGAAATTAAGATAATGCTAACTAAATGAGAAATACATACATACAAATGTAGGCTAAATTGCCTGAGAATAAACCAAGTGTAAAAATTGGATACGGACAAGATGGCGGAACCAAAAGTGAGAAGAATGATGCTTCCTGGGGAGGATGAGATGAGGTGTGCAGAAACCAAGCGAAGGGTGCCTCACCATTTTTGGCCACCTCGGCTATGATGTTGGCTACTTTGGGGGTGCAGGAGGACTGTGGGGCCAGCAGAGTGGGAAGCAGGGGGAGAATGCCCATCTCCTGGAACTTCTCACTGGCGTCAGCATCTAGGAGGGGAAAGGAGAAGGGGAGAGAGGTGAACAGTTGGAAAAAAAGGGCTTTCAATTTGTCTTCCGATGAATCCTTACATTCTATCCCCTTGCCCCCATCCGAGTCAGCAGGTAGCCTAGCGGTTAGAAGCGTTGACCCGGCAAGGCAGTTAACCCCCAACAGCAACTGCTCCCCATGCACAAATGATGCAGATGCTGATTAAGTCAGCAGTCCACACCGGTCTGATTCAGAGGAGTTGGGTTAAATGCGGAAGACACATTTCGGTGGGATGCATTCAGTTGTACAACTGACAAGGATTTGCCTTTCCCTTTCCCTATTGAAGGAGAAGATCCAAGACCCTGCCCTCTGTCCTTCTCCAAAGCTTTTTGAAAACGAGGCAAGTGGAGAGGATGTATGGATGAGCTGGGCAAGGTGAAGCGGATAATCCTTTTCCATTCCATCCAGGTCGTTCAACTTGTTGGGCTATTTATGATCATCCCAAGCCAGGTTCCATGAATAAAATGACTAGCAGTTCGAAAATAGCGCAGCCATTAAATTATTAATGTAACCAAATACATTTTTTATTATTAGGCTCCAGGTGGTATCAGAAAAAGTGTGCAGGCATTTTTTTATTTTCTTGGTCAGCACCTCACCCAAACAGAACAATCACTTACCAATGCCAAGAGACAGGAAGCGGGTGAGTTGTGCTTGCCAAGTGCAGTAAAACATTAAAAGCTACAACAGTAAACAAAGCTAAAAGACAGCTGAGGATGCAGATAGCCACCAACTCAATTAACTTAAAAAAACACAAATAAGTCCAATAAAATGCTCAAACAACAAGATACTGGATAGGCCGAGCCCAAACAGGCAGATGGTTATGTTACACAAACTAAGGAGGACGGACAGATGTGAATAAGGCTGGCTGAGATGGGCCTTGCACGAGAACAAATGTGAGCCTGGTGACTAGAAAGTTAGATACTATATGTTCTTCATCATTTTCTTTGGATATTTTCTATGGTTTTGATAGTCACACAGAGGTCGACCGATTAATCGGAATGGCCGATTAATTAGGGCCGATTTCAAGTTTTCATAACAATCGGAAATCGGTATTTTTGGACACCGATTTGGCCAATGTTTCTTTTTTTTAACACCTTTATTTAACCTTTATTTAACTAGGCAAGTCAGTTAAGAACACATTCTTAATACCACTGACGGACTAGGAACAGTGGGTTAACTGCCTTGCTCAGGGGCAGAACGACAGATTTTTCACCTTGTCAGATCGGGGGATTCAATCTTGCAACCTTACGGTTAACTAGTCCAAAGCTCTAACCACCTGCTTTACATTGCACTCCACGAGGAGCCTGCCTGTTACGCAAATGCAGTAAGAAGCCAAGGTAAGTTGCTAACTAGTATTAAAAACTTATCTTATAAAAAATAATCTATCACTCATAATCACTAATTAACTACACATGGTTGATGATATTACTAGTTTATCTAGCGTGTCCTGTGTTGCATATAATCGATGCGGTGCGTATTCGCACTGACTGAGCGATGGTAGGCAGCAGCAGGCTCGTAGGCATTCATTCAAACAGCACTTTCGTGCGTTTTTGCCAGCAGCTCTTCAAGCATTGAGCGGTTTATGACTTCAAGCCTATCAACTCCCGAGATTAGGCTGGTGTAACCGATGTGAAATGGCTAGCTAGTTAGCGGGTGCGCGCTAATAGCGTTTCAAACGTCACTCGCTCTGAGACTTGGAGAGGTAGTTCCCCTTTTGTGGAGCGATGGGTAACGATGCTTCGAAGGTGGCTGTTGTCGATGTGTTCCTGGTTCGAGCCCGGGTAGGGGCGAGGAGAGGGACGGAAGCTATACTGTTACACTGGCAATACTAAAGTGCCTATAAGAAAATCCAATAGTCAAAAGGTATATGAAATACAAATGGTTATAGAGAGAAATAGTCCTATAATTTCTATAATAACTACAACCTAAAACTTCCTACCTGGGAATATTGAAGACTCATGTTAGAAGGAACCACCAGCTTTCTCATGTTCTGAGCAAGGAACTTAAACGTTAGCTTTCTTACATATTTCTTACATTTTGGCACATATTGCACTTTTACTTTCTTCTCCAAAACTTTGTTTTTGCATTATTTAAACCAAATTGAACATATTTCATTATTGATTTTATTGATATACTATATTAAGTTAAAATAGGTGTTCATTCAGTATTGTTGTAATTGTCATTATTACAAATAAAAAATAAAAATAAATGATTGAAAATCGGCATCGGTTTTTTGTGTGTCCTCCAATAAATCGGTATCGGCGTTAAAATCATAATCGGTCGACCTCTAGCCTCTAAGCCCCTTACCTATCAGAACTGGTACATAATCTAGAAGGATCCACTAAATATAACCCATTAGAGGGCAAATGTGTCAATGATGTTTTGAGCGTGGAGTTAATCTACTGGAAATGTCAGAATTCTGACTTCAGTGATTTGACCTTGTTTTAATCGGTTCCCAATGGTCTTGAAAGCACCATAAACTTGCATCCATCCTGTACTGTGCATAAGGTCCTGAAGGGTACACTCCAGCAATGTCACAGTCTGAGGAGTGTGGGTCAAACTTACTATTGTGGGCCAGTGCTTTGAGCAGGCAGTCCAGGCAGCTCTCCACACTGTCTGTGGTGCTGTCAGCTGAGGCTAGCTTCAGCTTCTTCAACGCATCACTCAGGTTATCTGCTGGGAGAGGGGGAAAGTGAAAAGATGAATGGGCAGTGGTCCTGACCTCAGTTTACTCCTAGGTCTTAGGTAGCCTACACTGTTTTTATCAAGGGCTTGATGGAAAATTTGACCACAGCTGCTACCTTGAGCCATATAGTATAGAGCAACCCACAAGTAATATCACACAGTCTAAAAGGAATATGAGAAGACGTATAGGCTACACTAAATTCACCATCCATAATTTTGTCAATGTCTGAATCTGACTGTTGAAGTCCCCATTCGCCGTCCTCTGCCAAGTATCCTGCCCCGAACCTTAGTCACTGTTACTAGCTGGCTATCACCCGGTACTCTACCCTGCACCTTAGAGAATGCTTTGCCCTCTGTACATCGAGCCATTGAACACTGGTCACTTTAATAATGTTTACATACTGTTTCACCCACTTTATATGTACAGGGCATTCGGAAAGTATTCAGACCCCTTGACTTTTTCCAGTTTTGTTACAGCCTTAATCGAGAATGGATTACATTTGGGGGTTTTTCGCTCATCAATCTAAACACAATACCCCATAACGAAGACAGCAAAAACAGGTTTATATTTTTTTGCAAATGTATCACATTTACGTAAATATTCAGCGATGTTGCCAGGTTTCCTCTAGACGTGATGCTTGGCATTCAGGCTAAAGAGTTCAATTTTGGTTTCATCAGACCAGAGAATCTTGTTTCTCATGGTCAGAGTCGTTTAGGCACTGTCATATGCCTTTTACTGAGGAGTGGCTTCCATCTGGCCACCCTAACATAAAGGCCAGATTGGTGGAATGCTGCAGAGATGGGAGAATCTTCCAGAAGGACAACCATCTCCACAGAGGAACTCTGGAGCTCTGTCAGAGAGACTATCAGGTTCTTGGTCACCTCTCTGACCAAGGCCCTTCTCCCCCGATTGCTCAGTTTGTCCGGGCGGCCAGCTCTAGGAAGAGTCTTGCTGGTTCCAAACTTCTTCCATTTAAGAATGATGGGAGGCCACAGTGTTCTTGGGGACCTTCAATGCTGCAGAAATGTTTTGGTACCCTTCCACAGATCTGTGCCTCGACAAAGTCCTGTCTCGGAGCGCTACGGACAATTCCTTCGACCTCATGGCTTGGTTTTTGCTCTGACATGCACTGTCAGCTGTGTGACCTTATATACCAGGTGTGTGTGCCTTCCCAAATCATGTCTAATCAGAAATATCTCAAGGATGATCAATGGAAACAGGCTGTACCTGAGCTCAATTCCGAGTCTCATCGCAAAGGGTCTGAATACTTATGTAAATAAGATATTTCTGTTATTATTTTAATAAATTTGCAAACATTTCTAAAAACCTGTTTTTGTTTCGTCATTATGGGGTATTGTTTGTAGATTTGAGAGAAATGGTTTTAATCTATCTTAGAATAAGGCTGTAATATAACAAAATGGGGAAAAAGGAAAGGGGTATAAATAATTTTAGAATGCACTGTACTCACGTCATGGCTAATCCTATACAACTACTATTGTACACCTTCAATATTCATATACTGTCTATATGCACCATTCTGGACACTGATATTGCTCATTCTGATATTTCTTCATTTTTACTTTTTGGATTAGGTGTGTATTGTTTTGTACTGCTATGTATTATTACTGCACTGTTGGAGCTAAAAATAAGCATTTTGCTGCACCTGCGATATCTGCAACTATGTGTACGCCACCAATAGAATTTGATTTGATTTGAATAGAAATGTGTCTCAAAACAAGAGGCCGAAAAACACTTCTGTAGCGTTATTACACAATCAGAGACTGAAAGGTCGACAGACAGACAAACTGACTTAAAACCAAAGCCCTTCTGGCTCCTCCTGCATAAGGATGCACACAGTTGTGTGCTGCACCGCCACTTCCACTGTTCCATCTCCCTCCATTCTCCTTCTCAAATGGTGTCTCTAGACAACACTGTGACAGATTGGTCATACAGCAGTGGTCCCCGGTATAAATCAGGACATGAGCAGTTGTAGAGCTCATCCCTGAGAAGCTCTACAACTGTAGGCAGAGCTGACATGTGGCAGTGGGCATCAGACCATTAGGACTGCATCAACAAAACATTGGGTAAACAGGAGCATGTCAACGCAATAATATTGTATGGATATGAGTTCAAGTCATGATGGGAACTGCCTCAGTCACAGGCAGTACTTTGATGGGTCTTTATCATAATGGACATTCTCTGTCTAAGCAGTGCGCCTGGTATGCTGGGCCAACTCTAATAATTATTTAGAGATTTTGACATCCAGAGCTGTTACAGAGCTCAGCTAATGGGCTGCCCCAGGGGAAGAGGAGCTGAGGTGACAGCCACACACATACAGAGAGGGTGAGTGAGTGAGTGAGTGAGTGAGTGAGTGAGTGAGTGAGTGAGTGAGTGAGTGAGTGAGTGAGTGAGTGAGCAGAGACCCTGACATTCCCCCTCCCACAGATGGTCTCAAATGTGTGCAGTGAGGATTTGGATTAAACCGTGTGACAATTTTAAAACCAGTCAAACGAGTTTATTTTTTTCCTTTTCCAGCCTGGCCTCCATTATATAATGGATTTTTCTTGCCATTCAGATTATGGTATCAGTCAGGGTCCCTCCCTATGGCTAATGAGGCCTGAGTGACGCATTAGCGTAACACAAGACATGTCATGAAAATGTTAGAAACATATAACAGGCCATGTTTGCATAAAGACTACGCCAGTCAATTATCCATAACTCATAAGTCCAGCTTGCTGTGCCTATTGATGATTCTACCCACCAGTCTTCAATCAAAGCATTGATAAATGCAATGAATTTAGTGTGTTACTGCTTGGCTGGAGCAAAAGCCTGCACCCACACTGACATTCAGGGTAAGATGCCCAACCCTGTCCTATAAAGATATGTCTGTGCATGGATGGGTTTATCTGACCTCCTTTCTGCAGAATCACATAATGGAAAATTCTGGAGGCTAGTACCATGTGCCTGCACATTGTATGGATATACAAAATATACCCCAGGATTCTGGAATAATCAAAAACCCTGATGAGACAAGAGTACATCCTACTCAACAATCCAATGCAAGTCACTGGGAATAAATGATTCGAGTTAAAATGAGAGTAGCTACATTACTTCCAAAAGAGAGCATCCTCAGTCAATGCATTTCTCTTACTAAGTGTCAGGCACACAATTACTATAAAAGGCGACATGAACAGCTCGATTCGTCAGTGTGTGAGTGTAGGACTATTGCATAACAGTGTGATATTGATGGCATACATGTCTACGCTGACCACAGTGCAGTACCCTGATGATAGTAAACAAGTAGTACGGCTGTCAACATGTACGCATGTGGTAATGTGGTAGTAGCTAGAATTTGTGTTTAACTGAATAATCCGTAGTTGAGGATTCAATACAATAAATTCCATACGAGGCTCGAGCTGAAACCAAAAAAATACAGCGCTGGCAGTATGGCTGTCAAGAATGCAGGTTCTGTCTAGCAATGCTCGTGTTACATAATGCCATTGCATGGGCAAGCGAACAGACAGCTTCCCGTTTCCTCCATCCACCCCACCTACTCGAATGAATCAAGAACTCAAGACACAGAGTGCGGTCTTCTAGTTGGCTGCAAACATGGGACATATTTAGTTAGTTAGCTTGGCCAATTACGATACGCACCCACCTACCCTTACATGTGTGGGCTACTATGTCCACGTCGGGTCTGTGTAATCTTTACAATAATTGACAACTGGATGACGTATGATTCATAAAGTGTTGCTACTCACCCATTTGGCTACTGTAGTGCGCGTGATAGTCCCAATCAGTTTCGAATTAGGATGCGCCCAGAAGGCTGTCAAATGGGTATTCACAGCAACAAAAAAATTATGTTATGTGTTGGTCAACACTTGATTTTATATTATTTGAAGTTGCTAGATTGCTAGCTGGCTGGTCAATCAGATACCAAGGCCCACCTTAGCTAACCCACGCCGTGTCGTACCCGGCAATACTAGCAAGCCACAACCTCACCCTCCCAGATGGCGCCGGGGATGCTTGCAGTGTAGCCTATCGTACGACCCCGAACTCACAACTACGATGGTATGGTTGTGTAATTTATCCGCTGGTAATATTGATCCACATCGACGCCAAAATTCGCTACTTCAACCACAGAGTTTTGCTCCAACGCTACAAGAAACGCACTTCCTATCCTCGCTTGCTTGCAGTTGCGGCACAGAATCCATGCACAGGGAATAGCAGCCTATTGCTTGCAGTTGATTGGTTATTGGCCTGTACATAAGATCTCGTTTTCCACGATTATTGGCCAAAGTCTGTGTCGTTGGCTCGTGCCACGCCCTAAAACTGTTAAAAATGCCCACCTTTCAAGTGACATCCACAATCCATAGCAATTAAGTCACACAAACAGAATTGTAGCTACAAAGTTTGGTCTGGTTGCTACTTCACTGGAAAACTAAGGCACTCTTTTCATTGGACTTTCTGGGTTAGGAGCGATTGGACCATAGAAATAGAATTGATAGAAATTAGAATGTCCTGCTGGATTACCAAAATCCATGACCGGGAACTGTCTGAAAATCAATTCTGCTGAGAAGGGCAGAGATGTATCCATATGTAATTTTACTGGGCAGAGGTTTTGTATCCATATGTATTTTTACAGCTGTAGATTGGTACTTTCAACATTTCCCCCTCTATGTAAATAAATTGAATTAAAGTTTTGAGCATATCGTTTGAGCTTGTTGTTCCGGCTAAAATAGCCAACCTGGCCCATCCCTTACTACTGTATTTATACAGTAAATCTAATCATTATAAAATTACTGTTTTGCAGATTTGAACATGTACATTCGAAGAAATACTACATTATACATGTAATTCACCGCGCACACAGACGATGCCAGTTTCCAACTTCCCACCCACACTTGGGAGATGGGTTGCGTAACGTTCAGTACAACAGAACGGTGTGCAACGTTGAAATCAACAGAAACGGTACGGTACTGAATGACCAATTGAAACACGTTGTGATTATGGTGTCCCGGGGGACTATTATAATATGGTGTCCCATGGGGCCTATTATAATATAACGGTGCGCACCGTTTTGGTGAAAACGTGCCGTTCAGTAAAAACCGTCACGCAACGTAGCAAACGTTGAAGTGAGCTGAATGCACCCCTGATGTAAACTACCCTATGTGTTACTGCCATCTAGCGGTGTGTTTATTAACACGCAGACCAATGTTTTCCATCTAGGCAGGTTCAGTGTAGACTGGCTGACCGCAGAGGGGTATCCTAGGAAGCAAGCAACATGTACTTCTAAAGCTAAACAGCGTGTTAGCGTCACATTCCAGCTCAGTCTTCATCCGTACTATGACGGTGGATATTGCTCGTCCACCTGTCGAACTCTAGCAGGTACGGCGAGTGCATGTTGCATATGAATAGTCGAACTCAGAACTCTTCATTCTCTTTACCCAAAAATATAGCAGTTTTGAATTTGCCTTAAAAATGCTGTAACTGCATTCGACTGTGGCATTTTGGTCGCAATAATTGCAGAATAACTGCAGTGTACTGCATTTTGGACGCAGTATATGCAGCATACATGTTTTTCGTACGTGTTGAGACAATGCTGAAACATCAATCCATGAGAAACTCAGTGCAACATTTTAATTTGTGCGTAAAATAAAAGTTGTCTTTCAAATTCAGCATTCTACGGTTTGAAATAGTCTTTCAGAAGTACCGTCTTTATTTTATTACTTAACTTTAATGCCGTCTTTGTGCTTTTGTAACCGGTGTGAAATGGATAGCAAGTTAGCGGAGTGCGCGCTAATAGCGTTTCAATCGGTGACGTCACTCGCTCTCAGACCTTTAAGTAGTTGTTTCCCTAACACGGTTACACATTGCGGTGCTTCTGTGGAGCGATAGGTTACTATGCTTCGTTGGAGATTGTTGTCGATGTGTGCAGAGGGTTCGGGGCGAGGAGAGGGACGGAAGCAACACGGTTGCACATTGCGGTGCTTCTCAAAGCACAAACATCACTCCTATCGATATACTTTTGTATATATAGTGTATGTGGACACCCCTTCAAATGAGAGGATTCGGTTATTTCAGCCACACCCATTGCTAACAGGTGTATAAAATCAAGCATAATCCAGCAGGTCGGTTTGTCAAATTTCTGCCCTGCTAGAGCTGCCCCGGTCAACTGTAATTGCTGTTATTGTGAAGCAACATCCGCTCAGCCGCAAAGTGGATGGCCACACAAGCTCACAGAACGAGACCGCCAAGTGCGGAAGTGTGTAGCATGTAAAAATCTTCTGTTCTCGGTTGCAACACTCCGCACAAGAACTGTTCGTCCGGAGCTTCATGACTACCTCTTTCCCTACTGTATTTATTTTATTTTATTTATTTATTTATTTTGCTCCTTTGCACCCCATTATTTTTATTTCTACTTTGCACATTCTTCAACTGCAAATCTACCATTCCAGTGTTTTACCTGCTATATTTTATTTACTTTGCCACCATGGCCTATTTTTGCCTTTACCTCCCTTATCTCACCTCATTTGCTCACATCGTGTATATAGACTTGTTTCTACTGTATTATTGACTGTATGTTTGTTTTACTACATGTGTAACTCTTGTTGTATGTGTCGAACTGCTTTGCTTTATCTTGGCCAGGTTGCAATTGTAAATGAGAACTTGTTCTCAACTTGCCTACCTGGTTAAATAAAGGTGAAATAAAAAAATGAATTGGGTTTCCAAGGCCGAGCAGCCGCACACAAGCCTAAAATCACCAATGCTCAATGCTAAGTGTTGGCTGGAGTGGTATAAAGCTCGCCGCCATTGGACTCTGGAGCAGTTGAAACGCGTTCTCTGGAGTGATGAAATGCGCTTCACCATCTGGCAGTCCGACGGACTAATCTGGGTTTGGTGGACGTCAGGAGAACGCTACCTGCCTGAATTCATAGTGCCAACTGTAAAGTTTGGTGGAGGAGGAATAATGGTCTGCGGCTGGTTTTCATGGAATCGGGCTAAACCTCTTAGTTCCAGTGAACGGAAATCTTAACGCTACAGCATACAATTCTGGACGATTCTGTGCTTCCAACTTTGTGGCATCAGTTTGGGGAAGGCCCTTTCCTGTTTCAGCATCACAAGGTCTCATCGCCCAACATAACTGCTTGACCTCACTAATGCTCTTGTGGCTGAATGGAAGCTAGTCCCCACAGCAATGTTCCAACATCTAGTGGAAAGCTTTATTATAAATTTGAACAGTACCATTTTTTTTACCCCTTTTTTTCCACCCCAATTTTGTGGTATCCAATTGGTAGTTAGTCTTGTCCCATCGCTGCAACTCGTACGGACTCGGGAGAGGCGACGGTCGAGAGCCGTCCGTCCCTCGAAACACAACCCCGCCAAGCCACACTGCTTCTTGACACAATGCCCGCTTAACCCAGAAGCCAGCCGCACCAATGTGTCGGATGAAGCACCATACACCTGGTGACCGTGTCAGCGTGTATGTGCCTGGACCGCCACAGGAGTTGCAAGAGCGTGATGGGACAAGGACATCCCGGCCGGTCAAACCCTCCCCTAACCCAGACGGCGCTGGGCCAATTGTCTTCCGGTCGCGGCCGGCTGCGACAGAGCCTGGAATCGAACCAGGATCTGTAGTGACACAGCAATGTAACCGATGTGAAATGGCTAGCTAGTTAGCGGGGTGCGCGCTAATAGCGTTTCAATCGGTGACGTCACGCGCTCTGAGACCTTGAAGTAGTTGTTCCCCTTGCTCTGCAAGGGCTGCGGCTTTTGTGGCGCGATGGGCAACGATGCGGGTGGCTGATCGAGGGTGGCTGTTGTCGATGTGTGCAGAGGGTCTCTGGTACGAGCCCAGGTAGGGGCGAGGAGAGGGACGGAAAGCTATACTGTTACACTAGCATGACGATGCAGTGCCTTAAACGGCTGCACCACTCGGGGCGGCCAAAATTACTTTTTTAACACCAAAAAAACTAACATTTGTTTAATACAATATCAGTCATCTTCCTCACATGAAGCGGATGATGAAGCAATATTTGCAAGAAGAAGGGAATCTGATTTCATTGATCTTCAACTCACGGCTCAGTCATTTCTTTCAAGGTAGCCTAAGTGGAGTTAAATGTGAGTTAATCTGCCCTGGAGGAGGTACATTCTAAAGGATTTGCTGCCATAGAAATGTTGAACTCCGTTGACCAAAGTTACCTCTAACTCCTCAAACCGTCTCTAAGTTCTACCGACTGAAACCAGGGTGAAAGAGGAAGAGAGGAAAATATGCCTCCCTCTGCAGGTGGCATTGTTTCGCCCTCAAAGCAAGGAGCTTTTTTATGGAGGTCAAATTTGGTCCCCCAAAAAATGAATGGTTTATTTGCTACAAGATGTTTATTTGATCGAATCAAAGTTTTGTAATGCTTAAATTGTTACGAGTGTACTGATTATAGGTAGGACATGTAACATCCCGGCAACTTTGAGATGGCTATGCACATTTATGGCATGAGGCTAGTATCATAGCATCTCTCTCCATTGACTGCAAGTGATTTGACGTCAACTACCCTCATCGAATATTCAAAAAAGGATTGCGATAAGGAGATTTATCTGTTGTGAAGTAGGCTCAGTAACATGAGGACGCGATGGGCATAATTAAGGGCAAGTTTACTCGGCAAGCTTAGCATTCCATCACAGCATACATCAGCACATGCATACTCAAATTCAAATTTTATTTGTCACATGCGCCGAATACAACAGTGAAATGCTTAAAGTTTTTTAAAAAATCTAATCTAATCACAAGAAATGTAAATGACAATATCAAGGCTATATGGCGGAGGTACAGGTTGAGGTATTTTGTAAAGTGATTATGTGTAGATAATAAACGGTGAGTAGCAGCAGTGTAAAAACAAATGTAAATAGTCCGGGTGGCCATTTGATTAGTTTAGTTGTTCAGTAGTCTTATGGCTTGGGGGTAGAAGCTGTTAAGGGGCCTTTTGGTCCTAGACTTGACTTCCCTTTTCCTGTAGTCCACGATCAGCTCCTTTGTCTTGCTCACATTGAGAGAGAGGTTGTTGTCCTGGCACCACACTTCTAGGTCTCTGACCACCTCCCTATAGGCTGTCTCATCGTTGTGTTGTCATCAAACGTAATGATGGTGTTGGAGTCGTTCTTGGCCACGAAGTCATGGGTGAACAGGGAGTACAGGAGGGGACTAATCAAACACCCCTGATGGGCCCCAGTGTTGAGGATCAGCGTGGCAGATGTGTTGTTGCCTACCCTTACCACCTGGGGGCGGCCCATCAGGAAGTCCAAGATCCAGGTGCAGAGTAGAGGTCGACCGATTAATCGGAATGGCCGATTAATTAGGGCCGATTTCAAGTTTTCATAACAATCAGAAATCGTTATTTATGGATGCTGATTTTGCCGATTTAAAAAAATATATATATGGTTTTTTTGTGTTTTTACACCTTTTTAACTAGGCAGGTCAGTAAAGAACACATTCTTATTTTCAATGACGGCCTAGGAACGGTGGGTTAACTGCCTTGTTCAGGGGCAGAACGACAGATTTTTACCTTGTCAGCTCAGGGATTCAATCATGCAACCTTACGGTTAACTAGTCCAACGCTCTAACCACGTGCCTCACGAGGAGCCTGCCTGTTACGGGAATGCAGTAAGAAGCCAAGGTAAGTTGCTAGCTAGCATTAAACTTATCTTACAAAAAAGAATCATTCAATCATAATCACTAGTTAACTACACATGGTTGATGATATTACTAGTTTATCTAGCATGTCCTGCGTTGCATATAATCGATGCGGTGCGCATTCGCGAAAAAGGACTGTTGTTGCTCCAACGTGTACCTAACCATAAACATCAATGCCTTTCTTAAAATCAATACACAGAAGTATATATTTCTAAACCTGCATATTTAGCTAAAATAAATCCAGGTTAGCAGGCAATATTATCCAGGTGAAATTGTGTCACTTCTCTTTCTCATTGCACGCAGAGTCAGGGTATATGCAACAGTTTGGGCCGCCTGGCTCATTGCGAACTAATTTGCCAGAATTTTACGTAATTATGACAACATTGAAGGTTGTGCAATGTAACAGCAATATTTGGACTTAGGGATGCCATCCGTTAGATAAAATACGGAACGGTTCCGTATTTCACTGAAAGAATAAACGCTTTGTTTTCAAAATGATAGTTTCCGGATTCTACCATATTAATGACCTAAGTCTCGTATTCCTGTGTGTTATTATGTTATAATTAAGTCTATGATTTGATAGAGCAGTCTGACTGAGCGAGGGTAGGCAGCAGCAGGCTCATAAGCATTCATTCAAACGGCTCTTTTTTGCGTTTCTTCAGCAGCCCGTTGCTGTGCTTCAAGCACTGCGCTGTTTATGGCTTCAAGCCTATCCCCGAGATGAGGCTGGTGTAACCAATGTGAAATGGCTAGCTAGTTAGCGGGGTGCGCGTTAATAGCGTTTCAAACATCACTCGCTCTGAGACTTGGAGTAGTTGTTCCCCTTGCTCTGCATGGGTAACGCTGCTTCGAGGGTGGCTGTTGTCGATGTGTTCCTGGTTCGAGCCCATTTAGCGGCGAGGAGAGGGATGGAAGCTATACTGTTACACTGGCAATACTAAAGTGCCGATAAGAACATCTAATAGTCAAAGGTATATGACAGAGAAATAGTCCCATAATTCCTATAATAACTACAACCTAAAACTTCTTACCTGGGAATATTGAAGACTCATGTTAGAAGGAACCACCAGCTTTCTCATGTTCTGAGCAAGGAACTTAAACGTTAGCTTTCTTACATGGCACATATTGCACTTTTACTTTCTTCTCCAACACTTTGTTTTTGCCATATTTAAACCAAATTGAACATGTTTCATTATTTATTTAAGTTAAAATAAGTTTTCATTCAGTATTGTTGTAATTGTCATTATTACAAATAAAATACAAAAATTGGCAGATTAATTGGTATCGGCTTTTTTTGGTCCTCCAATAATCGGTATCGGCATTGAAAAAGCATAATCGGTCGACCTCTAGTGCAGAGGGAGGTGTTTAGTCCCAGGGTCCTTAGCTTACTGATGAGCTTTGTGGGCGCTAGGGTGTTGAACGCTGAGCTGTAGTCAATGAACATCATTCTCACAGGTGTTCCATTTGTCCAGGTGGGAAAGGGCAGTGTGCAGTGCTATTGAGATTACGTAATCTATGGATCTGTTGGGGCGGTATGCGAATTGGAGTGGGGCTTAAGGTTTCTGGCATGATGGTGTTAAATGGCGCCATGACCAGCCTTTCAAAGCACTTCATGGCTACCGACGTGAGTGCTACGGGGCAGTAATCATTTAGGCAGGTTATCTTCGCTATCTTGGGCACAGGGACTATGGTGGTCTGTTTGAAACATGTTGGTATTAAAGACTCGGTCAGGTCCGCTCATGCTTTGAGTACACGTCCTGGTAATCCGTCTGGCCCTGTGGATTTGTGAACGTTTAATGTTCAAAGGTCTTGCTCACATCGGCTACGGAGAGCGTAATCACACAGTCGTCAGGAACAGCTGGTGCTCTCGTCTTGCCACATCCAACGAGCGTCAGAGCCTGTGTAGTAGGATTCAATCTTAGTCCTGTATTGACGCTTTGCCTGTTTGATGGTTTGTCTAAGGGCATAGCGGGATTTCTTATAAGCGTCCAGATTAGTGTCCCCCTTCTTGAAAGCTGAAGCTCTAGCCTTTTGGCTCGGTACAGATGTTGCCTGTAATGGCTTGTGGTTGGGAAATATACGTATAGTCACTGGGGACAACGTCGTCGATGCACTTATTGATGAAAAAGGCGACTGATTGCCATTGAGGAGTTCTTCTCATCTAAACATCCTGTTCTCCATGTACTTCCGTTCTGTGTCAGAATATGTAGAATAAAATACCTGTATGCTTCTAGTGGTAAACTTGAGTAGTGCAGCAAAACACAACATATAACCTCTTGTGAAAGTAAAACTCTGAGCATAACCCAACTCAAGCATTCCACAATTCTTGAATTGAAGAGTTATTCTTATACAAAGCACAGAATAATAACAGTTAAAAAGCACAACATAGTAACCATAACGACAGTAACATCAGAATATCACATTGACACTTTAGCAGTCAATCACAGTACTCACAATTTTTCCTATTTGACTGAATATAGTCCTTAAGCCAAGCCGGGCATCTTCTGACTCTCGCCTGACTCTGAATCTCTGTTTGAATAGTCTGTTGTGATTGCAAGGGAACTTGGGGGTGGGTGAGCAGCACTGTTTAATAGTGTGGCCTGCCCAGGACACGTCTTTCCGTTGTCAAGGACATATGTGTTTGGTCTTTTCGTTTTGGATAACTTTGCATGGCGCACTGTAATTTGGTGCACCCTTTTTGACATGAAAGGGAAGATTTATTCACACATGATCTCCCTCTGATGCTTGATCGTTTCGCCCTCCGTTTGGCGTCCGTTTAGTATTGCATTTTTTTCTTGTGTGGCACACACGGCATCGTCGGACACGGAGGGACTGTGTAGCGGGAGAATGTCCAGTTTTGTGCGCAGCATTCTGTTGTTCAACAGCACATAGGGTGCAGCTCCTTTAGTGGCATGAGCTGTCGTCCTGTAGTGCATAAGGAATTGTTTCCTTCTCGGATCGCCGTTTGGAGACAGTCATTCCACCGCGCCATTTGCTCGTGGGTAGTACACACTTTGGAGTGTTTAATGTCTCTGTCATAGAGGAACGAAGTCCATTCCTTCTAAGTGAATTGAGCACCATTATCGCTTACACTTTCGTAGCAATTTCCATTACAAACTGAACATATCTGTTAAGAATTTAATGACAGTCTGGATAGTTACATTACTGGTAAACGCAACCTCGGGCCATTTACTGTAGTAATCCACTAGGGTGATGGCGTAACTACAATCTGCTGGGGCAGTTTCAAACAGACCAACAATGTCAATTCCATGTTTTTGCATGGGCCTTCAGCAATGTCTGACAGAGTTGATATTTTAGTTTTTTTTGTCTAGAGTTGGATCAGTTTTAATATTGTGGATAGATTGTCGCTTCCATCAATGTAATTGTCTGCATCATTTCCAAACCCCCATATATTTTTGGGGGATGGATATTGTTAGGTGAGAATTATCGGTGAATTGAACGATTAGAATATTCCGTCCTGAAACGTATAATTGTATGGAAGTGATTAGAATGTATAAAATCATAATCAATAAATGTGTAGTCCTAGTCAAAGTTAGGGTAAAGACAGTATGTCTTTATGGTATTATAAAAAGACTGTCTGAGCTTGGTGCCGACCTGACTAGAGATTGGGAGAGAACAGGGAGTACTTGTCAAGAACAAGGTCACAAAGCTCTGGCGGCTGGGTAGCAGGACATGTGTGTGCGTCTGTTTGTGTGCATGTGTGTGGGGGTATGTGTGTCTGTTTGTTTGTGTGCATGTGTGTGGGGGTATGGGTGTATGTGCGTCTGTGTGTGTGCGTATGGCTGAGTGAATGTGTGGGTGTGAGAAGTCAGTATAATATGAATTGTTTTGTATTCTTGACTTTAGAACGTTCTCTGAATAAACTGTACTAACCTTTTGTATAAGCTGAGACTTTGTCTTATTATTATTATACCCATGGTCTTACAAACCTCGGGGATTGGTCAGAGCTATTGATTGATTGTTATTATCATTAGGATTGGAAAGTCTCTTATCAGATATATACACACACACAACACAGTTGAAGTCGGAAGATTACATACATCTAAGTCAAATACATTTAAACTCATTTTTTTCACGATTCCTGACATTTAATCCTAGTAAAAATTCCCTGTCTTATGTCAGTTAGGATCACCACTTTTTTTTAAGAATGTGAAATGTCAAAATAATAGTAGAGAGAATGATTTATTTCAGCTTTTATTTCTTTTATCACATTCCCAGTGAGTCAGAAGTTTAAATACACTCAATTAGTATTTGGTAGCATTGCCTTTAAATTGTTTAACTTGGGTCAAACGTTTCAGGTAGCCTTCCACAAGCTTCCCACAATAAATTGGGTGAATTTTGGCACATTCCTCCTGACAGAACTGGTGTAACTGAGTCAGGTTTCTAGGCCTCCTTGCTCGCACACTCTTTTTCAGTTCTGCCCACAAATTTTCTATAGGATTGAGGTCAGGGCTTTGTGATGGTCACTCCAATACCTTTACTTTGTTGTCCTTAAGACATTTTGCCACAACTTTGGAAGTATGCTTGGGGTCATTGTCCATTTGGAAGACCCATTTGCGACCAAGCTTTAACTTCCCGATTGATGTCTTGAGATATTGCTTCAATATATCCACAATTTTCCGTCCTCATGATGCCATCTATTTTGTGAAGAACATTAGTCCCTCCTGCAGCAAAGCACCCCCACAACATGATGCTGCCTCCCCTGTGCTTCACAGTTGGGAAGATGTTCTTCAGCTTGCAAGCCTCTCCCTTTTTCCTCCAAACATAATGATGGTCATTTTACTGCTCGTTTTACTGTGGATACAGATACTTTCCCACCTGTTTCCTCCAGCAACTTCACAAGGTCCTTTTTGTTGTTGTTCTGAGATTGATTTGCACTTTTAGCATCAAAGTACGTTCATCTCTAGGAGACTGAGTCGGAGACAGTCGACTCTTCACTGTTGAAGTTGAGACCCTCGCAAGGCTGCAGGCCCAGACGGCATCCCCAGCCGCGCCCTCAGAGCATGCGCAGACCAGCTGGCTGGTGTGTTTACAGACATATTCAATCAATCCCTATCCCAGTCTGTTGTTCCCACATGCTTCAAGAGGGCCACCATTGTTCCTGTTCCCAAGAAAGCTAAGGTAACTGAGCTAAACGACTACCGCCCCGTAGCACTCACTTCCGTCATCATGAAATGCTTTGAGAGACTAGTCAAGGACCATATCACCTCCACCCTACCTGTCACCCTAGACCCACTCCAATTTGCTTACCGCCCAAATAGGTCCACAGACGATGCAATCTCAACCACACTGCACACTGCCCTAACCCATCTGGACAAGAGGAATACCTATGTGAGAATGCTGTTCATCGACTACAGCTCAGCATTTAACACCATAGTGCCCTCCAAGCTCGTCATCAAGCTCGAGACCCTGGGTCTCGACCCCGCCCTGTGCAACTGGGTACTGGACTTCCTGACGGGCCGCCCCCAGGTGGTGAGGGTAGGCAACAACATCTCCACCCCGCTGATCCTCAACACTGGGGCCCCACAAGGGTGCGTTCTGAGCCCTCTCCTGTACTCCCTGTTCACCCACGACTGCGTGGCCACGCACGCCTCCAACTCAATCATCACGTTTGCGGATGACACGACAGTGGTAGGCTTGATTACCAACAACGACGAGACGGCCTACAGGGAGGAGGTGAGGGCCCTCGGAGTGTGGTGTCAGGAAAATAACCTCACACTCAACGTCAACAAAACTAAGGAGATGATTGTGGACTTCAGGAAACAGCAGAGGGAACACCCCCCTATCCACATTGATGGAACAGTAGTGGAGAGGGTAGTAAGTTTTAAGTTCCTCGGCGTACACATCACAGACAAACTGAATTGGTCCACCCACACAGACAGCATCGTGAAGAAGGCGCAGCAGCGCCTCTTCAACCTCAGGAGGCTGAAGAAATTTGGCTTGTCACCAATAGCACTCACAAACTTCTACAAATGCACAATCGAGAGCATCCTGTCGGGCTGTATCACCGCCTGGTACGGCAACTGCTCCGCCCACAACCGTAAGGCTCTCCAGAGGGTAGTGAGGTCTGCACAACGCATCACCGGGGGCAAACTACCTGCCCTCCAGGACACCTACACCACCCGATGTCACAGGAAGGCCATAAAGATCATCAAGGACAACAACCACCCGAGCCACTGCCTGTTCACCCCGCTATCATCCAGAAGGCGAGGTCAGTACAGGTGCATCAAAGCTGGGACCGAGAGACTAAAAAACAGCTTATATCTCAAGGCCATCAGACTGTTAAACAGCCACCACTAACATTGAGTGGCTGCTGCCAACACACTGACTCAACTCCAGCCACTTTAATAATGGGAATTGATGGGAAATGATGTAAAATATATCACTAGCCACTTTAAACAATGCTACCTAATATAATGTTTACATACCCTACATTATTCATCTCATATGCATACGTATATACTGTACTCTATATCATCTACTGCATCTTTATGTAATACATGTATCACTAGCCACTAACTATGCCACTTTGTTTACATACTCATCGTTGTTTACATACTCATCATACTCATATGTATATACTGTACTCAATACCATCTACTGTATCTTGCCTATGCCGCTCTGTACCATCACTCATTCATATATATTTATGTACATATTCTTTATCCCCTTACACTTGTGTCTATAAGGTAGTAGTTTTAGAATTGTTAGCTAGATTACTTGTTGGTTATTACTGCATTGTCGGAACTAGAAGCACAAGCATTTCGCTACACTCGCATTAACATCTGCTAACCATGTGTATGTGACAAATAAAATTAGATTTGATTTGACTGGTGTTGTGCGGGTACTATTTAATGAAGCTGCCAGAATAATCTCAAATATAACACTTTTTGAGTTACTACATGATTCGATATGTGTTATTTCATAGTTTTGATGTCTTCACTATTATTCTACATTGGAGAAAATAGTACAAATAAACAAAAACCCTTGAATGAGTAGATGCTCAAACTTTTGACCAGTAGTGTACATATACACCTTTTTAGAATATACCTTCCATTATTATTCCCCACAAACCCTACCGCCCCTCCCCCAATTGGAGTAAACAAATAAACAACACTTAGGCTACAACTTCCAGCTTATACAGTGGGGCAAAAAAGTATTTAGTCAGCCACCAATTGTGCAAGTTCTCCCACTTAAAAAGACGAGAGAGGCCTGTCATTTTTATCATAGGTACACTTCAACTATGACAGACAAAATGAGAGAAAAAAATCCTTAAAATCACATTGTAGGATTTTTAATGAATTTATTTGCAAATTATGGTGGAAAATAAGTATTTGGTCACTTACAAACAAGCAAGATTTCTGGCTCTCACAGACCTGTAACTTATTCTTTAAGGCCTCTCTTTCGTTTTTCCGTGTATTATGTAATCCAAGTAGGCTTTTCCACCTTGTATGTTCTGCAATAGGGAGGACATAATCTTTTGAAAACCAGCAGGGACTGAGGCCAAACCGAAGGGGGCCCGACGGAATCTGAAAAGGCCGTTGTGCTTAATGAACGCTGTCAAAATGTGAAGGAGGACTTGATGGTAGGCACTAGACAAATCAATGGTTGAGAACACAATAGTGCCTTGTAGCTCAGCGAAGAGATCTTCCATGTGAGGAAGTGGATAACTGTCAATGATCACTGCTTTATTTGGCTCACGCCAATCCTCACACATGCAGATATCCCCATTTTTCATTTTGGTAACCACTATAGGTGAAACCCATGGGGAGGCATCAATTTTCTCAATGACATCAGAGGATTAGTATGCGAACCAGGTCAGCAGAGACCCCCTTTTTTTAGCAGACAGTGGATCCAGAAAATGTGAGCGCAGTGGTGGATTGGCCAGAACCCAAGTCCAGGGTGCAGCTACAACGGTTTCTTGGGTTTGCAGATTTCTACCTCCGTTTAATTTGGGGCTACAGCACCCTGGTGGCTCCCCTCTCTGCACTTACCTCTCCCAAAATACCGTTCACATGGTCCCCAGCAGCGGACAGGGCTTTTGTGGGTCCAAAGCAGAAATTCACTACTGCCCCCATACTCATCCATCCGGACCCGACCCGTCAGTTTGTGGTTGAGGTTGCCGCTTCCAACGTGGGAGTAGGGCCGTCCTTTCCCAGCGATCTGTCCAGGACCAAAAGCTTCATCCCGGTGCCTTCATGTCCCATCATCTCAACTCCGCGGAAAGGAACTATGACGTCGGGAACCAGGAACTCCTGACATCTAAGATGGCTCTGGAGAAGTGGAGACACCTGCTGGAAGGGGTGGAACATCCATTTTTGGTGTGGACTGACCAGAAGTATTTAGAATACCTCCGCACTAACAAGCGCCTTAACTCAAGGCAAGCCCGTTGGGCCCTGTTCTTCACCATCTCCTACCACCCAGGGTCCAAACATGTGAAGCCAGACGCCCTCTCTCGCCTGTACAGTTCTGCTGCCACACCCTCTGAATCCGAGACCATCCTCCCTGCCTAATGTCTGGCGGCTTTCGTTGTCTGGGGTATTGAGGCCCTGGTCCGCAAGGCAACAATGTTGAGGGGGGCCCGGCTAACCGGATGTTTGTCCCTGATTCGGCCCGACCTCAGATCCTGGAAAGAGCTCACTCCTCTAGGCATACCTGTCATCCTGGTGCCCGTCGTACCCTGGCTTTCCTCCGACAATGCTTCTGGTGGCCCAACATGGCTCTTGATGTCTCGGCCTTCATTGCCGCATGCATGGTGTGTGCTCAAAATAAGACTCCGCGGCAAGCTCTGTCTGGCCTCCTTCAGCACCTCCCTGTTCCTCATCGCCCTTGGTCCCATATTTCCCTGATTTTGTCACTGGGCTTCCCCCGTCAGATGGCAACACCACTATCCTGACGGTGGTGGATAGGTTCTCCAAAGCCACCCATTTCATACCTCTCCCCAAGTTACTGTCAGCCAAAGAAACGGCGCAGCTCATGGTGCAGCACGTCTTCCAAATCCATGGACTCCCGGGCAACATTGTCTCTGATTGGCGTCCTCAGTTCTCGTCCTGATTTTGGAAGGCGTTCTGCACCCTTATCGAGACGTCGGCCAGTCTGTCGCCCGGGTTTCATCCCCAATCCAACGGCCAGTCGGAGCAAGCCAATCAAGACATGGAAACGACACTTCGGCATCTCTTCTCTAGTAACCCCACTACCTGGAGCCAGCAACCAGTCTGGGTGGAGTATTCTAGGAACACTCTACCCTGCTCGGCCACTGGACTCTTCCTTCTTCGAGTGCTCCGTGGGGTGTCAGCCCCCGCTCTTCCCGGAGCAAGAAGTAGAGGTCAACATACCCTTAGCTCAGATGTTCGTACGCCCCTGTCGGCGTACCTGGAAAAGGGCTTGGTCGTCTCTTCTCAAGATCACCTCAAGGTATCGTCAACAAGTGCGGCGCCACCGGACTCCGGCTCTCCGCTATCGTCTCGGGCAGAGGGTATGGTTGTCTACACGGGATCTTCCCCTCTTGGTGGAATCCCGCAAACCTTCCCCCCTTTTCATTGGTCCTTTCCCCATCTCGAGTCCTTTGTCCCACTGCTGTTCGCCTGCTGTTACCCCGTACCCTCCGTATACACCCTACTTTTCATGTGTCCAGGATTAAGCCCTTGTCTCACAGCCATTTGTCTTCTGTTTCCAGGCCCATCCCTCCCCCTGTGTCATCGATGGCCAGCCAGCGTACACGGTGAGACGCTTTCTGAGAGTTTGACCATGGGGCAGGTGTTTCCAGTATGTGGTTGTCTAGAGTTGTTTTTCCATCTGGTTGCACATGTGACATGCTGGTAGAAATTAGTTTAAACGGATTTAAGTTTGCCTGCATTAAAGTCCCCGGCCTCTTGGAGCGCCGCTTCTGGATGAGCATTTTGTCCAGTTCAAAGTGAGTAATCGCTGTTTTGATGTCCAGAAGCAATTTTCGGTCATAAGAGATGGTAGCAGCAACATTATGTACAAAATGAGTTACAAACGATGCCAAAAGACAACAAAAAATAAATACCACAGTTTGTTAGGAGCCCGTAAAACAGCAGCCATCCCCTCTCGCGCCATTATAATATTTGTGTGACTGTTAGTGCAAGAAAGACGAGTCTTCGTACATAAAGTCGTTTGAAAAAGTTTGTGCACCCCTGACAATTTCCATGATTTCCATTCATAAATAATTGCGTGTTTTGGATCAGCAATTTCATTTTGATCTATCAAATAACTGATGGACACAGTAATATTTCAGTAGTGAAATTAGGTTTATTGGATTAACAGAAAACGTGCAATATGCATCAAAACAAAATTAGACAGGTGCATAAATTTGGGCACCACAATAGAAAAATCACATCAATATTTAGTAGAGCCTCCTTTTGATAAAATAACAGCCTCTAGATGCTTCCCACAGCCTCTAATAAGTGTCTGGATTCTGGATGAAGGTATTTTGGACCATTCCTCCTTACAAAACATCTCCAGTTCAGTTAGGTTTGATGGTTGCCGAGCATGGACAGCCCGCTTCAAATCATCCCACAGATTCTCAATGATATTCAGGTCTTGGACTTGGATGGCCATTCCAGAACATTGTACTTGTTCCTCTGCATAAATGCCCGGGTAGATTTTGAGCAGTGTTTTGGGTTGTTGTCTTGTTGAAATATCCAGCCCCGGCGTAACTTCAACTTTGTGACTGATTCTTCAACATTATTCCCAAGAATCTGCTGATATTGAGTGGAATCCATGCAACCCTCAACTTTATCAAGATTCCCAGTACCGGCATTGGCCACACAGCATGATGGAACCCCCACCAAATTTTACTGTGGGTAGCAAGTGTTTTTCTTGGAACGCTGTGTTCTTTTACCGCCATGCATAACGTCCCTTGTTATGACCAAATAACTCAATCTTTGTTTCATCAGTCCACAGCACCTTATTCCAAAATGAAGCGTGCGTTTGCATACCTCAAGCGACTCTGTTTGTGGCGTGTGTGCAGAAAAGGCTTCTTCCGCATCACTCTCCCATACAGCTTCTCCTTGTGCAAAGTGTGCTGAATTGTTGAACGATGCACAGTGACACCATCTGCAGCAAGATGATGTAGTAGGTCTTTGGAGGTGGTCTGTGGGCTGTTTTTGACCGTTCTCACCATCCTTCACCTTTGCCTCTCCGATATTTTACTTGGCCTGCCACTTCTGGCCTTAACAAGAACTGTGCCTGTGGTCTTCCATTTCCTCACTATATTCCTCACAGTGGACACTGACAACTTAAATCTCTGCGCTAGCTTTTTGTAGCTTTTATTAAAAAATGAACGGCATGACACTGTGATCATTTTCTGTGACGACAGAGTAAATTATTATGCAGCCTCAGAGGGGTGCCCAAACTTTTTCATACGACTGTACATCCCTATATTATCCAGCGTTTAGTTTTGTGGAGAAATGGAGCATACGATTAGCAGCGTGCATTCACCATACATTTAAGGAGTCTTGTTACACTGAGATTGTGCCCTTGAATCAAATGGTGCACTTTAACAGTTTCTTTACCAGCTTTTCCCGCTAATCTGTTTTCAAGGGCTTGTGTCGTCATCCACTCTGTTAACCAATATCCATGCGGTTTTCCAAAGCTTCAAGAAAATATGGTGTGAATTTGAAGCTCTCCGCAGTTCTATCAGAAGGCTTTTTGTTATGGTGTTTTCCCCCTAAAATATCTCTGCTAATATTTCCATTAATGACATTTTACAAATGTCCTGCTTTCTACTGTATGTTTGCCTCTTGCTGGATCGTTGCGACATGACCATCAACATCATGGGAGATAGTACAGAAGCTATCCCCACGCCAATGCTCTCTAAGAAGGAACTGCAGAGGATGGCTCAGTTGGCGATGGGGGAAGACTCGGAGATGTGACCACTGTAGTCAGAGCCCTCAAGGTGATTGTCACGCCCTGGCCTTAGTATTCTGTGTTTTTTCGTTATTATTTTGGTTAGGCCAGGGTGTGACCTGGGGATTTATGTGGTTTGTTTTGTCTAGGGTTGTTTGTAGTTATGGGATTGTGGTTAGAGTAGTACTCTAGGTAAGTCTATGGTTGCCTAGAGTGGCTCTCAATCAGAGGCAGGTGTTTATCGTTGTCTCTGATTGGGAACCATATTTAGGCAGCCATATTCTTTAGGTCTCTTGTGGGTGATTGTTCCTGTCTCTGTGTTTGTGTGCACCGGATAGGGCTGTTTCGGTTTTTCACGGTTCTTGTTTTGTAGATTGTTGTATTTTCATCTTTATTAAAGATGTCCAAAAATAACCACGCTGCATTTTGGTCCGCCTCTCTTTCACCAGAAGAAAACCGTTACAGTGATGTAGTTCATTAGGCATGGATTCATTAGGTTCCAAATGGAAGAAAACATTGAAATGTTAATTGACTACCTGGACATAAGAAATCATTTATATTTTATTTTTTTGCATGCCCTATTGAATACAAACCTGGGGTGACATGGGGTGATTCTTTCCAATTATTCAGTTGATTGTTTTACGATGATAATAAACATTCTGAATCGATATTCAGACCCCTTGACTTTTTCCACATTTTGTTACGTTACAGCCTTATTCTAAAATGGATTATATTGTTTTTTTCCCCTCATCAATCTACACACAATACCCCATAATGACAAAGCAAAAACATGTTTTTAGATTTTTTTGCAAATGTATTCATAATAAAAAACGGAAATATTACATTTACATAATTATTCCGACCCTTTACTCAGTACTTTGTTGAAGCACCTTTGGCAGCGATTACAGCCTAGATTCTTCTTGGGTATGACGCTACAAGCTTGGCACACCTGTAATTGGGGAGTTTTCCCCATTATTCTTTGCAGATCCTCTCATGCTCTGTCAGGTTGGATGGGGGAGCGTTGCTGCACAGCTATTTTCAGGTCTCTCAAGTCATGTTAGATCAAGTTCAAGTCCAGGCTCTGGCTGGGCCACCCAAGGACATTCAGAGACTTGCCACTCCTGTGTTGTCTTGGCTGTGTGCTTAGGGTCGTTGTCCTGTTGGAAGGTGAACCTTTGCCCCAGTCAGTTTTCATCAAGGATCTCTCTATACTTTGCTCCATTCATCTATCCCTCTATCCTGACTAGCCTCCCAGTCCCTGCCGCTGAAAAACGTCACCACAGCATAATGCTGCCACCACCATGCTTCACCGTAGGAATGGTGCAAGGTTTCCTCTAGACGTGACGCTTGGCATTCAGGCCAAATAGTTCAAATCTTGTTTCTTATGGTCTGAGAGTCTGTAGTTGGCTTTTGGCAAACTCCAAGCAAGCGGTCATGTGCTTTTATACTGAAGAGTGGCTTCCGCCTCACCACTCTACCATAAAGGCCTGATTGGTGGAGTGCTGCAGAGATGGTTGTCCTTCTGGAAGGTTCTCCCATCTCCACAGAGTAACTCTAGAGCTCTGTCAGACTGACCACCGGGTTCTTGATCACCTCCCTGACCAAGGCCCTTCTCCCCTGATTGCTCAGTTTGGCCGGGCGGACAGCTCTAGGAAGAGTCTTTGTGGTTCCAAACTTATTCCATGTAATAATGATGGAGGCCATTTTGTTCTTGGGGACCTTCAATGCTGCCGACATATTTTGGTGCCTCCATACAATCCTGTCTTGGAGCTCCACAGACAATTCCTTCGGCCTCATGGCTTGGTTTTTGCTCTGACATGGACTGTCAACTGTGGGACCTTATATAGACAGGTGTGTGCCTTTTTTTTAAATCAATGGAATGTACCACAGGTGGACTCCAAGTTGTTGAAACATCTCAAGGTTGATCAATGGAAACAGGATGCACATGAGCTCAATTTTGAGTCTCATAGCAAAATGTCTGAATACTTATCTAAATAAGGTTTATTTTTAATAAATGTGCAAAAATGTACAACCTGTTTTCGCTTTGTCATTATGGGGTATTGTGTGTAGATTGATAAGGAATAAGGCTGTAATGTAACAAAATATGGAAAAGGTCTAGGGGTCTGAATGCGCTGCATACTGAACAATGTTATGAAGAAAAAAGGACAGCAGAATGTATGTTTGGAAATGAGATCTTCTCAATGTTCAATTAGAATGGTATTTCCATCAATGGGCATTTATTATTAAAGGATCTTGTGTTATATATTCTTATACAATGCCTTTTGTGTGTTAGATAGTGTAAAGATTAGGTGCAGGTGTCTAAGGCACAGTAGGTGGCAGTATAGTTAAGGAATGGACTCTGTGCGGGGCTGTTGTTGCCAGGCCAAATAGGCGAAACAATAAAATCTCAGATAAGATTTGGTGCCTCCACACAATCCTGTCTTGGAGGGCTAACAGTTTGGAGTCCAAAACAAAATAGTTTATTACATTCATCCAAACATTTGACATTTGAACAATTGATGCAGAAAAAAAAAACTGAATGGAAAGGCATTCCCATGAATCATACAACTCCTATGAACATTGAGTTAATCATTTGATAGTACATGTCAGAAAAGACCCATAATTATCCATACATGTTTCTTTATGCTTTTAATGATCCATGCATGTTTTACAGTTGTGAAACCAAGGACGCCCTTTGAAAAGGGTTTTTCATAGGCCGTCTGTAACATCACTTGCACATCACTGCCAAATCTTTCCAATCCCTCCCAGAAATGGTTAACTGTCTGTACGCATACGATCCAGCAGTCAGCAGCCAGCCAAACAATATTGTGCCATTTCTCCATATTATACCAACTCTGTTAGGATACTACCCATGCAAAGTAGGCTATTGCATTCAGTGACTGTCTCTGGAGAATATATTTTTAATCTCCTAGATGTAATGAAGGAGAAAGACCCCAGACTGAGCAGCTCGCGGGGTGTGTAGGTGGGTGGGTGTGTGTGTGCGTGTAATGGTGGGGGGTTGGAGGTGACCCTATGGATAAAAACCTGGTGATGTATCTCCCCCTCTCATTCTCTCCGTCACACACACACACTTTCTGCCTCACACAAACACAGAGGCACACACAGGAGGCGGTTCTCTCCAGTCCCTCTCCATCAGAAACAACTGACAGCCAGGCAGGCTAGCTGCATCCTCTGGTAGCTATAGCAGCAGCGCAGACAGCTACTAGCCGCCTCTACTGTCTGCTGCATCTGTCAGCTGGCCGCCTGATACGTGGAGCCTTTTGTGTCTCCTGAGAGTCCCGACTCCCATTTGTGCTCTCTATTGCGGGGGCTAAAGGAAACAACCAACAGCCACACCAATGGACATGATGGGGAAGAAAGAACGCAGGGGCTGGGACTTCAAAGGCTTGCTGAAGAGGAACTGGCTGCTTATTGCAACCATTGTGTCGGTGCTGTTAGGTAAGTGAAAGCGAAGCCCCCATAATGTCTGCACTCTGCTTAACGTGAAGAAGCCTTGGTTGATGTCACCCTTCCGCGAGGCTGCCCGTCTGTCTCCACTCTCTCCTTGCTCTGTCAGTGGTGGTGCATCCTACCCATTTCCCCTTCCCTCTGTCCTTTTTTTGTCATTGCTTTCTCTCCTGATGTATTCCCCTGCTGCAGTCCAGGCTTGGAGTCATCCAGCAGCCTCTCTTGGTCATATAAGGATGCGTAGGGCTGGGGGCTGGTTGATTAGAATAGCAATGTGCACGCATGTGTGTGTTGTGTGCATAATGTCGGCTTGTGCATGCTGCATACCAACCTGGTCTCAGAGCCTTTCGTATGATTCTGTACGTAAATCCGAGACACTACCTTTAGTATATGTTGCGTTTTGTATGTATTCATTTGTGGATGTCCATCACCAATTTCGTATGATATATTCCAAATTACAATTTGTGTTATATGTTACGAATTTCTAAAACGTACAATATGTTACACATTTTTCAAAATGTATGATATCTTACGAATTCTGTCTAGGTGGCTAACATTAGCTAGGCTAGGGGTTACGGTTAGGAGTTGGGTTAAAGGGTTAAGGTTAGGGCAAGAGTTGGATAAGATAATTAGGGGAAAGGTTAGCTGACATGCTAAGTAGTTGCAAAGTAGCAAAAAAGTAGTAAGTAGTTGAAAAGGTGCAAATGAGCTAAAATGTTGTCCATGATGAGATTTGAACTCATAACCTTTGGGTTGCTAGACGTTTGCGTTTTACGACCAATCACCCTACTTTCGTTTTTGCCTTAAGTAACCATCTGTCTTATGTAAGCAAACCAAACGTAACATACTAATTTGGACGTTCTGGATTTACGTTTACTATGTTACATCTAGTGTATGAGACCAGGCTGTGCATGCATCTGTGTGTGTGCTTATGCTGTGAGGATGTTCGAAGATGGATGCAAACAGTGTGTGACTGTGGCTGTTTATAATGAGTGTATCTGTGTGTGTTTGTGTGTGTGACTTATCATTACAGTGTGTGACTGTTCATAATTGTGCACGTGTGTGACTGATCATTATGCGTTCGCAGTTTCTGCTGCTGCTACGCCATTCATTGCCCAGTCTCCGACAGAGACAGGGTTCCCTGTGCTGAGCTTTGCTGCCTCCCAGAGCCTGTCTCGCAACCCCAGTCGAACGTGACTAGACTGAAGCAGCACACTCCACTGGCTCCTTCAGTCCAGTCAGTCGGTACAGCTGTTCTGCATGCAAGGTCCTGTCAATGTGATTCGCAAATAGTGTGATTCAGGGGCCATATATGGCTCTGATATGGCTCGGCCCACCACAGCATTTCTGGCTTATGACATTTATTTAATAGATATAAAATACATAAGGGATAATCAACCGGGGGCTGTGGAGTCCTGTGGAAATAACCTACGACACAGTCTAGCCGTGGTATAAACTATAATATGCTCCTTTGTTGTCATTCAAAGTGCTAAAATGCAACGATAAGCTCACAGCGAAAGGCTAATGGTGGTGGTGGACAATTAATCTAAAAATGCATTGTTAATTATGGAACGTATCACTTTATTATGCAGAGAAGGCTATTATTTATTTAGATTTATTCACAACCCCCCTCTGAAGCTGCCTGCGACCCCTTGTTTTTAGAAAGAATTACACACCGATTTGTATGGCCCCTGTCACCGAATTGTCCTACCCTTCAACAATTATTGTTGGTGCTTGCTTGGCTTCTTAATGGTTGGACATTTATAATTTTCTGAACTAAATGGACTTTGGCTCAGTGGCAGTATTGTGTCTAATGTGTTTTAAAGGCTTTTGACCAATTAAATGATAAATGCTGACTTTGAAGTGTCCTCCACAAGGATTACACCATCTCTGCTTAAGCAGAGTTTTAGAATGTCAACATAAACCTGTGTTGGTCCAAATGCACATGGCAAAATTGATAATCCATTCCTATTTTTATTGATCTTTCTTACATTTTAAGAGCTGCAGTGGAGAGCAGTGGGGGTTAAAAGAACCAATTGGAACCCGGGGACATGGCATATGAGGGTGCAGTGAGATACCTGATGGGTTGGACGATACTTTTCTCATCAATCATCTTGGGGGGGGGAAAACATATCCTTAACTGGAAATCAACCAATCCTCCATCGTTAAAACAATGGAAAGGTCAAATGCTTTATTATCTGAATGTTGAAAGTGCGTGGGCGACTGAGAGAAAGAAAATGGTGCAGTTTGAGGCCATATGGCGGAGTAATGCGGGCGCTGGAGATGAGGGTGGGAGCAGGTGGGTCTGGGCAGGGGTGATGTTGTGGATGTTTGTGTGCATCTGTACGTTGTTGTTTGTATAATATGTTTTGTATCGTTTTAAAAAATTCTTAAAAAATAAAAATTATAAAAAAAATATAAATAGTAAGGCCTCCCGGGTGGCGCAGTGGTGCCACCAGAGATCCTGGGTTAAAGCTCAGGCTCTGTCGCAGCCGGCCGCGACCGGGGGGCCCATGGGGCGACGCTCAATTGGCCCAGTGTCTTCCGGGTTAGGGAGGGTTTGGCCGGCAGAGAAATCCTTGTCTCGTTGCGTACTAGCGACTCCTGTGGCGGGCCGGGCGCAGTGCACGCTGACCAGGCCGACAGGTGAACAGTGTTTCCTCCGACACATTGGTGCGGCTGGCTTCCAGGGTTGGATGTGCTGTGTGGCTAGGTTGTGTTTCGGAGGACGCATGGCTCTCGACCTCTCCCGAGTCCATACGGGAGTTACGGCGATGAGACAAGACTGTAACTACTACCAATTGGATACAATGAAATTGGGGAGAAAAAAGTGGTAAATAAAATATATATATATAAATAAGGAAGCCGTGGACTTTTAGGTGGCCATAGTAGTGTCCCATTTGAATTCTGGCCTAAGTTTGAGTGTTCTGATTGAGCCTTAATTTTTCGTGAATTTCATTGGAGAAATGGCAAAATACGCCTTTAATTAACACCCCTAATTAAGTGACATGGAATCTTGAGTGACAACAGAGAAGTCAGGACCTCGTTTGAATTACATGCTGAGATGAGCACTCTTGTCAGTCCGTAATCTGGTTGGATGCCATGGAACACCTTAAACAGAGAATGAGTTCTGCCATTGGATGACAAAAATTCACTACTCCACCATGTGGCCTCTGTTGCTGACTACTACTCTTTAATGGCAAGGCAGCCCCTTTCATGCCAGTTCTGTACTTAAATAATTACATGGGCGGTATTGTTGGCCGTCATCATGTATGTTTCATTCATAAGTAAGTAATTTAGCTTTGCCAATAACTGTCCTGTTGTGGCAGTACGAAAATGCATGCACTCACTACTTACTGTAAGTCGCTCTGGATAAGAGTGTCTGCAAAATGACTAAAATGCAAATGCTGCAAGATTTCCATCTCCACATGGCCTGTATTCTCAGAGTAGGAGTGCTGATCTAGGATCAGGTCCCTCTTCTCCATATAATCATATTTATTAGCATCGAAAAGACAAAACTGATCCTAGCACACATACTCTAAGATGCTTTCTGAATACCGACCCAGATCTCAAGAGATATGCCGACTAATTAAACCATGAAAACTGATCAGAAAACGGCATGGAGAGTGCGATTCGTCATTTTTGGAAGCACATAGTTTTTTATTTTACCACAGAAGTTGCCTGATATTTACATAGAAATTGCATGGCAAAATGCTAATTACAACAACTTATGAATCACTTGTTTGTTTCAGTAGTATTCGTCTAGGCTTGTGCAATGTCTATTTGGGCGTATTTGGTTCTCAGCATGTCAACATGACCCATCCAGTAGCTCCCACAACAGTTTCTAACCTTACCACCACCATTAACACTAAACCACTACTATACAGTGTATTCATTATGAGAGGTTTTATTTTTCATTAGGAATGATGTAACTTGTTCAGTTACGATTCGCTGTGTCATCACCTTGCACAAGGTTATTTTATGGTGGCCTGTAATGGTTGATAACACACTCAGGGTGGTGGGGGGGGGGGGGGGGGGATTTGAGAAACTCACTGTATGTGGCATTTATGGGCGAAAACCCCCCACAGCGATGCGCAATGAGCCTTATAAAAACGCCAAGACAGGCAGCCCGCTTGGCCAATAAACTAATGCTCTCCAAGGTCGTTGTTGCTGCGCAGGTCAGCAATAGCAATGCTACTCTAGCAGCTTATGGCTAAAGGAAGTGTTTTCCTCAATGTCACAACCTTGAGCCAGCGTCATGAAACCCAGAGCAACCTTGGCCCGTAAAATTAAAAACCAGAAAATAAACATGGGGATAATATTGTGGTAGCTTACAGGGCAGCTCTGAAATGATAATGATGTTTCCGTTTTAATTTGACGTGGCAGGCAGGTCAAACATCAATATGGCTCCTTTTTGTCATCATTATCTCGCCCTCTCTCTGTTCTCCCACTTTAAATTTCCACTGTGAAAATGCCTCATACTCAGTGTGTGGCTAGCGTGGGACACAGTCTGCAATAATACAGTGTGATGTATCGAACTAGCCACGCATTGAACTAACCTGTGTGAACCAACCTCTTGAATTGGCTGTCTTATTTATCTCTTTCTTTCTCCCACTCTCCCTCCTCCTCTCTCCTTCCTTCCCTCTCTCCCTCAGGGATAGGTCTTGGGGTGGTGGTCAGGGAATATGCCTCCCTCTCCCACCTTCATAAGCAGTATTTTGGCTTCCCGGGAGAGATCCTGATGCGGATGCTCAAGCTGGTCATCCTGCCCCTCATCATCTCCAGCATGATAACAGGTAACTTGGGATGAATTGCATCTCAGTCACTCAGCGCTATGTTTAAAGAAGAGGGCCATCAGAGAAGGTTAAGATATCTTAAGTATTAATCCTCTTAGTTCCTAGAAGAACTTGAGTTCTGCGTCTAGACACCTGCGGCAGGTCATTGTTGCGCCAGATATCTTCGATATTAAGGACAAATGAAATAGTGATTGTCATTGAGACTTGTTGACAGACATGTCTCCTTTGGGTGAACAACAGGTTAATTGTCTTTCTGTCTTGTTTGTGGTCACAGGAGTCGCCGCCCTGGATTCGGAAGTTTCTGGAAAGATAGGTTTGAGGGCTGTGGTGTATTACTTCTCCACCACCATCATCGCAGTTATTCTGGGTGAGTTAACAGGATGACTGGCTTGGTCTCATTCTCTTTCAGCTCCCCGTCTGTTATGAAGCATGACGCACTGAACAAAATGTGGAAGGTTTCAGTGCCTCATGCTTCAGATTAAGTGAGTGACAGACTAACTATGTAACATGTTGTTATTTACACGTCACCATTGAAAGCTGAATATTGACTGATGGTTATAACATGTGTTCCAGGTATTGTATTGGTGATGACCATCAAACCTGGTGTCTCTCAGGAGGCCGAACATATCGACAGGACAGGGACCACACCAAACGTCACCACTGTCGACACTCTACTGGATCTTGTCAGGTGACGGCTACGCTTCATACCATCATATAGACTAATAGTTTTGTATAATTTCTACAAAAGGTCCGTTCTCCATCAGTCGGAGGTGCAGTGTGCATAACATTTCCACATTTGTCTCACATTGTTGCCATCTCAACATGTCTTGTTCCATCCACAGAAACATGTTTCCTGAAAACCTACTGCAGGCTTGTTTCCAACAGGTAACTGTCATTGTCTGATTTGTACATTAAAGCTTTCAGTTACTAGCCTGGTACCAGGTGTGTTTGCGCTGTCTTGCCAATTCTCATAAGAGTTGACAAGACTGCACAAACAGATTTGGGGCCAGGCTATACAATCACTGCACTTTGAAGAGAAAACATGATCCTACATTAAAATGTAACCATGTCAAATGTAACTATTTCAATTCAACCTATTCAATCATTCCAGTACAAGACAAAGCGCAAAGAGCTGGAACCACCTAAAGTGAAGGGGAACACTACAATTACAATGTTCCCTCCTCTCTCTACCGCTGTCATGGCAACCATTTCCCCCCCAGAGGTAGGTGTCACTGTTTCCATGTGTTTATCCACCTGCATGTCAAAAGCTGTGATTTGATAGGATCAAAGCTGCTAAGCCTGGTTTACTTTTAATCAGATGTGGTTTACTTTTTAAACCTGATTAGTTAATCAGATGTGGTTAAAGTTAATCAGATGACTATCTGTCCAATCACAATCTTTTGTCTTTGTGGGTTGAAAATGTGGGTCTTCAACTTAGCCTTTGTGAATCTACACCTGACCACCCACATCTAATGTGATGGATATGACCATAAATCAACTTACATTATGATGCCACTGTGTAGATGGGTCACTATGTTGTGATCTGAGGAAAAAGCTCAAGACATGGATGTCAGCCCACTGTAACACAATTTTTAACCCATTTTTCTCCTCAATTTTGTGATAGCCAATTGGTAGTTACATTCTTGTCCCATCGCTGTAACTCCCGTACGAACTCGGGAGAGTCAAAGTTCGAGAGCCATGCGTCCTCCCAAACACGACCCTGCCAAGCCGCACTGCTTCTTGACACACTGCTCGCTAAACCCGGAAGCCAGCCGCACCAATGTGTTGGAGGAATCACTGTCCAACTGGCGACCGTTTCAGAATGCACAGGAGTCGCTATAGAGCGTGACTCCTGCGGACATCCCGGCCGGCCAAACCCTCCTCTAACCCGGACAATGCTGGGCCAATTGTGCGCCGCCTCATAGGTCTCTCGGTCACAGCTGGCTTTCTAGCACTGAGATGCAGTGCCTTAGACTGCTGCACCACTTGGGAGGCCCCACAAGTGGATCTTTTGACCAAAATCTATTTTGAATTTAAACTACTTTCTTCCTTATTTTTCCCCTCTGCAGAACATCACCAAGGACTATAAGATAGTCGGGTCATATTCTGATGGGATCAACGTGCTGGGCCTCATCGTGTTCTGTGTGGCGTTCGGCCTTGTCATCGGCAAGATGGGCGAAAGAGGTCGCATTCTGCTGGAATTCTTTGACGCTTTAAACGAGGCCACCATGAGGCTAGTCCAGATTATCATGTGGTACGATACAGCCTGTTAGACGACATACATCTCTCACTTACAGTACACAACAGCTGTTTAGGTGAATTCATCCGGTAGCTGTTTTCTATGCTATTGTAGATGTAATGCTAACATTTCTGTGGTGGTGATGATGATAGTGATGATGATGATCATAACAATGGCATTAACAACACTACACTCAGAAAAAAAGTGGTCATCTAGAACCTAAAAGGGTTCTTCGGCTGTCCCCATAAGATGACCCTTTGAAGAACCCTTTCTGGTTCCAGGTAGAACCATGTTGGTTCCGTATAGAACCCTTTCCACAGAGGGTTCTACCTGGAACTAAAACGGGTTTTCCTATGGGGACAGTCAAATAACCTTTTCAGAAACTTTTTTCTAAGAGTGTATTGTTGCAATTACAGCTACATGCCAGTGGGGATACTCTTCCTCATAGCTGCCAAGATCATTGAGGTAGAAGACTGGGAGATCTTCAGAAAGATGGGCCTGTACATGGTGACAGTGCTGAGTGGGTGAGTCTGAGCCAGCCATCTTAGTCCCTCTTTCTCTTTTTGATACTTCGCCACAACAATGCTAGATTTATAGCTGGCATTAGGGTCCAGGTTTCCTGCAAAGATACTGTAAAAGCCCAGCTCTGTCCCAGCACAGATAAGAACCAAGGACATTTAAAACTGCTCAACCTGCAGTTGCGGTAATGAGGCCTTTGGCGAACGCCTGTCCAACCCGTAAATTTACCAGACAGAATGATGCTTCTGGGTGACCAGCAAAAGGAAACTGAGTTTAGTGAGGGGGAACGCAGTCATGTGTGTCCCAAATGGCTATATAGTGCACTACTTTTGACCAGAGACCTATGGGCCCTGTTCATAAAGTAGTAGACTATAAAAGGAAAAGGATGCCATTTGGGACGCAACCCTGGTCATTGTGTTATTATAAGCTGGAGGAGGAGAGTTTTAGTCCCCAGTTAACGCCAGGGGTTAGTCAGCTATTTCTTACAACGAGTCAAAACTTGTTTGATCATCACAATTTTTTAATAAGACACTTTTTTTTCATGGCAATGTAATGTTTTATTTCTCTCCTTAGCCTAGCTATCCACTCCACCATTTGTCTGCCACTGATCTACTTTGCCATTGTGAGGAAGAACCCGTATACCTTTACCTTAGGGATGGCCCAGGCACTGGTCACTGCTCTTATGATCTCTTCCAGGTAAGCCTCAGTCACTATTCAGGATCATACAGTCGTGGCCAAAAGTTTTGAGAATGACACAAATATTTAATTTTCACAAAGTCTGCTGCCTCAGTTTGTATGATGGCAATTTGCATATACTCCAGAATGTTATGAAGAGTGATCAGATGAACTGCAATTAATTGCAAAGTCCCTCTTTTCCATGCAAATGAACTGAATCACAAAAATACATTTCCACTGCATTTCAGCCCTGCCACAAAAGGACCAGCTGACATCATGTCAGTGATTCTCTCGTTAACACAGGTGTGAGTGTTGACGAGGACAAAGCTGGAGATCACTCTGTCATATGCTGATTGAGTTCGAATAACAGACTGGAAGCTTCAAAAGAAGGGTGGTGCTTGGAATCATTGTTCTTCGTCTGTCAATCATGGTTACCTGCAAGGAAACACATGCCGTCATCATTGCTTTACACAAAAAGGGCTTAACAGGCAAGGATATTGCTGCCAGTAAGATTGCACCTAGATCAACCATTTATCGGATCATCAAGAACTTCAAGGAGAGCGGTTCAATTGTTGTGAAGAAGGCTTCAGGGCACCAAAGAAAGTCCAGCAAGTGCCAGGACCGTCTCTTAAAGTTGATTCAGCTGCGGGATCGGGGCACCACCAGTACTTAGCTTGCTCAAGAATGGCATCTGCACACACAGTGAGGCGAAGACGGTTGGAGGATGGCCTGGTGTCAAGAAGAACAGCAAAGAAGCCACTTCTCTCCAGGAAAAACATCAGGGACAGACTGATATTCTGCAAAAGGCACAGGGATTGGACTGCTGAGGACTGGGGTAAAGTAATTTTCTCTGATGAATCCCCTTTCAGATTGTTTGGGGCATCCGGAAAAAAGCTTGTCCGGAGAAGACAAGGTGAGCACTACCATCAGTCCTGTGTCATGCCAACAGTAACGCATCCTGAGACCATTCATGTGTGGGGTTGCTTCTCAGCCAAGGGAGTGGGCTCACTCACAATTTTGCCTAAGAACACAGCCATGAATAAAGAATGGTACCAACACATTCTCTGTGAGCAACTTCTCCCAACCATCCAGGAACAGTTTGGTGACGATCAATGCCATTTCCAGCATGATGGAGCACCTTGCCATAAAGCAAAAGTGATAACTAAGTGGCTCGGGGAACAAAACATCAATATTTTGGGTCCATGGCCAGGAAACTCCCCAGACCTTAATCCCATTGAGAACTCGTGGTCAATCCTCAAGAGGCGGGTGGACAAACAAAAACCAACACATTCTGACAAACTCCAAGCATTGATTATGCAAGAATGGGCTGCCATCAGTCAGGATGTGGCCTAGAAGTGAATTGACAGCATGCCAGGGCGGATTGCAGAGGTCTTGAAAAAGGGTCAACACTGAAAATATTGACTCTTTGCATCAACTTCATGTCATTGTCAATAAAAGTCTTTGACACTTATGAAATGCTTGTATTTATACTTCAGTATTCCATAGTAATATCTAAAGACACTGAAGCAGCAAACTTTGTGAAAATGTATATTTGTGTCATTCTCAAAACTTTTGGCCACGACTGTACAATCTGTTGTCTATAGCAAAGCATAGATGTAATGGCTGACTTATCTATGTATTCATCCATCTATCTATACAATCCACCCATCCATCTATCTGTGCATCCATCCTGCATTCAACTTAAATACGACCTCTAGCTCTGCCACCCTGCCGGTCACCTTCCGCTGTGCCGAAGAGAACCTCCGGATCGACAAGAGGATCACCCGCTTCGTGTTGCCTGTGGGCGCCACTATCAACATGGATGGCACGGCTCTCTACGAGGCGGTTGCTGCCATCTTCATTGCCCAGCTCAACGACTACTCTCTGGATGTGGGTCAGATTGTCACCATCAGGTAAATCACCAACAGCCTACGTCGAAATTAGATTTGATATTCTATGTACATAATTTGAGCAAGTTAAAGTGTCTTTGTATACTTGTGATCAGAACCCATAGCCTTTGGTGGCATTGGACTTCAGCTGCTCTGAATGAATATGCCACTCAGTGATGTAAGAAAAAAAACATATTTGAGCTTGACGAAACTGAAAAAACTCAATTGTAATCAGGTGAAATCGGCTGACACATCCATTTATACCATCTGTCGTGTCATTATGTTGGTATCAAGCATCTGACCTAATAATATGTCAGGGTAAGGGAATTGTAAAGATGTTAACTTACTCTTACAATTTCAGTATAACAGCAACAGTAGCCAGCATCGGAGCTGCCGGTGTACCTAACGCTGGACTTGTCACCATGGTGATTGTGCTGACTGCCGTTGGACTACCTGCAAATGATGTCACTTTAATTGTTGCTGTGGATTGGCTACTGTGAGTAATACCTTGTTGAGCATAATATTGTCAAGATCAATTATTATTTTAGTGATGAATACAACAGTGCGAGGTGTTAAAGGTAGACTCAGCAACATAACATCACCATACGCAGTGGTGCGACTTCTTAAGAGAAAACAGAATTTCAATTTGTCAAGGCTGCCACTACTTTCTCTTCCCGATTTGTGCCATCCCTTGAGCAATGCCCAAGAGGGCCAGTCTTGGCAGAATACATTTTGTTGTTGTTGATGTCTGTAAGCAGGGAGTTGCCCAGCAACGTATGATGATGTGATATTGCAAAGTCAACAGTATCTTTAACTAACTCATAATCAACAGACAATAGTCACTCACCATACACCCTCCGGCTGTTTTAGAGACCGCTTCCGCACCATGATCAACGTGCTGGGGGATGCCTACGGAGCTGGCATTGTCCAGAAGCTGTCCAGGCGGGAGCTGGAGAGGATGGACATCACCTCGGACGTGGACGTGACCAACCCCTTCGTCCTGGAAACCACGCTGGACGATGAGGAGTGTGAGAAAAAGTCTTATGTCAACGGCGGCTTCACCATCGACAAGACCGACGCCATCTCCTTCACCGAGACTTCACAGTTTTAGGAAGGAGGGCGGGGAGCCAAGAAGTGCCATTGCTGCTAGATGTTAGCCTGGTGGTCCCATCCTGTTTGTAAGCATGTTTCTAGATCTGTTTGTGCTGTCTTGCCAACTCCTATGGTCATTGGCGTGACAACGACTATTGGTGTTGGTGAGACAACACAAACAGACCTGGTACCAGGCTAGTCTGTTTGTGATTTAGCCAACTCCTGTCTATGTTCGTTCATTGCCATGTATACAGTGTAGTACGGCTTGACAAGGATAGAAGAGTTGGCTATAGCCAGGGGTGAAAGTCAATTTCATTTCTTCCCAGTACGGGACCGCCTATGTGTGTACGCACTTCATCATAGAATTGCATTTAGAATCCCTATTCATTCGTAATGATCTCTGTGGGCTTCGTCGTAAAGATTTATAATTACGTGGCGCAGCGGTCTAAGGCACTGCGGTGCTTGAGATGTCACTACAGATCTGGGTTCAATCCCGGGCTGTGTCCCAGCCGGCTGCGACCGGGAGACCCGTGAGGCGACGCACAATTGGCCCAGTGTCGTCCAGGCTAGGGGAAGGTTAGCCCGTCACACTCTAGCGACTCCTGTGGTGGGCCGGGCGCATGCACACTGACACGGTCGCCAGTTGGACGGTGTTTCCTCCGACACATTGGTGCGGCTGGCTTCAGGGTTAAGCGAACAGTGTGTCAAGAAGCAGTGCGGCTTGGCAGAGTCATGTTTCGGAAGACGCGCGGCTCTCGACCTTCGCCTCTCCCAAGTCTGTACGGGATTGTAACTACCAATTGGATATCACCAGAAAAAGGGGTATAACGTTTTTCTTTTAAGAAATAAAAAGATTTGTCATAAAAAAATGTAAATGTATTACCTTTTATTGTGGCATAAACACAACTAATCATGATGTTTTAATCTGATTGTCCAACAATCACTTCAAAAGGGCTCCTTTAGCCTATTAGTCTACTCGTGCACAATTATCCACTCAAAATATATTTCCAGCCTCCAAACAGTGGTGAATGGAAAGAGACACGAAACACCACAAAGTGTAATGACATTTTGACAATTGTCATTAGGCCAGAATTTATGCGCCCACTGCTGTTCGTTAGCGTCTTGGTGTCGGCCATTCATCTCTGCCTTGGGAAAATGTCAGTGTTCTTGTCGAGCCACATCGCATTTTTGGAGCGTAGGCTATCCCACCCGTTCAAGTCCATTTGCTCATTTTTCATGCCTCTGACATGCGGTAGCCTATTGGTAAATAATGGTGTAATGGTTCTTGAAAATGTTTTCTTTAAATATTGTGACAGGCTCATGTTTTACCAGTATGACATAACATAACATAGTATGACATAACCCCACTATTTATTTTGCTGGGACGCCATACTGGACCGTACCGTCTTGCTTTCATCCCTGGCTATAGCACATACAGTATACGACCAGACTTGGTAGAAATGTGAGGGGAGTTCGAAGCTATTCATAAAACCAGCGCTTGTAAAAGGGAGGAAAAAAACATGACATGAGACACTTTCAAGCTCGAACGTTTGCAACATTAGCCACCATGTGTTTTCTCTAAGAGCTATCATCCTGCTTTTTAACCACGAGCAGAAATCCTTAAAATGAGCTGGAAAGTGTCTGAATTGGCACCCTATTCGCTAAATAAGCCCTGGTCAAAAGTAGTGCACTATGTAGGGAATAATGTGCAGTCCCATGCTCTCCTTTACTAAAAGCGCTTCCATCGTTATGTTGACATAATGAACACAGTCACTTTTGAACAAATCACTACGTTTGTTATTGTTTTTACATAAAGGGAACTAGGATATGGGGACTACAAGAGGAGTCAAGAGCTTTTGAAATTCATACCTCCACCGTGGGTGTGCAGGTATGTGTTCTGGTGGTCGTTTTGTCTGTTTGTATTTGTGTCTGAGAAAAAGTAAATAATATATCGCCGGGCTGAGCTGTGTAAATGTATTGCAAAAAAGAGCATGGAAGAAGAAATACAACTATATTCCAGACGTTCAATATACTGTGTATTGCAAAGATTCAAACAGACTTTCATAAACTACAGTGTTCCGCTTTGTTTGCCCTCCAGAAGATAACTACTCTTTACAAACGTCTTTTCATTTTTGTCCAAATTCTTGACAATTTTGTGTGTATTGTTAATGTTATTAAGCTTCCTGTGTCCAACTGTAGATTTACAATATGTGCCAAACATCATATTCATTCATTCACTTCGTATCATTCCATGCACATTTTTTCATTGCATGAAGCAATATGGCAAAGAAATACAGTGAAACTTGCAATGAATATAGACTTGCTATACAGTATGTATTTTTCAAGTGACAAATGGCCTTTAGTAAGACAATAGAGTTGATGGCACAATAACGAGGCTTTGGAGGTAAGACTTAATTGAATACTGTTAAATATTTGGAAATATTTTCATAATGAATTGCTAAAGAGTTAACGCTTAACCCTCGTTAAGGGGGGCTATATGGATGACTTAAGTATTTAAGGATGGTCTTAGCGACAAAGGCTTTCTGATAGCGAACGCTAACTATAAAAAGCTTCATGATAGTTTGTCAGAGAAACAATAAAAAAATGGTGGGGCCTCTGAAGCAATGTTTCAGAAGACCCGGCAGTAGAATCCAGGAATGCAGTTGGTGCAATTCCAACTTTAACCATGGAACCTTAGTTAAATGAGATTTTAGAAAACCTCAGAATTATGAGCTCCAAACAGCTCATAAAAAGGCATTATGTACGTAATCACTGTGTGGTGCGACAAATTAATTATTTTATGTAGCCTTACTTTAGCGATATGACCCTTTCTCAGCCTTCACGTCAGTTGCAATCAAGGTGTTTACATTATTATTATTTTTATATAATAATCTCCTATTTATTTCAATTTTTCATCCCTTGAGGCATGGGATTATTGAAACTGCCACTCAATGTTACAGCTCATTGCAATCCACCCTCTGTGACTTGTTTTTGTTCTACCACAGTGGCATAAGGGCCTAATTTGAGATAGTAGACAACTTTAATATATAACATTTCTGAAGCTGGCAAGATATTGGGTACTGGAAAGCAAATTGAGGGCAATTTGTAACATTTGGTTAATCAGATGTGACTAAAAAAAAGCTTGTGAATCAGGTTCTTCTGTACATTTCAAAAGCACATGATGATATTAACAACAAATCAATAAATTGCTATATTGTGTACCATTCACAAATCACCTCAGTATATGAATCCACATGTACTAGATGTATCTAACTGCAAGCTAATAAAGACAAATATAACTTGGGTGTTTCTCTTTTGGAGGGGTTTCAAAAATGGTTGAGATGTTTTTTTTTGTTTTTTTTGTATCCAGCATCTGATTATTGAATGTGCATATTTTTCCTTTTTCTACTGAGAAGGGTTACTGTACACCGTTTTTTAAAATTATCTATGAGCAGTGCTTGACTTGGGCAGGAGATCACATCACATTTTCTACTGCTTGAGCTCCTGTTCCTCTTATAGAATATTATCTCAAAAGTATTGTGGAACTCCTGCAACCAAATATAAACAGTACCGGCACCCAACATGAGTACCGGCACCTATTTCAGTCAAGCACCGTCTATGAATGCCTTAGCACAGGGTTTACCAAACTTTCTTGCTTCGTGTCCGAACATACACAGACCAAAGAATAATAAAAAAATATCATCTTGGAAGGAGACAGAACATTTAGCAGTTTTCAAGGTCGACGGCGAATGACGTGGCCACGAGCAGCACCACAGATATTGAGATGAGTGAGATGCAAGACTTCGCTCTCAAACAGTCACTCACACACAGTATGCGCATGTGCACGGGTTCGCTTCACGCTGTTCATAGCTTGGCAGCCAGTGGACCAAAACAGCAGAGAAGTTGAGCCTTGCGCTTGAACACTATTAGTTGTTGCAGAAATTGACCCACTATGCTGTTAACTTTCAGCATCTACGTCATATCGCTGAGTCTACCTTTAAAACCAATATCCTGCAATTCTATACATTTTGTCATGGAACTGAGAGTACATTTAGCAGTTTTTAAGCTATTCTACGCATTTTGACATGGCTAATGATGTGTTCAGAGTTGAGAATGTTACTTTCTAAATGTAATCCGTGAAAGTTAATAGTTACCTGTCCAAAATTGTCATTAGTAACGTAACTTTTGTAACTCAGTAACATCCTTTCTGAATTTAAAAGTAATCATGTAGTTTTTCAAAAGTATCTGTAATCTGATTACAATATTCTTGCTGGTAACGTAACTGACAACAGTAAACGTTGTTTGTAATCAGTTACTCCCCAACCCAGGTTCTTATGCTCAGACGTTATAGCAAAATGAACGGGAGCCTGATTATCTAGCTTTTATTTTGTTGATTGTAAATTCTCAAAGATTATAGGCTAGGTTACACCTTCAAATGTTATAAATGGAATGAAATGCCTTTGTTCTCTCTCTTATCCTGTATCCCGTCCATGGAGGAAGGTTGTATGATCAATTCTCATTTCCTAGGCTTCTAGGCCTCTTGCCTAGTAGGCATTTCTTTGTTCATGCCTTGTAAGTTAACCTTCGGATCTATATGCTTGGAATAATGCCTTGTAATGCTTGTTAATGCTTTATAACTTAAAACCTGTTAAAGATAGGGCCGACTACTGCCCCCTTTGGAGGAATTGCGTGCCCATAGTAAACAGAAAAAAAATCCGTTCCAGCTGAACGTGGGAGGGGTCGTTCCCAAAAGGGAACCCTAACCCGTCAACAGGTTTTAATCTTTATGCCTTGTATGTGAATCCATTAATTTAACAAAGAAATTAAATACACTTGTATTTAGAATTCCATTTCTGAGACATTTCTTGATTGCCTATTACCGTAACTCAGCTATAGTGTTCTTACATATTGCTATTTATCTTATGGAGTCAGACAATTAATTTAATGGGCTAATTGCTTCGTCTTATTCAGAGTTCCATGTGATGTAAATATAACATACATATATCAAATAATAATACCCCACTACAAAGGTACGGTGATGGAATAGAGCTAGATCCCAATGTAAGAGTAAGGTTTTGGGATGAATGCAGAAAATAAGCTCTGAGGTTAACACAGGCTTAGGAGATCTTATACGTTTTGTTCTATGAGATAATATCAGTCAGTTAACATGACCTTTATGAATTATGAAGCTTTTTATGTGCTTTTTTGTTTTATTCTACAAAATGCTTCAACATTCACAAAAAGTGACCTTAGCTGCAGTTGTGTAGGCAGAAATCAGTTGATGGCAGGGCCAGCAACAATCTACATGTGCCATAATTTGGGCACTCAAATCATTCAATTATCATAAAAGCCTACCCTACACAGCAAATTATCCAGTGTTAAATCAACACTGACAGTGTTCAATTTGACACTGGGCCAGTGTCTATACAGGTCCACACTTTTGAGTGTTAAATTAACATGGTGCTTAGTGCAGACGCTGTTACACTTTGTAAGTGTTAGGGAATGAACACATTCAGTGTTATGCAATAACACCTCATATAGTATTTTTAACACTAGGAAGTGTATGTAGTTTGCACCAACGGTGTTATGCAACAGCGCCTCATTTATTTAACCATTACACCAAGACATCCGCATCTCTTGACAAGGTCACTCAGTGTTGGGTTAAAGACATTACAATAAGTCTTTATTGCCACATGCACTTATGTAAGTGTTTATAAAGACTTCAGAATTGGAAGCAGAGTTCCACCCATGACTGTATTTGTTAGTGACAGAGACATGGTTGCTGAATTTGTTCATGTTCAGTCCTGTGGACTTCACCAAGTGAGTTCCTACTGTAGGAGAATGGTATCATTAAAATGTTACTGTTTATGACAATACATTACATATATCATAACGCATTGGTCACCAACCCGGTCGATCGGCAGTGGTCACCAACACATCAGCACTGAGTTCACATCACTAGCTTAATCCCATATCTGTTTGTGCTATCTTGCCAACACTTGTCATTGTCAATCTTGCCAACACTTGTCATTGTCAATCATGCCAACACCTATGTCATTGTCAATCTTGCCAACACCTATGTCATTGTCAATCTTGCCAACACCGATGTCATTGTCAATCTTGCCAACACCTATGTCATTGTCAATCTTGCCAACACCTATGTCATTGTCAATCTTGCTAACACCTTTGTCATTGTCAATCTTTGTACAAAAACAGATCTATGACATCACACAGCAGCCAGAGAGAAAGAAGAGACAGAGACAGATAAAGGGAAAGAAGAGAGAAAAGGAAAGGGTGAGGGGGGATTTCTGTCTTTCTGCTGGAGTTCAAGGTCCACCCATCATAAATTCTGCATTTCTATCTGGTGTATCCTGTCCATACCAAACTCCATGGTGGCTAATTGCTAATACTTTTAATAAAATGTGTGTGATGTGATCAGACATAATGACATTGTCAAAACATTGGCTTTCAAACAAAGTGTAGGGATCAGGCATGACTGAAGACCTGGGTTCAAATACTAGGCTATACGTTTAGCGTTTGTTCTAGCCTGCCCGGCGTGCCAGATGGGCAGGGGTTTGCCAGTTTACAACTATGCGATTGGTTCCATTGCGCCAGGCAAGCTCAATGAAGCTGACAGAAAAAAAGTAGCCTCGAAAGGTTTCAGCTGTTGAGAATGTAACTGGGTCAAAAGTTACAATCTTTTCAAAGTACATTTGGGGTCAATTGCAGTTGTGATTACTGTTATGGATTCCTCTCCACCCACTGCAGATGATAGTGGTGTGTGTGTTACTCACGTGGGAGAGTCTGTGCACTGCTCTTGGGGTGATAGGGAGTCCTCGGACGCGGTGATGGACCTCCTCCCACCTGCCCTGGGAACTTGGGCGTAACCTGTCCATAGAAATCGAAATAAGAATCAGGACAGGGTCAGGCCAGGCCTCAATTCGGGCCTGCTGGTAAAAACTTGCCCCGCACCAAGTGACATGGAGGACCTTCGTCAATGGCATACGCTCCTTATAGGAGTCAAGGGCTTACGTCAAGTTAAGTCGAATAGGCTAGACATACCTATATGGCTCAAGCTTTCCATGTAGGCGCGCCAAAGCATGGAAGGGATGGGTGTGGGTGTAGGGGTGGGAGACCCCCCTTTGTAAGCCAGGAAACATTGCTGGCTTGGACCTGGGGGGTAGTCCAGGAGATTGTCTGTGTCAGAAGACGGGGACCGTGGGAGACAAGGAGAGGAGCCATTGGTCAGGGTGTGTCTGGCCATGACAGGGAAGAGATGAGGTGTGGGGGAGTTGCCAGTACCGAGCCAAGGGTCCCTCTTCTAGGGACAGGAGAACACAGCAAGAACACAATAAAGTCGAATACAATAAAGTGAGGTAACACGTCATTTGAAGGGGTATACATAAAATGACAGGCACGAATCAAATTGATTGAGTTGGGAGTCCAAAGCCTGAAATAACCCTATCATTTGTCAAACGGAATGAAGAGTTTTGTTTTATTTGGAACTGGTGTCCAAAGGTAGACACTCGTCTTTTACATGAATTAATGATGTGCTGCTTTTGCTGTCTCCATATCCTTTGTTGTTATTGCCTAATGATTGTTGTTGTAGTATGTATTGGCTTGTGCAATCAAAAATTAATCTTGAGGGGATGGATAAGGTACTATCTAATCTTACCTTATTAGTTGAGTTCAATGTCCTATTTCCTTTATCAACAATGTCATCATCTCAATAAAAGCGTGTTATGCCCAGTACAGGAAATCATTGCTACATGACAGACCAGGGCCGTGGATAAAAACACATCTGGGAATATTCCTCATCACTACAAATAACAGTAAGCTATTCTCTGCCATCTGCTGGCTGTAATGCCACACGCACACACAAACACATAAATGCATGTGCGCACACCCACCCACAAGCACACACAAACCAAATAAAATAACATGAACACATATCAATACAAATATCACATGAGCCCACTGACTTGTCGCTGGCTCGCTGGTATAAAGTCATACTTTCATTTGTCACCATGACAACTCACACCACTAGAAGTTAAATATACGAACATGGCAAGGTCAAAACTCCTCATCTATATCCCAGCTTGAACCCAAACTGAGCTGTGCCAGTCGACCCACGTTTCCATGACAACCGTCCATCTGGCCGGCTTTGTATGGGGGAGAGGGAGCACAACCTGGGCATTGCTGGTGCCCATCGGGCACTGTCCCAATCTCCTCCTCAAAACCCATTACGGGACCTTGTAGTGTGTTCCTTTGGCACCACCGTTCTCTGTGAACAAATGAACGAAGACAAGAAATGAGCAAACTATTATGGAAGCAACATGTTTGACTCCATTCCATTTATTCCAGCCATTACAATGACCCTGTCCTCCTACAGCTCATCCCACCAATCTTGGTCCTTGGTCCAATGGGAATAAGTAGTTGAAATTATATTCTGCCCATAGGCATACAGCTCCTACCTTGGACCAGAGACACCTCGTGCTAAGGTAGGGGACAATAAAGTCTACGGAGAGCGATAGAAGTGCTGATGATGTAGTGAAAACATTACCATTGGAGAACTGAGATGGGTGTTGTTGACCTTGGCGTTCGCAGAGCACTCACTGATGTTGTTCTGGTGGAGAACCTCTAACCTTGGAGCAATACCCTAGGGAAGATGACAGAGTGGACGACTTGAATGGATAGTGGCCCGATCCACTAGTTAGAAGAGCAGTTTAATGCGTCAACATAAACTGTGTCCTCTCAGTACATGTACGCTGTCTCTGTATTTTCCTACTGTGACCTATCAATTAGTGTCCAGTGAAACATCTTTGTCTCACACATCTCACTGTAGCAGGACTATAGCCTACATCTCCATAGTAATGGTGTAAGCTCTGTGATGTAAAAAGCTCCTAATTACAGGGACGCTAATGGACCGTGTCATGAGAACATTTCTGACCAATCTAGAGAAGGAAGGAAGCAGTTTGGGTTCTGAGAATAGGAAGCTTCTGGTGTCCTCCTCAAAGCAGGCCAAGGCCTTCCCCACTGCAGCAAAGCATCCAGTGGTCAATCATTGTGGTCCTGTGTGGCTCAGTCGGTAGGAACTTGGCGCTCACAATGAAAGGGCCATGGGTTCAATTCTCGCTGGGGTCATACAGTATACTAAAATGTATGCACTCACAGTAAGTTGCTTGTAAATGGCACATGATCAACTTGCTTATTGTCTATTAGGCTGTCGTGTTAAACACTTAGCCAATTGTTGGACCAAAGTCCCTTCTTAACATTTAGAAGACAAATTACAGCACCTGGAGGAATGAACTGTACCAATTCAACTTTGACGGTTTCACCTAGAGAAAAATAAGTAAACAAATAGTAGTTGAATATGAACATACATTTTAATACTACAATGTTAAATATTGTATCAAATAGGCTTGTCTACAGGCGCAGGTATATAAAATAGAACTTTACTCTCCAGCATCTATGCAACATCTCCTGGGCCAACAGCATAGTGGAACACCTGAATAGGAAGAGAAACGGAACAAATCTCATTTAGAAAATCTTGTTCATACACATTCTACGATTTCTCTGTTACCAGTGTATGGGACGACTGCATGGTGCCATACCTCCTGGCATCCAAGAGAGCTATAAGGTGTACAGGCTTTTGTTCCAGCCCTGCTCAAATCCACCGGAGTCAGCGAATCAAGCCTGCTGATGAACAGCTGTGTAGTTGGTATCTACTGTGCAAGAGCTGGGCTGGAACAAAAGCATGCACACCTGATAGCTCTCCAGAAGAGTTGGTTGGCCACCCTTGGTTTAGAATAATCAGGAGATGTGTCACATTGATCCACCTTCTCAAATCTCATCTTCTCTTGAAACAGGAGTGGGAAGATGGGGGAGACACTCCAACTTGTGGTATTGGCCCATGAAGCACCCACTGAGGTAGATGTCATCCTTGGCTGGCAAATGCACACCAGGGCATGATGCCTGAAATGCATCATTATATTTAACAACTGGTTATGGTGTCATGACATCGGGTTTGCAAACAGTTAGGATGTAAGTTCCCCATTGATAATGTAGGAATTGAAAAGGAAGATCCAACCAAATTGGGGCTTATAGCACAACTCTCCCATGATGATGACCATCTGTGCCATAAAAGCCCTGGCCTCATGGCAGCGGCAGTAGTACCAGTACAGTACACTCAAGGATACACAATTACTGCAAATCAAAATGATGAAGTCTGGTAAAATCAAACACTGTGGATGGATCCCACAAGTATATAACCAATGTCATTATTGTTATGCATATCCTGCATGAAAACGTACAAACTTGCTAGATATGCATGTGTTGGAACAGAGACATTGGAGTTTATTTTCCTGGTTGCTCGAGAGACCCCAATGCATTAGTGCTACATGGACGTGCTAGTTGAATGGGCTAGTTTCCAGGTAGATAACGTTAAATACAACACTGTAAACGACGCTTCTCACAAAACTAAACTACTGTGAAGCAGGTACGTTAGCTAGCTAGTTGAATGAACAAAACGTTCTTACCGCCCTGAGCTGTAATTAAACTACCACTTCCATTGCTTTTCTATTCATTTGATGTTAGCTAGCTGCTAATGTAGTTCATCAGGCCATGTATATTTAGCAAACAGAAGCAGCACAGGTCAGCGTCATGTGTTTCCATGGCGTCTGAAACTTTCAACCAGATTATTTTAGGTGTATGGTTTTAGAGGAAAGAGGTTCAAATGTCAAATACTAGTGCAGTGATTCTCCTGCAGAATTACCCATTACATTTACAGTGCTCCAGTGCTTGGATGAATTACCAGGCAACTTTAATTGCACATAGGTGTATGTAGGTTATTTTTCCTAGAGACCCAATGTTATACCAGTAATATCAGTCTGTGTAAGTCAAAATGTTTTAATTTAATGAAAAGCATTAGACTTGCTACAGAGCACCAATAACAGGTCAAAAGGTATGACATAGATCTGCAAGTGTGTGAGTTGTTCACTTAATACATGCACTCCAAGTCAAATATCTTCCATAAAAAAAGCATAAATCAACATAAATCTGATAAAACACTGACTAAAAATTACTATAATTCTGCAATCAAAAATAACTCAAACTCGCTAAATCAACCATTTTGCAACAGATAACAATTCATATTAAGACCCAGAAGAACATGGTAGCATTTGGGGCTATGCTGCAGTCTGCTCTTTGGGAGCCTCTTTCAACTGCAGTGTGTCCTGTCCTCCCTGTCCTTTCTCCTGTTGGTCCTGTGTGTTCTGTATGACTGTCTCTGCTGTGTCTGAGTCTCTGTCAGAATCCTCCTCTTCCTCCTTCTCTTCCGTCGCTGTTCCCTCTTGGCCCAGGGGAGTGGCCCCTTTCCTTAGAGGCAAGACGGTGAAGAAGGCCTCCTGCCAATCCCTCTTCTCCAAGTACACCAGCATGATCTCAAACACTGTGGCAGGGAACATGCGCACAGAAACACAGTTATACATTAAGAATTGAATATTAAAAACCCTTATCACATACCACTCAAGTCTTTCAATGCTACACACAACATGAACAGGCTACGGTAAATGGAGGTGGTTTCCTATCTTGAGGTGTAAATCATTAAGATAGTTCCTCACCGTGGTTGACCGCCAGCACTTTGCGGCTGTTCATCTTGACGAAGCTGTTCAGCGGGAGCTGTGCGTGGTCGATCCCCAGCTCCTGAGCCCGCTCAAAGGTGATACCCTACAGGACAAGGTAAAAGGTCAAACATAATGCTCACCAACGACTGACATAAATGGGACCTGAAGAGGGCTCTTATTTCAATGGCCCAGATCGAGGTGAAGTGTCTAGGGGTAGGGGGTCGATTTGGAATTGGTTGTCTTGACTTGCTGCTTAACATACCCAACATGTTGAGTTAAAAACAATACTCAATAGACCATAAATTAATCTTCTAAATCTTCTAGGTCATTCTGTAGTCCTGACCTTGTGGTGGTTGTGATCCACCAGGCCTCCGATGACGTAGGCCTTGGTATCGTCCAGCTCCGTCAGAACGTTGGGAGAGTCAGAGGTCAGGTAAACTAGCTGCTCCTTGGCAACCACCTCGTGGTACGCCTCTGCTTTCACCGTTATATCCTGCCCAGAACGGACATACACACACATACAAACAAAAAGGTACCAGGTGTTAATGTAAGTTGCCACCTCCTAACCTACACAACACCCACGGCCTAATGACATATTACTCTTCCTTCTTCACTTGCAGCCGTCTTGAACCACTCAGATTGCATCCCTAAGTAGTGGGATATTTAATGGGTAATATGTTTGGCATCTGATGGAAAGTGTTGGCAAGTGTTTGGGAGAGGTGTTGACTTGTTAATGTATCCATTTTCACCCAGCTCAAAACATACATTTTTTATTTTATTTAACCTTTATTTAACTAGTCAAGTCAGTTAAGAACAAATTCTTATTTACAATGACGGCCTAACCCGGGCCAAACCCTAACGACGCTGGGCCAATTGTGTGCCACCCAATGGGACTCCCAATCATGGCCAGTTGTGATACAACCTGGAATCGAACCAGGGTCTGTAGTGACGCTTCTAACACTGAGATACAGTAGCGTAGACCTTGTTCCACCAGACAAGAGTCTTGCCTACCTTTCACCAAAGCTTTAAATATGGAACCCCCCACGAGACACTACTCCCCATATGTAGGCATACCCCTCAAGTCATTTCCTATCTTCTCAAACACAGTGTAACACGCGCAGTACCTCTCTGACCCCCCCCCCCCCCCCCCCCCCCCCTCCCTCCCCCCAACTATTTCCAATAGTCATTTCAACATGCATTCGCAGTGCGTATCCAAACTAACAGACAGGGTACACTCACCTTCCAGTTAACCCATCCTTCATCGGTCTTATCCATGTTTTGCTTCAGCTGTCCACCAAGGCTGGTTAGATAAAACTGGGAGATGAAGAGAGAGAAAATACAGCACTAAGATGAATGAGTCTTGAATCACTTGAGTTCAGTGGTGGCTGATGGATGATTCTGCAACCGATGATGATGATGCAGGGGGTCCTGTGGGGCAGGTAGACTCACCTGAACAGGGTGCACCGCTCGTCTGTTCACTGCATAGCATCTCTGGATTTGCTTATGAAGCTTCCTAACATCCTTCACAGGAGAAACGATACATAAAGCACCAAACACAGGATTCAATACTGTGCCTTCTTCTATGTACACGGAACGTTGCAGTCAGATAGAAATGCCATGAATAGAACTACCGTGATTCGTTACTCTACATGTCTGAGATGAATGTTTGTTCTACACAGTATATTTATATCTGAACATTCCACAACGTTGTGCCCTACTGACCACGGGGGCCCTCACAGTCTTGCTACCTTAAACATCATGAGGTTGTCGAAGCTGCAGTCTATCACCAGTCTCAGGGGGCTGCTGGGCTTCACCTCTTTCCTCAAACGCTTCCGGCCAGCCACAAACTCCCCTCCCTCCTCCCCCTGGGTCTTCCTCTCAAGGCTCCTCTTCTGCCTCTTCTCCTTCCGCTTCTGCCTGTGAAGCACACAGTCAAACAGAACTTTAAAAGTTAAGACAATACACGACATGATGATCATACACAAAATGGTGCTTTCTGCTTTCGGATATCAACAACATTACAATTTGTCATGTGGGCATTCTTCAAGGTACAACTTGCCATAAATCAATAGTGGCAATCTTGGTAGATTTGAATTATGTTGTTGTTGTTTGTAAGCAGGAAGTAGTATGATGATGTCATTACTGTTGAGTTAATTATTGCCCAGTATGCCCATAATCACTAAGAGGTAGCCTAAGTGAATACAGGGGGCAGTTTAAATGTAAAACATCACTTCTGTGAAACACAGTATACCTAGCTAGTTAACTAGCTACTTGCCTGGAAAGCCGATATTGAATTGCATTTAATTCTACGTTGGCACAAATGAGTGTTAGGATCAATAACGTTTCCACTCTCAACCTCTACAAGCCAGTATGTTGAATTAAATTAAATTTAAAGCATACTCTATCAGTTGTTACAACTATTGGTCCTTTTGACCGTAGGAATGTGAGACAATATATCCACAGGAAAGTATTAATAAAATCCCCTTATCAAAGCGCTGGTAGTGAATTCAGTGAATTCTATCCACTGAAGCGTAAGCAGAACCATGTAAACATGTGCAGGAGCTCAGCGTCACTGAGGCATATTTGTATTTTAATCTTGTGTCATGCTTCCGGAGAGAGAAATCTTTGAAAAGTTGATTTAATTGTACTTTCCTGTGGATATATTGTCTCACATTCCTACCTGCAAAAGCATCAACCGCAGACAACCGGTAAAGTAAATATTTAATTGTATTAAATATTCTGGCTTGTAGAGGTCGTGAGAGGAAACCTTTCTGATTTAAAAGCAACATTCTGCCCGACGTAGACTTCAATGCAATTCAACGTCGGGTTTCCAGGCAAACAAGCTAACGTTACTGACTTGCGAAGGTTCCTTTCCTCCTCCCATTTCTGATGCCTCAAAAGCTTCTTCCTCTGGTTTTTTGAGAGAATCTCTGTTCCTCCGTTATTACCGATATGTGCATCCTTATTCTCAGTGGCAACATTGTTCTCCTGGGACGGTATCAAATCTTTGACAGTGTCGCTGGACATTTGACGTGTATTTTTATTCTGTTGTAAACTGAATGCTGAGTGTCTTCGACCAAGCTGCCTGGTTGTAACTACTAGCTAGCTTGTTCAAATATACGCAGGTACCACGGAAAAGTAAAGCTTACCAACCTCATGCATATAATAATTCACACACACATTAGCTAATTATTGTTTTTAATCGAAAAGTACCATCTAAGAACCGAACAAATTTGCAAAATATTCCCTGTCAGTCTGGCCATTCCACATGTAGCTTTTTCGTTGTCGCACAGTGTGTCGTCATCAGCAAACACCTTATTCTTCTTAGGTGGGGTTTAACGGAGGTTGGCATCCAATTTGTTGCATTACCGCCCCCAGTGTCGCTGGACATTTGACGTGTATTTTTATTCTGTTGTAAACTGAATGCTGAGTGTCTTCGACCAAGCTGCCTGGTTGTAACTACTAGCTAGCTTGTTCAAATATACGCAGGTACCACGGAAAAGTAAAGCTTACCAACCTCATGCATATAATAATTCACACACACATTAGCTAATTATTGTTTTTAATCGAAAAGTACCATCTAAGAACCGAACAAATTTGCAAAATATTCCCTGTCAGTCTGGCCATTCCACATGTAGCTTTTTCGTTGTCGCACAGTGTGTCGTCATCAGCAAACACCTTATTCTTCTTAGGTGGGGTTTAACGGAGGTTGGCATCCAATTTGTTGCATTACCGCCCCCAACTGGACTATAGTATAAAGCCATTATACTTTGTGATACAAAATCGGAAAAGGGGAAATAAAATACCCTTCCAACTAACCATATACTCATCAGAAACACACTACCTCGTTCCACTACTTTGACAATATCTGCTCCTGCACCGTGCCAATGGCCTGGGGAGATGAGACACCACCACTCAACACAGCCAGGAACTCTTTTGAAGTCAAATCTCATACACCCAAGTACTTCTCTGCAGCTGCCACCACAACATCTATTTTCTGTGATTTGAGTTCCATTTCTGCAGTTCCATTTCTCTGAATGCTAAGAAGCCAACCTTACTGATGCATATATCACTCATTGGCCTATCCCTCTGTGTTGGAACAGATCTACTTCTCACAGGGATCCTCTCAGGATCCCTCACCCTTGACCCATCCTCCTCTACTTTCCTCACTACCTCAGCATATGACACCTTCTACATTACTCGGACTCTGGTCACCTAACCTGCCTCTCTCGCACCAGACACTTCCGATCCCCAGCAACATGGGCACCCCTACAGTTGACACACACAACTTTTTACAGACAACCTACACAATCACAAAATTGTGATCATAGAAATTAAAGTGAAAGTTCTTCAACTTATAAAACAAGTTGAACTTGTTTCAGTTGAAATGAGATATAAGTGATATCTGACATTTCTGAAACATGAAACTCTTCCCTGTTCTTCTCTGTTTAACTCCAGATGCAGGTAAATTATTTACATATTTTCTGTTGCTATTATTTTTATTTTTTTTCACCATTAATGCTAACTTTCATCCCTGTCTGTTTTCACACCCTTATGTCCAGATGTGCTGGGATTCCTACAGGTGCAATGGCTGCCCTGTCAACTGACGGATGAGAATGTATGGACAAATGCTGAGGGACACATTGAAACTAAAGGCATCTACAGAGATGCTGTGGTGCAGTTTGGCAACTCAGGAGACATGGTTTAGTAATGGAGGGTAAACTCAGTTTACCCAGTTTTCTTTTCATGAATTGGGTTTACCTACCTATTACGCTGTGCTTTTTTGCATTAGGGTTTACCCAGAGCCGTTAGTATGATTATATGGCTCTGGGTTTTCAAACAAAAAAGATCTACAAGTTAAAGGTGCAATATGCAGAAATCGCTCTGGCATTTCCTGGTTGCTAAAATTAGAATAATTTGCCTAATACCTTCCCCACACTCTCCCTGTAGCCCCTTTCTCTGTGTAGCTGTTATGGTGCTTATGAACCGCTCTCCGTCTGTGTTCCTGGGCCTGCAGAAGGAGCCGACCCTGCACTGTCAGTTTGACGCGGACCACAAGGCCCCTCACCTCACAGTGGAGTGGCATCTACAGCGGCACGGCAGGTACCGAACCAATCTGTTCAGCTACTCCAGCAGCTCAGGGCAGACAGAGGGCAGCGGGGTGGCAGTAAAGGGCATTGCCAGGGGTGACGCCTCCCTGGCTGTGCCCGTTACCAGTGTGAGCAGTGAGGGGACGTAGGTGTGTTCCATCCGCGTACCCCTACTCAGTGGTAGCCTGGACATTGCCCTGCTTGTCATGGGTGGGACCTCTGGGGGTGTGAGGGGTGAAGCTCACCGTGTTGGGGTGAATTCAGTTTTCAAATCAGGAAGAGTACAATACTTTACTTGCGGAAGTATACGTAAAGGTTCACAACTTCACATAATCACACGACAGACACTATTAAATGATACCTCACTAACCTCTCCATAATATTGCCCGTCTTTCGTGTTTCACCCTCAGAGCCTCCCCGTGTATTCTTGACCACAGAGTGGTTTTACCCCCGGGACCTGGAGATTGACCTATTCACGGAGACCAGTAGTGGTCAACGGCCCGAGTAGCTGGAGAATATCACTTACTACAGTCACCATAAAAACAAAGATGGTACCTACTCTCTGTCAGCCTTTGTCAGGCTGTGGCCCTCCCCCGAGGAGTCAGAGTGCGCAATGTATTCCTGTAGAGTTGTCTCCTTGCCTCCTTACATATGTGTGGCCTGTACCATTTTAAACCCAGAGTTTATAGCAGCTTCATGGTTAAGCATGTTACTGCTCTGCAATTTGCTGTTAGTGCATAGGGAAGATTGGAGCTATATCCAACACGGATCAATTGTAGGGTAACTTGGGGTAAAACGTAACCCTACCTCAAAATACGTTTTTTGGGAGTGACTTAAAAAATTGTGATGACATTTTTAGTTGAGCAAGAGTAGTGGCAACCAAGGGAAAGCTTTGGGCGGAAATGCCAGACATTTCTCCAGAGGAAACAATTTGTGTGGTACTATGTTTTTTAATTATTTTTATTAAATAAATGCTTTTATTTAAAAAAAAATCTGTAGTGCTTCTGGATTGTGCATTGTTTAAACAGTTATGCTATACCTGCTTCTGTCTTTGTTAATCTGGAAGACATGCATGTATAGCCTATATAGTCTGATGTAGACTATAGATTGTAGCAATAAAAGTAAAATCCATAAAGTCATATTATCATTTCCAAACAGGGAGACTGGAGGGAGGGACCTCGGGAGAAGGGAAATGTTCTCTGTCAGTATGTCTGGAATGTGTTGCTGGCCAACTGGGATTAAAGGGTCTCTTCCACATCAATTTGATCGTTCCGAAGTCTGGCCACAACCCTGTCTGTGACCTTCCTCCACCTGGGATTAGCCACGATACATAAATGCTGCTGGATCAGGTCTGTTGGGCATAAAATGAGATGACAAAAGTCACTGCTATTAACCTACCATAAAATGGTCTAATTGAACATACTTCAACGGCCATCTATAGCTTTCATAGACAATTACTTCATAGACAAGTCTCAATATCCTTACACGACTTGTCTTGACCATTACAGTGTGCTATACTCTCTCTGAATATGTCTGTCTAGAAATAGTAATAAAAGAGGCCGGTTTGGTATCACCTGTTTCTTTGATCTTACAATCTTACTTCCTTAGTGAAAGCTGGAATGTTCCGCTTCATAAACAGTCATTGTCGTTAGATGACAGGCATTCCATATCCAGAGTGGCTTGCATACCTTGTTTATTTATTTTCTTTGCAGGGCTTATATAGTATGTGGCATTCTGTGCTGGGCTTGTGCCCACAGTTGACTGCATTTTGACCAGTGTGGACAGGTGGACTGTAAACGTTTGATGTTAAAGCTCCATCAATAAAAGGACAGTAGATAAATTACAGGAGTCAGGACCACAACAGGTGGTGCAGTATTTGTGGCCTTTTTGCCTGGATGCATGCCTGGTGAAGGCAATGCTTCAACTCTAGATACAATGCTCGTAGGAAAGCAACTCTGGATCATTCATGCTGTGGGTTTCAGAATGGAATGGGATGTGTGATGAAGCAGAAAAATAAATAATTGAAACATTCTATGTAAATAAAGTTAGATCTGGTTTGAATGCTGTCACAAGTGGAGAGAGGAGTAGGCAGGAGGCAGTCGCAGGTATAGAACTACTGAGTTTTTAAAGCACTATATAAAAGCGGGACGAAACCCAAAGTGCAAAATAATAAAGTTTTCCTCTCAGGAAAACAAGCAACATTTACAATGACCGACAAAGACAAATGACAGAGGGAGTATATATACAGTGATAGAGTGGGTATTGGAACAAGGTGTGTGTAATGATGACGAGACAAGTCCGGGGTTGATGAGTGGGCGTTTGTTTCAGCAGCGGGGTGCCGCCAACCTTGGGGACAACCCCGGTGTCACACCCTGACCGTAGAGATCCTTTTATTCTCTATGTTTGTTTGGTCAGGGTGTGACTCGGGTGGGAAAGTCTATGCTTTCTGGTTCTTTGTTTTTGGCCGGGTATGATTCTCAATCAGGGACAGCTGTCTATCGAGTCCAACAGGCTGTGGACAGAGTAGGCCGGTACATCGTGGGGTCCAGCAGCTGTACGTCACCTCATTGACTCTCCGCAGGACTTTGAATGGCCCCACAAACCGTGGGCTCAGCTTCCGGCAGGGCAGATGGAGGGTCAGGTCCTTCGTAGAAAGCCAGACCCTGCCACCGAGGTGAAAGACAGGGGCCACACTGCGGTGACGATCAGCCTGCACCTTCTGCCGGAGGACGACACGCTGGAGACAGGTGTGCGCTATGTTCCATACCTCCTCGGGGTGCCGGAACCAATCGTCCACCACAGGAGCCTCGATCTGACTCTGGTGCCAGGGCCGGCTGAGAGCTTAGAACACACTGAAAGGGTTTGAGGTTAGTGAAGGAGTGGCGGAGGGAGTTTTGTCCGTATTCTGCCCGAGGCACTCCCCCGGCCGGTCCTGACAGTAACTACGAAGGTACCTACCCAGTTCCTGATGTACCGTTTCTACCTGCCTTTTTGATTGGGGATGGTACCAGGAGGTGAGGCTGAATGTGACCTCCAGTCGTTCCATGAAGGCCTTCCAGACACGGGAGGTGAACTGAGGACCACGGTCAGACACGATGTCCTCCGGGATCCGTAATGCCTCTGCGGTCTGCATGGCCTTAGGGAGACCAGACAGAGGAATCAAACAACAGGCTTTGGAAAACTGGTCCACACCGACCAGGATCGGGTTGTGCCCCTCCGAGGGGAGAAGGTCTGTGACAAAGTCCATGGAGGGATGGGACCAGGGTCATTGTGGAACCGGCAGCAGGTGGAGTTTTCCATAGGGGAGGTGTCTCAGTGTCTTGCTCAATGCGCAGGTGGAGCAGGAAGAGACATAAACCCGGAAGTCCTGGGCCAAGGTGGGCCACCACTACTTGACGGAGAGACAGTCGATAGAAAGGGCTATACCCGGGTGCCCTGACACAGGTGCTGTGTGTGTCCAGGCGAGGAGATGGTCCCGAACATAAGAGGGCATGTAGGTACGCCCCTCGAGACAGTGGGCAGGTGGGCAGGTGGGAGCTCCTGTCGCAGGGCTCCTGGACGTAGACCTCCATGGATTTTGTCTCTGCATGTGAGAGAGGGTAGATGTGCCCCGCGGGAGGGTAGAACCAGGCAGTATGTCGATAGTACAGTCCCATGGGCGATGAGGGGTCAGGCACGTGGCACGAGTCTTCGAAAAAGCCACCTGTAGGTCCCGGTATTCCACCGGAATAGGGACGTTGGTGGCCTGATCTGGACTTTCCACGGAGGTGGCACAGATAGATACAGAGAGACACCTCCCCTGATACGCTTGCAACCAACCCAACAACCACCTCTCTGTCCACAATATCCTGGGGTTATGCAACTGTAACCAGGGGGAACCTAAAACTACGGGGTGTGCAGGAGAGTCTAAGAGTGCGTTCATGGTGGTTGTGAGCAACTGTGAGGGAAATGGGAATCATGGTCTGGCACACTAGTCCTGTTCCTAGGGGACGGTTGTCTGGGACATGGACTGGGATAGGGGGTTGTAAAGGGCCTAGAGGAATGCGTAATGATAAGGCCACTGACCGAGTCCACTAGGGCAGGACTCAGTGGGGGGCCAGGATAGTCTGGGAAGTTGACCGGCAGAAGGACGGGCTGGGTGGACAGAGAGGAGCAAGGCACATCCACTCCTACCTGGGAAGGTACAGGAGCGCTCCTCTGGCCTGTCGCTTCCTCGCCTGGTTCTCCTTCTGGGACAGGTGTTCCAGGGGTTGTCCGACTCCCAGCAGTAGGAGCAGAGACCCTGTTGACAGCTGCGTTGACGTTCCTCTGGGGGAAGGTGCTTCATGCCCACCTCCATGGAATCAGTCTTGCTGGAGGTTCCTGGGAGAGACCCAAACCGCCGGGATGTGCAATGACAGGCATGCAGGAGATTATCCAGGCGGATCAATCAATCAGATGTATTTATAAAGCCCTTCTTACATCAGCTGATGTCACAAAGTGCTGTACAGAAACCCAGCCTAAAACCCCAAACAGCAAGCAATGCAGGTGTAGAAGCACGGTGGCTAGGAAAAACTCCCTAGAAAGGCCGGAACCTAAACCTAGAGAGGAACCAGGCTATGAGGGGTGGCCAGTCCTCTTCTGGCTGTGCTGGGTGGAGATTATAACAGTACATGGCCAAGATGTTCAAATGTTCATAGATGACCAGCAGGGTCAGACAATAATAATCACAGTGGTTATAGAGGCTGCAACAGGTCAGCACCTCAGGAGTAAATGTCAGTTGGCACCTGCTGTCTCTAGAGAGTTTAAAACAGCAGGTCTGGGACAAGGTAGCACGTCCGGTGAACAGGTCAGGGTTCTATAGCCGCGGGCAGAACAGTTGAAACTGGAGCAGCAGCACAACCATGTGGACTGGGGACAGCAAGAAGTCATCAGGCCAGGTTGTCCTGAGGCATGGTCCTAGGGCTCCGGTCCTCCGAGAGAGAGAGAGAGAGAGAGAGAGAGAGAGAGAGAGCATACTTAAATTCACACAGGACACAGGATAAGACAGGAGAAATACTCCAGATATAACAGACTGACCCTAGCCCCCTGACACATATACTATTGCAGCATAAATACTGGAGGCTGAGACAGGAGGGGTCGGGAGACACAGTGTTCCTGTCCGACGATACCCCCGGACAGAGCCAAACAGGCAGGATATACCCCCAACCACTTTGCCAAAGCACAGCTCCCACACCACTAGAGGGATATCTTCAACCACCAACTTACTATCCTATTTTTGTAATGTTACGTAGATGGAAAAAAGCTGTCCTTGAAACAGTCTTGATATGTTCATCACAAGAGAGATCAGGGTCCAGAGTAACGCCAAGGTCCTTCACAGTTTTATTTGAGATGACTGTACAACCATCAAGATTAATTGTCAGATTCAACAGAAGTTCTCTTTGTTTCTTGGGACCTAGAACGAGCATCTCTGTTTTGTCTGAGTTTAATAGTAGAACATTTGCAGCCACCCACTTCCTTATGTCTGAAACACAGGCTTCCAGGGAGGGCAATTTTGAGGCTTCACCATGTTTCATCGAAATGTACAGCTGTGTGTACATTTCAGCAGTGAAAGTTAACATTATGTTTCCGAATGACATCACTAAGATAGTGAAAACAATAGTGGTCCAAAAACGGGGACTTGAGGAACACCGAATTTTACAGTTGATTTGTCAGAGGACAAACCATCCACAGAGACACACTGATATCTTTCCGACAGATAAGATCTAAACTTGGCCAGAACTTGTCCGTGTAGACTCATTTGGGTTTCCAATCTCTCCAAAAGAATGTGGTGATCAATGGTATCAAAAGCAGCACTAAGGTCTAGGAGCTCGAGGACAAATGCAGAGCCTTGGTCTGATGCCATTAAAAGGTAATTTACCACCCTCACAAGAACAGTCTCAGTGCTATAATGGGGTCTAAAACCAGACTGAAGCGTTTTGTATACATCATTTTTTCATCGGGAAGGCAGTGAGTTGCTGTGCAACAGCTTTTTCTAACATTTTTGAGAGGAATGAGAGATTCGATATACGCCAATAGTTTTTTATATTTTCTGGGTCAAGGTTTGGCTTTTTCAAGAGATGCTTTATTACTGCCACTTTTAGTGAGTTTGGTACACATCCAGTGGATAGAGAGACGTTTATTATGTTCAACATAGTATGGCCAAGCACATGAAGCAGCTCTCTCAGTAGTATATAGGAATAGGGTCCAGTATGCAGCTTGAAGGTTTAGAGGCCATGATTATTTTCATCAATGTGTCAAGAGATACAGTACTAAAAAACTTGAGTGTCTCCCTTGATCCTAGGTCCTGGCAGAGTTGTGCAGACTCAGGACAACTGAGCTTTGGAGGAATACGCAGATTTAAAGAGGAGTCCGTAATTTGCTTTCTAATGATCATGATATTTTCCTCAAAGAAGGTCATGAATTTATCACTGCTGAAGTAAAAGCCATCCTCTCTTGGGGAATGCTGCTTTTCAATCACCCGACCTCAACCCAATTGAGATGGTTTGGGATGAGTTGGACCGCAGAGTGAAGGAAAAGCAGTCAACAAGTGCTCCGCATATGTAGGAACTCCTTCAAGACTGTTGGAAAAGCATTCCAGGTGACTACCTCATGAAGCTGGTTGAGAGAATGCCAAGAGTGTGTAAAGCTGTCATCAAGGCAACGAGTGGCTACTTTGAAGAATCTAAAATCTAAAATATATTTGATTTGTTTATCACTTTTTTGGTTACTACATGATTCCATGTGTGTTATTTCATAGTTTAGATTTTTTTCACTATTATTCTACAATGTAGAAAATAGTCAAAATAAAGAAAAACCTTGAATGAGTAGGTGTGTCCAAACCTTTTACTGGTACTGTAGATTGAGTAAAACCAGCAGTTTTGATTGCGCTGGTTCTACCACTTCGATTGCATGCTTTTCCAGGAGCAAGGAGATTTCTGAGCAGTGTTTGCTTTTGAGCAGGGTTACAACCTGTTGTTTTCAAGACACCCCTGAAAAGTGGGGGTCACTGACAAAATTGTAGTGTGTAGCCTTGTGTTAGAGTGCATAACACCCATTTGTTGGCCATTGACCATTTCTAGCTGGAAAGATAGTGCTTGAGAAAACGGTGTTGGAAAGAGGATGCTTGAGAAAACGGTGTTGTGATAGAGATTCGGTCCCATCAGGTTCTCAACTGGCCTACCTGGTTAAATAAAGGTGAAATATATACAGTGGGGAGAACAAGTATTTGATACACTGCCGATTTTGCAGGTTTTCCTACTTACAAAGCATGTAGAGGTCTGTAATTTTTATCATAGGTACACTTCAACTGTGAGAGATGGAATCTAAAACAAAAATCCAGAAAATCACATTGTATGATTTTTAAGTAATTAATTTGCATTTTATTGCATGACATACGTATTTGGTCACCTACAAACCAGTAGGAATTCTGGCTCTCACAGACCTGTTAGTTTTTCTTTAAGGAGCCCCCTTTTCTCCACTCATTACCTGTATTTAACGGCACCTGTTTGAACTCATTACCTTTATAAAAGACACCTGTCCACACACTCAATCAAACAGACTCCAACCTCTCCACAATGGCCAAGACCAGAGAGCTGTGTAAGGACTACAGGGATAAAATTGTAGACCTGCACAAGGCTGAGATGGGCTACAGGACAATAGGCAAGCAGCTTGGTGAGAAGGCAACAACTGTTGGCGCAATTATTGGAAAATGGAAGAAGTTCAAGATGACGGTCAATCACCCTCGGTCTGGGGCTCCATGCAAGATCTCACATTGTGTGGCATCAATGATCATGAGGAAGGTGAGGGATCAGCCCAGAACTACACGGCAGGACCTGGTCAATGACCTGAAGAGAGCTGGGACCACAGTCTCAAAGAAAACCATTAGTAGCACACCAGGCCGTCATGGATTAAAATCCTGCAGCATACGCAAGGTCCCCCTGCTCAAGCCAGCGCATGTCCAGGCCCGTCTGAAGTTTGCCAATGACCCTCTGGATGATCCAGAGGAGGAATGGGAGAAGGTCATGTGGTCTGATGAGACAAAAATAGAGCCTTTTGGTCTAAACTCCACTCGCCGTGTTTGGAGGTAGAAGAAGGATGAGTACAACACCAAGAACACCATGCCAACCGTGAAGCAGGGAGGTGGAAACATCATTCTTTGCGGATGCTTTTCTGAAAAGGGGACAGGACGACTGCACCGTATTAAGGGGAGGATGGATGGGGCCATGTATCGCGAGATCTTGGCCAACAACCTCCTTCCCTCAGTAAGAGCATTGAAGATGGGTCGTGGCTGGGTCTTCCAGCATGACAACGACCAGAAACACACAGCCAGGGCAAGTAAGGAGTGGCTCCGTAAGAAGCATCTCAAGGTCCTGGAGTGGCCTAGCCAATCTCCAGACCTGAACCCAATAGAAAATCTTTGGAGGCAGCTGAAAGTCCGTATTGCCCAGCAACAGCCCCGAAACCTGAAGGATCTGGAGAAGGTCTGTATGGTGGAGTGGGCCAAAATCCCTGCTGCAGTGTGTGCAAACCTGGTCAAGAACTACAGGAAACATATGATCTCTGTAATTGCAAAATTATATATTTCTGTACCAAATATTAAGTTCTGCTTTTCTGATATATCAAATACTTATGTCATGCAATAAAATGCAAATGAATTAGTTAAAAATCATGCAATGTGATTTTCTGGATTTATGTTTTAGATTCTGTCTCTCACAGTTGAAGTGTACCTATGATAATAAAAATTACAGACCTCTACATACTTTGTAAGTAGGAAAACGTGTATCAAATACTTGTTCTCCCCGCTGTATATTTTAAATTAATAAAAAATAGGAAGCGATCAGATGCCTGCATCGTTTGTTAGGCAGCTCTTGGTCTGAACTGTGACAGAGAGACGCAGGCAGAAGCAAATGATTTGTCCATATGGGCCAAAACCATCTCAACTGAACCGTGAACTGTAGGGGTTGGGTTTGGTACCGGCAAGGGAAACCTGGCCAGGATGTGCTTGAGGTCAAACTCAATGGTTGCCATATGACTGTCCAGTGACTTAATCTCTTTGCACATCTCAGTGTTGAGATTTGTGCCCAGGCAAGGAAGAGTGATGCAGTTTATTGATCATTGATCTGCGTAATAAACTAATCTGATGAGAATCCAGAGGCTCAGCTCCCAAAGCACGCAAGTCGACATTTCAATGCTCTTGGTTTGTGAGTGCAAGAGCTGCTACCCTGTGCAGCTGCTTGAGCATGTTCAGCTCCCGAGCAAAGAACGCAAAGTGTGTGCTCATCTGAGGCTAGGAGTTGTTTTTCACACTGCTGACATGGGGGATTCATAGCAATCTCGTAATGTAAAACACATACATGTGAGCTTGAAGAAAATACAGTATGGCACGCCACACTGCCTTTTATAGGGACAGGTCACGTGGGTACAGTATGGGTGTGGCATGACTGTAAACATATTTCATATTAAGCATCTCAATCACATTGCGTGAAGGAGTCCCCATAGGACGTTTGGCAACCCATTACAAAAGCGAAAGAGAACCGAAGCCATTTACAACCTTCTCTAAACACATCAATGGCTATGCATATATGGCAATTGTCAAGTTGTATTTGTCAACATTTTAAGGGATGAGTAGATGGACATAACCTACTGCAATCATTCTGGTCGAATACATTCAAATAGTGTGTGTGTGTGTGTGTGTGTGTGTGTGTGTGTGTGTGTGTGTGTGTGTGTGTGTGTGTGTGTGTGTGTGTGTGTGTGTGTGTGTGTGAGAGAGAGAGAGGGAGAAGGACCCCTTTGGTCTTCACAGTCTGAGTTCATCCTTGGTGAGAATGTCTTTACAAATACGGCTGGTTGTCATCACTGCCAGTGTGTATCATCAGGGTATCAGGTGATAGGAAGCCCACCTGCCTACTCTGACCCTCCAGCACTGTGACAGCATCTTTTCTGAAACAGTAAAGCTGTTGCCTGACTCAATATTGTCAAAGTTGCTAGCCGTCGGTATATCTACACTGCATATAAACTTTTTCCTTACCATGGTCGACTGGAAATTGGGAGGCATATTAGCCAATAACAGTGTTAAATTAGTTCATTGATTTGTCATGTCCAGGTAACACAGTTATTCTTGTCATTAGAATCACTGGTGTTCAGAAACATGTTACAATTTACATCAAGTTTTGAACTAAGTTTCCTGGATAATGGTTTCACAACAATACAATTGGCAGCACTTCACTGAAGAGCAATATTTTTTATTGTAATTCTAATAGCAGAATACTTCATTTTTTATAATAGTTTCTGGTAACAGAGTTGTACTCTAAATCTGACTGAACACAGTTTAGCAACGTTGGACTAGTAACCGGAAGGTTGCAAGTTCAAACCCCCGAGCTGACTAGGTACAAATTTGTCGTTCTGCTCCTGAACAGGCAGTTAACCCACTGTTCCTAGGCCGTCATTGAAAATAAGAATTTGTTCTTAATTGACTTGCCTAGTTAAATAAAATAAAATAAATAAATTAGTCCTCAACTGTCAGCTTCATTAAATAGTTCCCGCAAAACACCAGTCACAACGTCAACAGTGAAGATGCTGGCCTTCTAGGCAGAGTTCCTCTGTCCAGTGTCTGTGTTCTTTTGCCCATCTTGATATTTTCTTTTTATTGGCCAGTCTGAGATATGGCTTTTACTTTGCAACTCTGCCTAGAAGCCCAGCGTCCCGGAGTCACCTCTTCACTGTTGATATTGAGATGTGTTTTGTGGGTACTATTTAATGAAGCTGCCAGTTGAGGACTTGTGAGGCGTCTGTTTCTCAACCTAGACACTCTAATGTACTTGTCATGTAACCCTCCATGTAATCAAAATAATGCTTCCAGCCACAGCTCAGCCGTAAGCAATGACCAAGTAGGACTTACCAGCAGCCTACCATTGGATCCCAACCCACCAATGGAGAAACACCATTGCAAACCCAGCAACACATTTTTTTTTAAACTCACTACTGCTGTGACTGTGGCGGAACATTTGCTCTGAAAACTGACCTACAAAAGCATTTGACTCTCGCCAAGAACAGACCCAGCATATGCCTCTTCTGCAACAAAAAAAACGCTACAACTCCACCTGTCAACTGAAGACCCATGTCAGACTCTCTCGTGTGGAGAAACTCTTCCGGCAAGACTTTTAAACTCAAAAGACATCTGACCAAGCACATGAAGGATCACACTGGAGAGAACCAATTAGGTGTGGGGACTGCGGGAAAAGCTTCAATGTGAAGTCGAACCTAACCACGTATGAACTGACTCACACAAGATAGAAACCGTTGAGCTGTGATGACTACGGGAATAGCATCTATGAGAAGGGACACCTAGCTGAACATATTGGGACCTACACAGGAGAGTATGGCTGATCGGTCTGTGGTACCGGATTCAAACAGAAGGCACTTCTGCTGAAACATGTGGATAACCTCCACAAAGGGAAGAAATTAAGAAAATGAAGCCACAGTGATCTTCTGGCAGAGGATTGGGAATTAAAAGGAGGGATGTGGACAACACTATTAGGAAAGCAAGGCAACTCTGAATCATTCTTGCAGTGGATTTTAGATGAATATGTGTAATGCATTTACGTTTGTAAAACATTCTATGTCAATAAAGTTTGATTTGATTTAATGATGATGTAATGATTAAACGGTGCAGATTATTTTCGGAAACTCACAGGTCTGCTGTTCAAAGTATGTTGTTTTCACAGTTTTAGACACAGGAAGTCCTGGTTTGTTTTGTAATGTCTCTCAGGGTAATGAGAGAATGGTCTGACTTATGTTGTTGATACTTTAAAAATATACCTTCCAGAAAATACTCTCCTTCTATTTGTCCAAAAGTATTTCTCATTCATTGTGTTCGAGCACTGCTCATTCATGTTTTAATTTTGTGTGAAGTAATGATATACAGTCGACTCAATAATATATGCCATATAGCAGATGTTTTGGGACTTGAGTGCATACATTTTAGTCCGGCTCTATCTGTTCGGGGGTGCCAAGTGAGGTTTTATTGGGCCCCCTCAACCTCACAACCCATGCAACAAGCAGATTTTCATATGGGCCCAAAACATGACTCGGGATTACATTAGTTCATCTCTATGCTTCATGGCTAGGTCTGTCTGTGACTGACATAAGAAGGAAAACTGCTGATGCACTACAATATTTCAAATGTGCACCTTGTGTTTTCTCACCATTGAAACAGTTTTGTTTGTTTTTCATCAGGAGCCCTATGCATAGTGTGTGGTCTGCATATAGGGCAAGCTGGCCCTTATTTTAGGGTTGTATGTAGTGACCCCAGCCGGAATCAAACCCTCAACCCTGGCATTGCTAGTGCCACATTCGTACCAACTGAGCCACATAGGACCACTAGTGTGAACTTGTTAGCTTTAATGGCCTTTTGAAATGAATCCAGAAAGAGTATCATCTTTCTAAATGAACACCTAGATACACAGATTAACATGATGATGGCATAGCTCTTTCACTTAAAGTTCAAGGTTCACCTCATCAGTCACCCATTACTGCACCTTGACTCACTCTCTCGTGAATGGCTTTCCAGAACGCATAAACACATACTGAATAACAGGAACACTAAGTATAAAACTTCACCTTTTCCACCTTCTCTTAAAAGTTCAAAGGGTGCATCTATGGAAGCAGCAGCTTTGTTTGTTTGGGTGATAAAGAGAATTCCATTTCTTCAATTTAAAATTGTAATCAATATTCTTTTTTTTTTTTAACTCACTACCACACCTGTGTTCTGTTCACTTCGTATCAAGAAGAAATGTTATATAACATACAGTATCAAACAATGGTGTAAAGTAATTACGTAAAAATACTTCAAAGTACTATTTAAGCAGTTTTTGTTGGGCATCTGTACTTTACTTTACTATTTTTTACAACTTTTACTTTTTCTTCACTACATTCTTAAAGAAAATAATGTACTTTTACCTCCATACATTTTCCCTGACAAATGGTCCAATTCACATACTTATCAAGAGAACATCCCTGGTCATCCCTACTGCCTCTCATTTGGCGGACTCACTAAACACAAATGCATAGTTTGTAAATGATGTCTTAGTGTTGGAGTGTGCCCTGGCTATCCGTAAATTACAAAAACAAGAAAATTGGTTTTCCTAATATAAGGAATTTTTAAAGATTTTTACTTTACTTTTTATACTTAAGCATATTTGGAGTCATTTTCTATTGAGGTATCTTAACTTTTAATCAAGTGTCATCGATCCCTCCGAAACTGTGTCATTATGCACACCTGGTGCCCATTTCCTTGATTAGTAATTGTATTTATGTGCCCTTTTTTTCCCCCATTCGGCTGTCAATTATTGTTCTCATGGCCGTTGGGCGTGTGAGCACCTATGCGTTGTTTCAGCCGGTGCTGCGTGTTTTTGTGCGTTGTGTATTACGGGTCTCCTCCGGTGTCGTTCTAGGAGGTTTACCCTCGCTCTTTTGTTTGGGTACATCCCAGTGTTTTGTAGACATGTTTGTTTTTGGGGTGTATTAAAAACCCAGATGATGTAGTCCTGCGCCTGTCTCCAAATCCTTTATATCAGCGTGACATCAATTATGGGAATTGGGTACCTTTTCCACCACTGGAATAAATGAGAAAAGGAGACCAAGTTCTGGAAAAGTATTTCAAATTTATTAAACAAGTCTCAATGTACATTTGCTTGCAAAAACACATTCATTCGCAGTAGCAATATTTTATACACCATAAAGAAGTCTGTTTCCTTCAACTGCTAGTTTTCTACACTTCCTGTGGCCAGTAGAGGCATATTCAATTCCTTTGCTGTTTCACAAAACATCTATATTTTCTTTTCCGTTAGGTCCGTCCATATTGTCAGAGGTAAGGAGAGACCTCAATATCTAAAAGACACGTGATTTTTTTTCACTCGCTTTCTCTTCCTCCCTTCAACCATTATTTTTAGACTTGCTCATACCCTCACAACATTCTTTAGACCTTCTGTCCAATATTTAGTATACACCTTTCACAATGATGCCTCAAAGATTAAAAAAAAATTCTGCAGCAATACTCATCAAATGTAGTGGATTACAAAAATTCCATCCCTAGCCAACCCTGAAACAATCCACTGCTGCAAATATATTTTTTCACGAAGATCTGTATGATTGATGAAAACAGGTGAAATTATGGAAGTAAATAGTGTAAGTGTATTATCCTGCATTAAAGTAACTGTCCAGCGTTTCCAGATTTCGATGAAATATGACCAATTATTAATTACAATATGAGTGAAATAGTTTTCCATAAAAAAAATGGTAATTAAGTATGTTTTTCTGTGTTGGAATGGTGTGGGCGTACCCCAACAACAGAATGGTGTGGTCATATACCGCTCATTAAAAATATGAATGCGAGTACATCGCAGATTGGCCAGCTCATCCTCCCCGGGAAGGTGACATCATCCTCCTCTTTAAACGGTCTGTTTGTAGCGTTTTTTCTCCAATTGCAGCTTTGGCCACAAATACGAGTATTGGATAAGTCAACAACCAAACATAGTCATTAAATTAGATTTTTACTAGACAGTTACTTTAAAGGCCCAATGCATGCAAAAATGTGATTTGCCTGTGATTTTCTATATTTCCACACTAGGTTGGAATAACACTGTGAAATTTATGATCGTGCTCTTTTAGTGTAAGAGATGTTTGAAAAGACCGCCTGAAATGTCAGCCTGTTTTGGTGGGATGGAGTTTTGGCCTGTAAATTTGTTAATAATAGACCAATAAAAAAGAGGGTTCCAAACCTCTCTGCCAATAACAGCTAGTTTTCAATTTCCCCCTCCCCACTCAGACCACTCCCAGACAGTCCTAGCAAAATTATTTAGTAAGAAATTGCTCTTTGCTAAGCAGCTATTTTTGTTTATTTTTTGACCTTTAAAAATATCAAACAGCAATCCCAAAACATACTTATGAAGAGAGATGGATGGACTGGCCAGCAGTCCCGAAAGCATGTGGTTTGCTGTACACAGCAATATAAAACAAATATGTTTGCACATATTGTATAGGGGGTCTGGAAAGAAAACCTATTTTTTAAATACAGCGAAAGCCCCATCAACTTGTCCAAAACAGACTTCAACTCATAAATGTGAGATTACTGTATCCATGTTACTATAAAAACATCAAGAATACTTTCCACACCGCAAATCTTCAGTTGTGTTTTTATGAAACCTTATGAAATGTCTAAACATCCACCTCTTACTCACAGTGCTTGCTATCTGCATTAAGAGCACCTACATGTGACAGGGCAAAATTGTCAACACTTAATGACATTGTAGTAATAACAATTACCCAAGATAAACAGGCAACAACATACCAATTTCAGTAGAAGTATATCAAACCAAACCACATATTGCATAATGTGTATTCAAGACAAGCGCTCATTCATTTTCAATAGTAAAATAATAACAAGGTTCAGAAAGGAAATAGAATGTCCACCATAATTGTTTTTAGTGCTAATATTGTTGGCAACATATCGTTTTTTTTACCAATTAAAACAATACAAGATTATACTGTACTGAACTGAACTCACCAACAGGGAGAAAGCAAACAGCAGGTGGCACCGTAACAGAGAGAAGGGAGGAAGCCAAGTACAGGTTCAGATCAAGGTCAATAAAGATACAAAGAGATATATATGCCCTCTTCCATTCTCCTGAGGACTTAGTTCAAGTGTGCTGTCATGCCTCATGTACTTGCTAAAGAAATAAATGGGACAACCTGCACCCTTCCGGAAGTTGTGCATTTTAGAACATAGACCTCTAGTGTGGAGAATGCGACAAAGAAAATGTCTACAACATGTTTCCCAATCCATTCCTAGGAACCTCTCAGTGAGCACTTATTTTTAGCCCAGCACTTGCACACCTAATTTATCTCCTCAACCCTTGATTTGTTGGCACAGGTGTGTTAATGCTGGGCTAGATCAAAGGGGCAGTGCTGGGGGTCCCACATGAATGGATTTGGAGCCTAATCTTATTAATAACCAATGGAGGGTGGGTTTGACAATCATGCTCTTCTTATGTGAAAATGCATGATTACTATTATTAATTCAATGTACAGATTAAAATGATTATCATGACAATGCCTGTGAGAACGATTGCATGAGGTTATATTGCATTGCAATACCAAATCAAAATGACCCAAAATCAAACATGTAAATAAAATATACAGCACATGGTAAAAAACTACATTAACTAGTAAACATTTCTGCCAAACTCCCAAATGTAACACAGAGTTGTTAAGAAAAGAAAGGGGGATAGAGTGGTAGCCTACTTCAGAAAGGTGAGGCAATAACAATCCTGTCGGTTGAGATGACCAAGAACCGTGATGACCATGAACCAAATAGTCCAGACGGTAGGGTTAGTGGCACTGGAGGGCCCAGAACACATCAGGACACGTCAAAAGTCACTCCTATGTGGGAAACAGAAAACGTCAGGGCATGTCAAAATTCACTCCTGTGTGGGAAACAGAACACAAGATAATGGGAGATTAGGATTAGGAAACTGGAAACTTGTCATGGTTCCTACATAAAATGTTAACACTTTAGTTGAAGAAAAAAAGGTACTATCTAGAACCTAAAAGGGTTCTTCAGCTGTCCCCATAGGATAACCCTTTGAAGAACCCTTTTTGGTTCCAGGTAGAATCCTTTTGGGTTCCATGTAAAACCCTTTCCACAGTGGGTTCTACATAGAACCCAAAAGGGTTCTACCTGAAACCAAAAAGTGTTTTACCTGGAACTAAAAAGAGTTCTCCTATGGGGACAGCCGAAGAACCCTTTTGGAACCCTTTTTTAAGAGTATACCTAAAGAATCATGCTTATTTACTGCTACAAATTAATGTGGCATGTATGGAAATAAATATCCATCAAATAAAGTATTCCCCCCCAAAAAACAATTAACTGCAGGAATTACAACATAACATTTTTCTGCAATTAACATTAATAGTCCTTGTATTATAACCATAACCAAGGGGTATGTGGACACCTGCTCGTCGAACATCTAATTCCAAAATCATGGGCATTAATATGGAGATGGTCCCTCCTGCTATAACAGCCTCCACTCTGCTGGGAAGGCTTTCCACTAGATGTTGGAACATTGCTGTGGGAACTTGCTTCCATTCAGTTACAAGAGAATTAGTGAGGTCGGGCACTGATGTTGGGTGATTAGACCTGGCTCGCAGTCAGCTTTCCAATTCATCGCAAAGGTGTTCGGTGGTGTTGAGGTCATGGCTCTGTGCAGGCCAGTCAAGTTGTTCCACACCGATCTCGACAATTTCTGTAAGGACCTCACTTTGTGCACGGGGGCATTTCATGCTAAAACAGGAAAGGGCCTTCCACAAACTGTTGCCACAAAGTTGGAATCACAGAATCGCCTAGAATGTCATTGTATGCTGTAGCGTTAAGATTTCCCTTCACTGGAACTAAGGGGCCCGAACCATGAAAAACAGCCCCAGACCATTATTCCTCCTCCACAAAACTTTACATTTAGCACTATGCATTGGGACAGGTAGCGTTTTCCTGGCATCCGCCAAACCCAGATTCGTCAGTCGGGCTGCCAGATGATGAAGAGTGGTTCATCACTCCAGAGAAGGCTTTTCCACTTCTCCAGAGTCCAATGGCGGCGAGCTGTACACCACGTCCGTCGACACTTGTCATTGCGCATGGTGATCTTAAGCTTGTGCGGCTGCTCGGCCATGGAAACCCATTTAATGAAGCTCCCGAATAACAGTTCTTGTGCTGGCGTTGCTTCCAGAGACAGTTTGAAACTCGGTAGTGAGTGTTGCAACCAAGGACAGACGATTATTACCTGCTTCAGCATTCGGCAGTCCCATTCTGTGAGCTTGTGTGGCCTACCACTTCGCGGCTGTGCCGTTGTTGCTCCAAGAAGTTTCCACTTCACTTCACAAACAGCACTTACAGTTGATTGGGCCAGCTCTAGCAGGGCAGAAATTTGATGAACTGACTTGTTGGAACGGTGGCATCCTATGACGGTGCCACGTTAAAAATCACTGAGCTTTTCAGTATGGCCAGTCTACTGCCAATGCTTGTCTATGGAGATTGCATGGCGGTGTGCTCGATTTTATACACCTGTCAGCAATGGGTGTGGCTGAAATAGCCGAATCCCCTAATATGAAAGGGTGTCCACACACCTTTGGCCATGTAGTGTACTTGGTATAAAACTTTTTAGTTGGGTAGGGGAAGTCCCAATCTAATTGTCTGCTGTGCTTGTGTTCCTGCTGGTACTGTATGTGCCCATGATTTGTTTATGTAATGGCTGAGTGCCGGAGATGATGGTCCACTTCTCACTTTTTCCCTTCTGCGTGACTGTGTCCTATAAAAAGGTTGACGCCGTTGCAGCCCTGCGTTGCCACAGCCAAGAGCCTTGATTTCCAGCAGCAGCTGGCCTACCCCTGTATCAGCACAACAAGTGCCTTGCATCGCACTGACCTTTCCCTCCCTCCCCCGGCCCCCTAGCTATGCTGGCCTGGCCACGCCTCTTCCCCTTCCCCAGCAAACACCAACCAATGCCCCTCTGGGCCAGCCCAGGTCTCCTATCCCTGATATTATCCTCGATAGCTTTAATATGACACATAATTATGTTACTGGAAGCAGCTAGTATACTTTGAGATGTGTGTAAGCAGTGTTTCTTAACTCCGTCCCTTGAACATCCCACTCCCAAGGTTGCACATGTTCCAGCCAAGTTCAAGCACACCTGATTCAACATATAAAAGGCCTGGTGTTGAGTTCAACGGTTGAATCAGGCATGCTTGAGCAGGGCTAGCATACAAGTGTGCAACCTAGGACCGGAGTTGAGAAACACTGCAAGAGAGGCATGTTTGCAGGTGAAATGGTCTTGCCTTACCCGAATAGAACTGTATCCTTCATCCCAAACAGCATGCTTAAAAATAGCAGGTGGTTAATGTCACTTGTTTTAAACAGAGCTGTTTTGATACCAGGTCTGGAAAGAGGTTAAAGTTCAAAAGGTTGTGCATGCTAGAGTTGCGTTACTCAGGTGTGGGTTACCACCTTTTAATTCCCTTTACTGGAATAAATAACTGTTGCGGAATGCCAACAGGCTCATAAACACGGGGCTTCAGGTCACCTGCAACACCTTCTGTCCCTGTCTACACACGTTATTACCTGCAGTAATGATGGCCCTCAAACCATCACGGTCACCTAATAATCCCCAGTTTACAATTGGCTCATTCATCCCCCTCCTCTCCCCTGTAACTATTCCCCAGGTCGTTGCTGCAAATGAGAACGTGTTCTAAATCAACTTACCTGGTAAAATAATGGATAAATAAATCAATTAAATTATATGTTAATTAACTGGTTCAAGGGCTCCCACCTGGGAAAATACTGTACCCCTTGAACTGTAAGGACGTGTTTACAGTGGAACTGGTTTGTACAAGACGTCTCGGCCTAGACACATATTTTTGTAGTTAAGAAGATGGAGTATTTTTGTAGTTAAGAAGATGGAGTATTTTTGTAGTTAAGATGTTCTTCTATTCTATGATCCCGACTTATTCATTTGAAACAGCATTATTGTGTTTTTTGGGACTGAAATGTCACCCATCAATCTTCCCTTAAAATAGCCTAAGACTTGACACCAACAATCACCTGGAACAATATCCATATATGTTTTACTCCATTATAGTGTAGGGAAAGATACATTGGTGTGCAAGTGTCAATTATACTATCATAATTAGGATGTCAATTACGCTGATTAGTGAGAAGAAAGAAATATAACAAGGGCTGCCTGTCTTAATGCAGCCATACTATCTATATGATAGAGAACAAAAAAAAATCACTTACGTATCATGTGACAGGTCCTGCCGTTTACCTGTGCTCCACCACAAAGCTCATGGTGGTCCCATCGAAAGAGGGCGGGGCGATGATGCGTGGTCCCTGCTGGGAGGTGAAGCCCTGGACCCCCGGCCTGCCCTGCTGCTGGACGTGGCCCATACTGGAGCCTCCAGTCAAGGGAGACTTCCCAGACCCTGTGGCCATGTAGTAAGGACTCTCCATGTCCATGTAGTCTGGCTGGGAGGAACCGCCTTTGTTTCCGGATTCTTCCTGCTCCAACGGCATGGAGAGCTGCGACTGCATTCTAGTGGGGATCAGGGTAGGCGTGCTGGGCATGGCGGGTATGAAGCCTGGGTAGATCATGTAGGTGGGGCCATAGGAGCCGGGACTCAGGGCTAAAGGCGAGATGGGCATGGGCATGGGCATGGGCGGCATTTGGGGCATGGACATGGACATGGGAGACATGGGCTGCTGGGACATGGGCACGTCCACATACTGGCCCGTCTCGGGGTCGAAGAGGCGGCGGGTGGCCTGCTGGATGGGGGTGTCCACCAGGTAGTAGTTCCCTGTACTGGGGTCAAATAGCATCTTTCTCTGGGTGCGCTGGTAGTGGTCGATCTGGGGGATGGCTTGTGGGGACATGGTTGGGGAAAAGCAGTACATCTGTGGTTGGGTGGACGCCATGCTCTGAGCCATGGGCATGTGGTAGATGGTGGCAGTTGGCGTGTCCTGGGCTCTCGTCTCCATGACGATGGTGGAGCGTTTCTGTGGGGAAAGTCGGGTCTCTTCCTGCCTCCTGGCGCCGCAATAGCCGGGTGGGCTGGCCATCTGGGTCTTGGCGCCAGTGGAAGGGAAGGTGTAGATTGCTGTCTTCTCACATCCACCGCCAGCGGACACAGTGGTTTGCTTGGCGCTGGTGGCATGAGACTTGACGGGGATGGTGAGATAGTTTTCGTGCTCGACTGAAGCTCTGCTGAACTGGAAGGGCATGTCTGCCTTCATACTGTTGGCCGTCTCCCTCTGTCTCTCTCTCTGTCTCTCCTCTGCCTTTCTGAGCTGCTGGGAGATTTTCACTGACACCGGAAGTTTAGGAGACACTGGGCTGAAGCCTTTGCAGTAAGGTGATTGTGATGCAGCATGTGGCTGTGATGATGCCTTGTTATTGTTATTTGTGGGGGGGTTTCCTGAAGCCATGGAGCTGACATTAAACACATTATTGGTACCCATTGGTGTTCCACCTAGCTGAGCCAGGGATTTGGGCACATCCTGGCTGATGGGAATGTGAAAAGTCTTCAGGGGTTCTTTCTCCTCTCGTTTGGGTGGTGTCTTTTCGCAAACGGGCAAGGCGGTCGTAGCAGGCAGGGATTTGTCAGAGTTAAGGTATGAGTCTCTCCGGATGAGCTTGTCCATGTTAAATGTTGGCACGGTCATGGCATTGGCCACATTCACTCCTTCCTCCTCTGGCCCATGCTCCTCGCTGGATATGAGAGAGAGCAGATGACTGTCTGATAATATGGAGTGTGGCTCTGATTTCCTCTTCCACTCATTTCTATCAAAAACATACAACTGCTCCATGGTTTTGACTGCAGCCTGTAATTTCTCGAAGGCACCCACGTTGGACATTTTACACTCAGGTTTTGTCTTGTCACAGATGTCAGGTGTTTTATCCTGTCTTCTAGAAGCTGTTCTGGTTTCAATTACAAGTCCAATGGGGCCTTCAGAGGAATCACCTTTCAGTTGTTTTGTATTGTATAATGGCGCTCTCCATGTCGGTTGGTGGAAGTCGCTTTTGGTGCCCTCTTGCTGGGGTGATGACCTGTCAACTTCAAATAAATCCTCCTTGAGTCTAGATTTAGAATACCCAATTAGATTTCCAGATTGCTTCCCATTCCCATTGGTATTGGTATTCACAGACTGACACTTTATTACTATGGGGGAAAGCGACGCAGGGTTTCGATAAGACCCCTGTTTGAAAAGCTTTTGATCTGAGTTAAGGTCGCCGGCGGTGGCGTTATTATCCAACGACACAAAGTGATAAGAACTTTTAACCAATTTACGCACGTCTCTAACTTGGTGTATAGGTGTTTGCAGCTTGCCCCTGTGGTCTCGTATGTCTCTGACCGTGAAGTGTGGTACTTTTTCGGAGGACTCACCCTTCAACGCTGCGGCGAGCGCTTGACATCTGGACTCGTCGCCTGCCTTTTTCAGGTTGACTGAGTTGCAGCCTATATTGGAAGGCACCCGCTTTGCAACGTTGAACGGGTCGCTTTTGTTTTCTTTTACACTCCGTAAACTGATTTTAATTTCGGGTGATTTGGATGTTACCACACTCCTCGGACCAGCGACGTATTGGGTGTTGGTGGCGCGTAATTTCATACCTCCTCCCTCTCCTTGATCCGCGGCAGCGCGGGTCGAATAATTCATAGTCGGCAGCTGCTTTGAAACTTCTCTCTCATTGGACAGTTGTTGGATACTTGGCACAAACAAATGTAACATTTTGGTTAGCTCACTGTTGCCTGAATCGGTGTACAAGTCCGTTTCCCCCTGGTTGTCGTCGGACGAAGACGGTTTCCCCTCCGGAGTATTATCGTTTATATGTTCCTTTTGAAACTCTAGCTCACCGTCCCTCCAGGATCTGAATGCGCTATTTTGGCTGCGTAGCAGTGTGTTGTTGGCCACTTCGAATGCTCCTTTTTTAGTATCGAATCCTACTTCATTTGTCGACGCTAAATTCGTTTCTGGTGCAAGAGTTAAAGTGTCTTGTCTCCGACATTCGTCCTTGGCATCGCACGAGCTAGTGTCCACTAAGTCCCCTAGTTCATCGACACAAACAATAGTTAAGTCAGAACTCGCCTCTGAGTATTTCGGGCTTTGCCTTTGGAAATCCTTGGACTCTTTCGGTGTAGCCCTCTCCCTCTCCATGTGCGCAATTTCAGGCTCTTGTCGGAGAAGGCAGTGAGATGGAGCGTGATAGGACTCGCGTATCTCCCCCCTCTCCATTTTGCGCTCCTGCTCAAACTGCATTTTCTTAGAAATTACATTTTTAAGAAGGCTCGAGGCGAATATTGCTTTCTTGTGTGTGCCTTCCATGGTTTCCCCTGCATTACAGGGTTGCTTGCTGGCCTCATTCCCCTGGCCGCTTGGCAAGGTGCTGGTAACTTCATCTGTGGAACGTGATCCTGTTACGTTTTGTGCAAATTTCGAGCGCCTTTCACTCCCAGGCAGCCCTGATTTGACATTACAACGAATATTTAATGTTTCTGTGAGCGTGATAACTCCACCGTGCCCCGTCCCAAATTTTCCCATAAGCTCAAGTTTCTTTGCTGCAGAAGATGTGTTATAGGGACCAGAAAGAGCACCATTCAATGCAAAGAGCTTGTTCGGGGGCGGTTTAGTACTAGCCAATGCCAAACCCTTATATCCTTTATTGTCTTTATTCTTAGCAATTTCAGAGGATGACGTGGAACTTTTATGAGACCCTGTGTTTGGTTCGCGTCCCTGAGACATGTTCATGTTGCCATATTTAAGGTCAACAAAAGTTGACCACCTGTTCAACCCCAGCTCGGAGGCGGAGGACTCGCTGGAGGTGCTGAAATTGATGGCATCAAAATAAGGGTATGCTAAACTCTTGAACGCTCTGGCAGTCAAGTTGCGCACTTCCTTATCCGCATCGTCAAGTTCACTGACGGCGCTGGACGCACCGCTGGAATAGTCGTTAACATCTTTGCCTTTTAAATTCTTGCCAAAGTGCAAGCGTCCGGGGGCGGCTATGAAACACTTAGCGCTATCACAGACATTCTCCGTATTTGCATCACCAGCTCCTCTAAAAACGTAGCGACTCATGTCTCCGGCGTGCTTGGCATGATAAGTAATATTTTCATTTTCTTGGACGTCGCTAGGCTCATTTATAGCTCGAGAAGTCGTTTTGATTGACAGGTGGATCTGTCCTATAACATTATTTTGGTTCTTTGACAGACTTTCATCTGAGATGGCGCACTTGTCCCTGTCCCCGAGATCACTTTCCAGCTTAGTGCTGACTGCCGCACCGCTATTAGCCTGACCCTGATTGCTTTTCACCCTCTTCTCTCTTCCTGCCATCGTTCCATCTCCGTCAAAAGCAGCATAATCTACAAAAGAGTAGATCTGGTTATCATCCCACTCCTGTCCGATATCATTATCGACATCGTGATCTGAAAGCTCGGAGAGCTGGATCTCGTGCGTGGTTATGTAATGAGGCTCATCCTCCACGGTACTGCAAGGCACGCAATCTTCACAATCACCGGTCAGCACCAAGCTCACATCATCATCCGATTCACTTTGCCCGCTTAACATGTCAGTGTATTGTAAATCTTCATTGTCAATTGGCATATTTTCTACATCCTCAAACGCGTCCTTTTCCGGTGTCCACTCCGCGGTGAACTCCCTATTACCAACGTATCTAGGGGATTCGGGAGAGTCCATCATGTTTTCATTCAGGTTAGGAACCTCAGAGAAGCAGACAGTTCCAAGAAACCCTGATAGATAGCCCTTGGCACACTCCTTTGTGTTAATATCCTCCTTTAATTTGTCGCCGTTGATATGACCAGTCACCTTACTCATCAGGTCTCCGTCTCCAGAAGTTTTCTCTTCTGCTCTCGAGCCACCGTTGCCCTCGTCAATCGCCATTTGGCTCCCCTCACCGGTGACAGTGTTCGTGTCGTCTGTATCTATGTCAAGTAAATCATTCAATTCAACGTACTTCGATTCTTCTTGCCTCCCAGTGGTATCCGTGATATCTGGCCTTCGCTTTTTTAACACGACGGTGGACTTTGGGTAAGTTCGATTTTTGTCGGACACGTCCATTGTTTCCATTGCATTATGCACGCCTTTTATGCTGTCTATTTTACATTTGGCATAAGATAGAAAAGAAACAATAGAGGTAGAGGTCCCCAGGATTCCCTACTTCACTCCCTGATGTCCCGAGAATCAACCACAGGATCCTAGTGTAGGTATTGCTGTGCGCGGCGCCTCTGGCCAACAGTGGCACTCCGGACTGTCACTTCGGATGCCATTGGACACGCACTACAGACATTCCATACTGGAAGCATAAAGCATCTAAAATGATTAGCTATTTCTGAACCGGTGCGCGCTTCCACAGGCGTGAACAAAATTAACACATTAAGCTATAGGCCTACTGTTACATGGATATTTTTAGTTGCTCCAACTACAAGTCTGAACTTGGGAGATGAACAGAATAGGCATTGTGTGATGGGACGGACCCGTTGCAAATAGTCGTAACAATACACAAATATAGAAATAGTGACGAAATGTTAAAACGGATATTTTTAACCTCGGTTATGTGCAGCGTGTTTAGTTTCACACCAGAGACAAGGCTGTCTCACAGACATACCACCCAAGTGCAAACAACCCACTGGGCACAGGCGTCAATTCAACGTCTATTCCACCTTGGTTCAACGTAATTGAAATTACGTGGAAACAACGTTGATTCAACCAGTGTGTGCCCAGTGGGAATGACTGGGAGGGATTTAGAACTGAATGTAAATGCTTGTAAACGCCTAAGTGTATTATCACACTTTTATGCACGGCATTTTAAGCCACATGAGATTTATTTTAAGACTAAAAGTGAGATGCTTGTCACTCGGTGGGAATAGGATAGTCACGTTGTAAGCGTTGCTTGAAGGCATATGCCAATAGGACAGTAATGTTTTGCTGATACGCACAGGCAATGGTGAATATGCACGGTTGCATCTCAATGAACCTACTCAATTGTTTTATTCTCTACTTCCAGTATCAATGAATAGTTATTTGTGTTGAAAAATAATTACATTGCTTAGGCTAATGACAGTCATTACAGACCATATATTAAATCATGAAATTAACACTCAATATCGTATTTTTTTAAAATTTTGTACACAAATACACAAATGTCTCTTGACATGTAATATGTATCAAATTAAGGCTAGATTTTAAGATAGTGATTTTCAGTATAACAATTTTTTTTGCTGTGTTCTGTTCAAAAGTGACCGATTCAGAACCATTTCAGCGCCGGACAGCTCCTGAGGACCGCCTCCGTAAATTCAATCTGCTAAGCATAGTCACCTGCAAATATATTGGCACCCTTCATAAAGATGAGCAAAAAAGGCTGTATGAAATAAATAATTCAAATACTGAGCTATATTGTATGCAATTTTTTTAAATTTTTTTTTATTTTATACTAGCACAATTGCTCAGAGAAATTGATTTTGTTTAACAAGTAATAAAAAATAAATACAAAACATATAGGTGTCAATATTATTGGCAGCTCTGTTTTCAAAAGTCTAGCAACCTGGTACTTGGTACATTTCATGATGCCGTTGACCTTAACAAGGGCCCCAGGACCAGTGGAAGCAAAATAGACAAAGAGCTCTATTTCCATGTCATCTGACTACAGCACTGCCTGGAGTTTGCTAAACAGCATTGGTACTTTTATTTGAACTGGTGCTATGATCAGATGACATGAAAATACAGTTCTCTGGGAACGCACACCAGTGGTGGGTTTGGTGTCAAAACGTGAGGAATATGCAGAAAAGTACCACATACCTACTGTAAAATATGGTGGATCTGTTTATTTAAAAAAAAAATACCCTATATTCTCCCCAATTTTGTGGTATCCATTTGGTAGTTACAGTCTTGTCTCATCGTTACAACTTCCGTACGGACTCGGGAGTGGCGAAGGTGGAGAGCCGTCCGTCCTCCAAAACACAACCCAACCAAGCCACACTGCTTCTTGACGCAATGCCCAGTTAACCCAGAAGCCAGCCGCACCAATGTGTCAGAGGAAACACCGTACACCTGGCGACCATGTCAGCGTGCACTGCGCCCGCCTCACCACAGGAGTCCCTAGTGCATGATGGGACAAGGACATCGCTGCCGGCCAAACCCTCCCCTGGCCCGGACGACGCTGGGCCAATTGTGCGCGAGCCCCATGGGATCTCCCGCTCGTGGCCGGCTGCGACAGAGCCTGGAATCTCTAGCTGCGTGCAGTGCCTTAGACCACTGCGCCACTCTGTAGGCCCATGGGGTCTCCCGCTCGCGGCCGGCTGCAACAGAGCCTGGAATCTCTAGCTGCGATGCAGTGCCTTAGACCACTGCACCATTCTGTAGGCCCATGGGGTCTCCCGCTCGCGGCCGGCTGCAACAGAGCCTGGAATCTCTAGCTGTGATGCAGTGCCTTAGACCACTGCGCCACTCTGTAGGCCCATGGGGTCTCCCGCTCGCGGCCGGCTGCAACAGAGCCTGGAATCTCTAGCTGCGATGCAGTGCCTTAGACCACTGCACCATTCTGTAGGCCCATGGGGTCTCCCGCTCGCGGCCGGCTGCAACAGAGCCTGGAATCTCTAGCTGCGATGCAGTGCCTTAGACCACTGCGCCACTCTGTAGGCCCATGGGGTCTCCCGCTCGCGGCCGGCTGCAACAGAGCCTGGAATCTCTAGCTGCGATGCAGTGCCTTAGACCACTGCACCATTCTGTAGGCCCATGGGGTCTCCCGCTCGCGGCCGGCTGCAACAGAGCCTGGAATCTCTAGCTGCGATGCAGTGCCTTAGACCACTGCGCCACTCTGTAGACCCATGGGGTCTCCCGCTCGCGGCCGGCTGCAACAGAGCCTAGAATCTCTAGCTGCGATGCAGTGCCTTAGACCACTGCACCATTCTGTAGGCCCATGGGGTCTCCCGCTCGCGGCCGGCTGCAACAGAGCCTGGAATCTCTTGCTGCGATGCAGTGCCTTAGACCACTGCACCATTCTGTAGGCCCATGGTGGATCTTTGATGTTATGGGACTATTTTGCTCTCATATAATTTTGATTATTATAATATTTTTTTGTAGTATCATACATAATTGCTGTCACATTTTATTGCAGCAATGAGATTTAAAAACATTACTAGTACATTGTGTTATTACATTACCTGGAAACATAAAGAGAGCATTTGGGGAAAAAACACATTTTCAATCATCCTTATGTTAGATAAAACCACAACTAGAACTTTAGCCAATGTCCTGGGAATGTTCCTGGTTTGCAAGAGTTTTTTTCAGCAAGTGAAATAAAGATCGTAGCAACTGTATTGATGACAAAGACTTTACTGTTCGAATACCGACATACATGGCATTCGGAAAGTATTCAGACCCCTTGACTTTTTCCACATTTTGTTAGGTTCCAACCTTTTTCAAAAATTTTATTTAAAAAACCGTTTTTTTCCTCATCAATCTACACACAATACCCCATAATGACAAAGCAAAAACTGGTTTTTAGAAATTTTACCAAATTTATTAAACATAAAAAACTGAAATTACACATTTACACAAGTATTCAGACACTTTACTCAGTACTTTATTGAAGCATCTTTGGCAGCAATTACAGCCTCGAGTCTTCTTGGGTACAAGCTTGACACAACTGTATTTGGGGAGTTTCTCCCAATCTTCTCTGCAGATCCTCTCAAGCTTTGTCAGCTTTCCTTCATTCATCTTTCCCTCGATCCTGACTAGTCTCTGTCACGCCTTGGTCTTAGTGTTTTGTGTTTTCGTTATATATTTTGGTCAGGCCAGGGTGTGACATGGGTTTACGTGTTGTGTTTCGTATTGGGGTTTTATAGGATTTGGGATTGCTAGGTTTAGGGGTGTGTCTAGTTAGGCTTGGCTGCCTGAGGCGGTTCTTGATCAGAGTCAGGTGCTTCTCGTTGCCTCTGATTGGGAACCGTATTTAGGTAGCCTGAGTTCGCTTTGTCTTTCGTGGGTGATTGTTCCTGTCTCAGTGTAGTGTTCACCAGATAGGCTGTAATTAGGTTTCACGTTCCGTTTGTTGTTTTGTATTTATTATTAGTTACTTCATGTATCGTCACTTTTCTTCATTAAGGACATGAGTAACCACCACGCTGCATTTCGGTCCTCTCTCTCAACAAACGAAGAACGCCGTTACAGTCTCCCAGTCCCTCCCGCTGAAAAACATCCCCACAGCATGATGCTGCAACCATTCTTCACCATAGGGATGGTGCCAGGTTTCCTCCAGATGTGAAGCTTGGCATTCAGGCCAAAGAGTTCAGGCTTGGTTTCATCATACCAGAGAATCTTGTTTCTCATGGTCTGAGAGTCATTAGGTGCCTCTTGGCAAACTCCAAGCGGGATTTCATGTGGCTTTTACTGAGCAGTAGCTTCCGTCTGGCCACTCTACCATAAAGGCCTGATTGGTGGAGTACTGCAGATATGGTTGTCCTTCTGGAAGTTTCTTCCATCTCCACAGAGGAACTCTGGAGCTCTGTCAAAGTGACCATCGGGTTCTTGGTTACATCCCTGACCAAGGCCCTTCTTCCCCGATTGCTCAGTTCAGTCGGGCGGCAAGCTATTGGAAGAGTCTTGGTGCTTCCAAACTTCTTCCATTTAAGAATTATGGAGGCCACTGTGTTCTTGGGGAACTTCAATGCTGCATAATTCTTTTGCTACCCTTCCCCAGATCTGTGCCTTGACACAATCCTGTCTCGGAGCTCTATGGACAATTCCTTCGACTTCATGGCTTGGTTTTTGCTCTGACGTACTGTCCACTATTGGGACCTTATATAAACAGGTGTGTGCCTTTACAAAACATGTCTAATCAATTTAATTTACCACAGGTGGACTCCAATCAAGTTGTAGAAACATCTCAAGGATAATCAATGGAAACAGGATACACCTAAGCTCAATTTCGAGTCCCATAGAAAAGGGTCTGGATACTTATGTAATTATGGTATTTCTGTTTTTGCAAAAATATCTAAAAACCTGTTTTCACTTTGACATTATGGGGTATTGTGTGTAGACTGATGAGGATTTTTTTATTTATTTAATCCATTTTAGAATAATGCTGTAATGTAACAAAATGTGGAAAAAGTCATGGCGTCTGAAAACTTTCCGAAGGCACTGAACATTGTTATTTATGTCTGACAGTCATACGCAAGTCACCATAAGTTGACATCAGCTGTTTATGACATAGGTTATGACAGTATTATGACAGCATTCTTAAGGATTAACTCAAGTGTTATCAATGATACTTCTATATCCCTAAAGATGCCATTTCTCTGGGTGATAACGTGATTGGTAATGGTGATATCTACAACGTGATGGTCTATAACAGGGGTGAGCAAACTTTTTGGCTCGAGGGCCACATCAGGATTTTGAAATTCAACAGACGGCCACATTTTTTGGGGGACCAATTGTTTGTTAAAATCAATTTGCGGCGGCCTCCCGAGGGGAGCAGTGGTCTAAGGCACTTCATCGCAGTGCTTGATGCGTCACTACAAACCCAAACCTCAGACACATTAGTGCGGCTTGCTTCCAGGTTAAGTGAACAGTGTGTCAAGAAGCAGTGCGGCTTGGCAGGGTCGTGTTTCGGAGGGTCGCCTCGCGGCTCTCGACCTTCGCCTCTCCCGAGTCCATACGGGAGTCGCAGTGATGAGACAAGACTGTAACTTCCAATTGGATACCACGAAATTGGTTATATTTTTTTATATTTTTATATATTTATTTTTGATGTCTCGCGGGCCGGATTGAAGTGCCCGCCGTACTTTGCCCGCCGTACTTTGCCCCCCACTTGGTCTATAGGGCTCTAGGCATGAACTATAGGCAGTCACTGAGCAGCTGTTCACAGGGCAAATACGGACAGGGCTCCTGGCTGTACACACAGGCCATGGTATAGACTAGCTGATCCTAAATATGTACCTAGGGGAAACTTCAGCCCAGGGCTGGCACCTGAATGAATCAGCTGGACGGGCCTTTGATTTCCATAGGCGAGCACGTTTGAGCACCTAATGTGTGCACTTGAAAAAGTTTGTGAGTTTAAAGATTGGGGAAGCTTACAATTTATCGTACCATTGCTACTGATCTGCGGGACAGTTATGATTATTTTTACAAGCGCATTTTCGTGGAACAGTTTCATTTCAATAATAACGTTTTCTGTAAAAATAGCTAGCTGTAGCTCATCTGAGTGGTCGGCTGAGAACGCCCTCACCTGCTAGTACTTATTGCTGATCGTTAACATTCTGACTTGCTAAAGCCTGTCCGATAAGAACAAGGCAGACTTGTCCATATCCAGAGTTGTATTGTCTCTTGGTCACCACCACACATTAGGACACACATAGAAGTGATCTTTGTGATACATAGGAGTGGACTTGTGTTTTTTTATGGATGAGGTAAATCCATAATGCAGATGGAGGACATCAAGGGTCTTCTATGTGTGTGTCATCTGCCGACAACGATAGCAGCTCTGAGATAGTTGGAGGGGCCACAGTTAAAATGTGCATTTGGGCAATCTGATTGGTGGAAACCAGGAGGCTGTGATAATCCCCCTAACGGGACTATGGGGAAAGACCAATACACAGGCATGTCCTTTTTTTAACATTTTCGTTCCTCAAAATCATTGTCACGTGATTAATCATAAAAATCTGAAGTAAGATGATACAATCTAAAAGTTCAAATTTAACTATGGTGAGAGCACCAGCCTCTGCCATACGGACACATTGCTAGACTATCATCCATTGGTGGCTAAAGAAATTAGAGCATATAACTCAGAGATAGCCTATAGGCCAATGCAGCAGTAGGCCTATAACTTCCATCATCAACTAAGTAAAATACATAGGCCTAAACCCGACAAAATAAAAACAGTATAAAATATCCTAATGAAAATTCTGGTCCATTCAATAACATTCATCTCTCCACCCTGCCTGCCTGCCTCCCTCCCTTTCCATCTGTCTTGACTTGGCTATTGCTGGTATCAAGTCATCACTGGGTCTGGCCAGAAGCTGACACTTGTGAACTTGCAACATTGTATCAACTAGCCTATTCCATGCCCTCAGAGTTTCCTGTGCCAGTAAGCTCGGGACAGACAGCTGTTTAAAAAAAAAAAACTTTCCCACTGGATATATGGGATAATCAGATCATGATATTTGGCTCTATCACACTGAGGCTCGGTGATTATCGAGCCCGGGAGTGTAGGAAACATGTAGGAAAGATTTAACAAATACTGAGGAACTATCAATCGCAATGGATGTTCAAAAGACAGACTTCGTTGACTTTGCGTGAGGTTAACGAAAAATGACTGAGAAGCTCAGCTGATGAGTGGTGTACGTGATGAATTAAGACAATCAAAAATCAGACAGTGCCAAATGGGCACTTTTCTACATAGGCATGTATTCTGGAAAGAGACGCGCCATCTCTTTGCCACACACGCCTCGCATTCTTCTTGAAGCAGCGTTTTCAGTTATACTCGAGTCACATTATCTTCAACAATGTTAGATGCTTTTCACTGACAGCTGCAACTCAATGAGCTCAACCTAGACATAGCATAGGTCTACACACTTTTGATTTGGAACAATCCACAGCTATTTAAAAAAAAACATAAGCTAATGATCCTGTTTGCCTAAGTCATGCTCCCTGGTAAAATATTTAGAATTATTTCCTTTAGACAGGAGTAATTATATAATTATGTCGAAAAATCGACTTACTTTAGAGCAATCTAGAATTCTAACGGTGCACTGTGCTCCTGCCAACTTTGCTTTCCAATTCACAAGAGGCTGAAACCAGATCTGTACATAATGAATAGATGCTCATGTCCCCGCCCTTAACAATGGGAGTATGTGGACACCTGCTCATCAAACATCTCATTCCAATATCACGGGAATTAACATGGTGTTGGTCCCCCCTTTGCTGCTATAACAGCCTCCACTTCTGGGAACACTTTCCACTAGATGTTGGAAAATGGCAGAGGGGACTTGCTTCCATTCAGCCACAAGAGAATTCGGGCACTAAGGTTGGGCAATGATGTTGGGCGATTAGGCCTGGCTCACAGTCAGCGTTCCAATTCATCCCAAAAGTGTTTGATGGGGTTGAGGTCAGGGCTCTGTGCAGGCTAGTCAGGTTCTGCCACACTGATCTCGACAGTGTGGCCATTTCTGTAAGGACCTGGCTTAGTGCACAGGGACATTGTCATACTGAAACAGGAAAGGGCCTTCCCCAAACTGTTGCCACAAAGTTGGAAGCGCAGCATTGTCTGGAATGTCATTGTATGCTGTAGCATTAAGATTTCCCTTCACTGGAACTAAGGAGCCGAGACCTAACCATGAAAAACAGCCCCAGACCGTTATTCCTCCTCCACCAAACTTTACAGTTGGCACAATACATTCAGGCAGGTGGTGTTCTCCTCCTCCTGGCATCCGTCAAACCCAGATTCATCATCGTGATTGATCACACCAGAGAACACGTTTCCACTTCTCCAGAGTCCAATGGCGGCGAGCTTTACACCACTCCAGCCGACACTTGGCATTGCGCATGGTGATCTTAGGCTTGTGTGCAGCTGCTCGGCCATGGAAACCCATTTCATGAAGCTCCCAAGAACAGTTATTGCAACTGAAGTTGCTTCCAGAGGCAGTTTGTAACTCTGTAGCGAGTGTTGCAACCGAGGACAGACAATTTTTACTTCAGCACTCGCCGATCCCGTTCTGTGAGCTTGTGTGGCCTACCACTTCGTGGCTGAGCCATTGTTGCTCCTATATGTTTCAACCTGACAATAACAGCACTTATAGTTGACCGAGGCAGCTCGAGCAGGGCATAAATCTGATGAACTGACTTGTTGGAAAGGTCCGTCCGATGATGGTGCCACGTTGAAAGTCACTGCGATCTTTAGTAAGGCCATTCTACTGGCAATGTTTCTCTATGGAGATTGCATGGCTGTGTGCTCGATTTGATACAACTGTCAGCAACGATTGTGGCTGAAATAGCTGAATTCACTAATTTGAAGGGGTGTCCAGATACTTTTGTATGTATACAGTTGAAGTCGGAAGTTTACATACACCTTAGCCAAATACATTTAAATTCAGTTTTTCACAATTCCTGACATTTAATCTAAGTAAAAATTCCATGTCTTAGGTCAGTTAGGATCACCACTGTATTTTAAGAATGTGAAATGTCAGAATAATAGTAGAGATAATTATTTATTTAAGCTTTTATTTCTTTCATCACATTCACAGTATGTCATAAGTTCATACACACTTAATTAGTATTTGGTAGCATTGCCTTTAAATGTTTTAACTTGGGTCAAACTTTTCAGGTAGCCTTCCACAAGCTTCCAATAAGTTGGGTGAATTTTGGCACATTCCTTCTGGCAGAACTGGTGTAACTGAGTCAGGTTTGTAGGCCTCCTTGCTCGCACACGCTTTTTCAGTTCTGCCCACAAATGTTCTATAGGATTGAGGTCAGGGCTTTGTGATGGCCACTCCAATACCTCGACTTTGTTGTCCTTAAGCCATTTTGCCACAACTTTGGAAGTATGCTTTGGGTCATTGTCCATTTGGAAGACCAATTTGCGACCAAGCTTTTTCCTAACTGATGTCTTGAGATGTTGCTTCAATATATCCACATAATTTTCCGCCCTCATGATGCGATCTATTTTGTGAAGTGCACCAGTCCCTCCTGCAGCAAAGCACCCCCACAACATGATGCTGCCACCCCTGTGCTTCACGGTTGGGATGGTGTTCTTTGTTCTGCAAGCGTCCCCCTTTTTCCTCCAAACATAACGATGGCCATTATGGCCAAAAGGTTCTGTTTTTGTTTCATCAGACCAGAGGACATTTCTCCAAAAAGTATGATCTTTGTCCCCATGTGCAGTTGCAAACCGATTTTTTTATGGTGGTTTTGAAACAGTGGCCTTTCAGGTTATGTCGATATATGACTTGTTTTACTGTGGATATAGATACTTTTGTACCTGTTTCCTTCAGCATCTTCACAAGGACCTTTGCTGTTGTTCTGGGATTGATTTGCACTTTTTGCAAAGTACGTTCATGTTTAGGAGACAGAACGTGTCTCCTTCCTTAGCGGTATGACGGCTGTGTTTATACTTGCGTACTATTGTTTGTACAGATGAACGTGGTACCTTCAGGCGTTTGGAAATTCTATGATGTCAAGCAAAGAGGCCCTCAGTTTGAAGGTAGGCCTTGGCGTCCTCTCCTATCCTGGATGTGCCGGCATTTGTTCCAGACCATCACTAACACACCTGATTCAAATAATCAACTAATCATTATCTACACCATGATAGCTGGATCGGGTGTGTTACTGCAGGGCTGAACACCCAGGGGCTTTCCAGGATCAGAGTAGGAGCCCCTGCAGACTCTGCCCAGTTACGCATGGGGGCATGGGAGCCATTGAGTTCAGATGACTATCATAACTGAGTAATGATCCTAGTACGCTGTCCATGTTGTTGAGATTGAGGCTGTCCTAATATGGACACCGTATCTGAGAGCTAGGTAAAGATCGAAACCAAACATGTTCAGATGTAAGTGGTATATTTTCAAAAATTCTAAGAACAAAACTCTAAACAGATAATCGATCAATCAAATGTATTTATAAAGCCCTTTTAACATCAGCAAATGTAGCAATGTCACAAAGTGCTATACAGAAACCCAGCCTAAAACCCCAAACATAACTCTTGTAATACTTATGTTCAGAACCGTTGATTGTGCATTTGTTGGGATTTCACACATATTTCACCACTGAGTCATTCATGCAAAATCAATGTTCTGTGAAATATGAGCACATTTTGTTTAGTCACCAATACATCAGATAATGAATGATAGGCTCATCATTTAGTACATTTCAACTGCCATTTAAAATACAAGATACACATTTCTAAACTGTTCTTTTTGAATGCTGAATAGAAAGAACAGTAGACAGTAAATCTAATTTTCCGTACAGTATTTGACTCTAACTTCACATGTAATATGGCATGTTGTGAGCATGTTGAGAAATATGTCAGTTTCATTACAGTTTTTATCGTTTTGGTGCGATCTTCACAAGTATGTGTGTAACGGTTTTCTTGACTTGAAGGAGAGGCGGACCAAAATGCTGCGTGGTTTCTATTCATGGTTCTTTAATAAAGAAAAACTATACATGAATAGACCAACAAAAACAATAAACGTGCAAAAACCTAAACAGCCCTATCTGGTGCAAACACAGAGACAGGAACAATCACCCACAAAACCCAACACCAAACAGGCTACCTAAATATGGTTCCCAATCAGAGACAATGACTAACACCTGCCTCTGATTGAGAACCATATCAGGCCAGACATAGAAATAGACAAACAAGACATCCAACATAGAATGCCCACTCAGATCACACCCTGACCAAACAAAACATAGAAACATACAAAGCAAACTATGGTCAGGGTGTGACAATGTGGTACATTTTCACAACTCTTAGTACAAAACTCTGAACAGAATGTTCAAAAAGGCAGTTGTTTCAAAACTCTAGTACAACACACAAAATCATAGTCAATTGTTCCCCAAACTTAATCAGCATTTTATCTAGAAATAAATGTTTCACATTGCAATACATGTTCATATAAAGTAATTTATTTTCACAATACAATGCACACATTACTTTACATATGATTCTCTTCTCTTAAAATCCATTTTACTATTACTTCATTTAGGATCACTTAAACTTTTAGTAAACCTATATATTTTACATTTAAACTGGTTTGTCTACCACATATTTTGAGAACTACATAATGAAAATGTACACTGAGTGCACAAAAAATTAGGAACACCTGATCTTTCCATGACATAGACTGACCAGGTGAATCCAGGTGAAAACCTATGATCCCTTATTGATGTCACTTGGTAAATCCACTTACATCAGTGTAGATGAAGGGGAGGAGACAGGTTGAATAAGGATTTTTAGGCCTTGAGACAATTAAGACATGGATTGTGTATGTGTGCCATTCAGAGGGTGAATGGGCAAGACCAAAGATTGATGTGCCTTTGAACGGGGTATGGTTGTCGGTGCCAGGCGCACTGGTTTGAGTGTGTCAAGGGTTGTTTGGTTTTTCACGCTCAACAGTTTCCCTTGTGTATCAAAAATGGTCCACCACCCAAAGGGCATCCAGCCAACTTGACACAACTATGGGAAGCATTGCAGTCAACATGGGCCAGTATCCCTGTGGAACCCTTTCGACACCTTGTAGAGACCATGCGCCGACGATTTGAGCCTGTTATGAGGGCAAAAGAGGGTGCAACTCAATATTAGGAAGGTGTTCCTAATGTTTTGTACACTCAATGTATGTCTGAAGTAGAAACATAAAAAGTATGATATACACAGAAAAAAAAAACACAACATGAAAAGTGTTGGTCCCATTTATCATGAACTGAAACAAAAGATCCCATAAATGTTCCATACACACCAAAAGCACATTTGTTTACATCGCTGTTAATGAGCATTTCTCCTTTGCCAAGACAGGTGTGGAATACCAAGAAGGTGATTAAACAACATGATCATTACACAAGTGTTCCTTGTGCTGGGGACAATAAAGGGCAACTCTAAAATGTGCAGTTTTGTTACACAATACAATGCCACAGATATTTCAAGTTTTGAAGGAGCATGCTATTGGCATGCTGACTGCAGGAATGTCCACTAGAGCTGTTTCCAGATCATTTATGTTAATTTCTCTACCATAAGCCGCCTCCACTGTTGTTGTTTTAGAGAATTTGGCAGTACGTCTAACTGGCCTCACAACCGCAGACCACGTGTAGCCACACCAGCCCAGGACCACCACATCCAGCTTCTTCGCACAGCCATTGAAGAGGAGTGGGACAACATTCAAAAGGCCACAATCAACGGCCTGATCAACTCGATTTGAAGGAGATATGTCGCATTGCATGAGGCAAATTGTGGTCACATCAGATACTGACTGGTTTTCTGATCCACTCCCCTGCCTTTTTTAAGGTGTCTGTGACCAACAGATGCATATCTGTATTCCCAGTCATGTGAAATCCATAGATTAGAGCCTAATGAATTTATTTCAATTGACTGATTTCCTTATATGAACAGTAACTCAGTAAAATCTTTGAAATTGTTGGATGTTGCTTTTATATTTTTGTTCAGTGTATACTTGAATGTACTACTATGATGATGATGACTATTATTTTACTTCACAGTACGTAAAAAAAAAGAGCGATATTGACAAGATCAGAGATGTACTGTATGTTACAAATCAAATTCACACTGCTTTAGTAAAGTTGCATTGGCCAATAAAATCAGACACTTTTATCCAAAGTGACAACTTGTTAAAGGAATTTCATTCCTATATGTTCATCAACCAATTCAATTAAAACACTCTGCCCATTTCTAAGAATTTGTAAGATACTTATTTGCATAAAATGGACAGAGACCAGTATCAAAATCAATCAATAGCGTTTATTCTCGAGAGTACTACATATAAAATCATATACATCAGTTTTTATACCTCATATTTCATCATAAATGTCTCTCCTCCACTCAGATACAATGGCAGTATAGTTCACAAGCCTTCCCACATTGTCTGCCACCTGTTAAACAATCTACTACTAGCCCAAGGTCTCTCCCCTCCCTGGATGGAGACAGGATGTCCTGTAAGGAACACAGCATTCCAGCCGGTCTGACGATAGCTCCATTAATTTCTAACAAGGAACAAAAACACATTATATTCAGTATTATGATTATAATAAGATTCATACATCCATACAGTAACATAGTAGTATTCTGTTTAGTTATGGTTTTAAGTTAAATGTATACATAATTTAGTCATTATTCATCAAAATCCCATAACACAACTGTCCACACATTTTGGTATGTGACCCCAGTGGGAATCGAACCCACAACTGTGGTGTTGCTAGTGCCATGCTCTTGTAAACTGAGCCACATACAGGACCACTACAATACATACTGTAAGTACTATACAATACTGTAAAAGACAGTAGATGATTACAATACAGGTGGAAGATGTCTGGTTGCCAGACCCATGAGCGTACCATCTTCCTTCAGGCCATGGATGAGGCATGTGATGACATCGTTCCTGACCTACAGTAATGTCAGGCTTGATTTCGCCATGACAAAATGCTTTTCCCCAGATTCATGAACAATGACGATATTTACTGCGATTTCTATGAGCACCTAAAGTATGTCCAAAGGCTCAAGATATAATTGATGCAAACTAGTGCCTGCTAATCGTTATGTTTCTCTAATTTCTTTCATTTGATTACGTTGCGAAAGAGGATCTTCAATGATCACAGCTTTTTTAATTTAATTTAATTTGACCTTTATTTATACAGGTTGTTCTCATTGAGATAACATCTCTTTTCCAAGAGAGAACTGGTCCAACAGCAGCAGAGGGAACAATGTTTCAGACAAAACAACTTACATACACTAACACAACATTAAACAGAACTTTTAAAACACACATACAGTCCAACAATTACATATTACGTTAAACACACGCAAGTCTGACTAAAAACTAAAAACAGCTGTCCTAAAGACAATTACACTCTTCTATGACATATACATCGATCAAGTGTTTAAACTCCATCCACTAAAACTGGGATAGAACTTATGGAAATTTGATGTTCAGTCAATTTGAATGGATAGTGCAAGTGTATGGCCTAACGTGAAAACACGGTAATATACAGTATCCTTCTGTAGCATACTACATAATGACTGAAATATATTGTTATATACAAGCCAGGGATTTCAGCAGTGCATTGTACACTACTCTAATATTCATAAATAGAGTGACTCTTTCCACTTTGTCCTATTGAAGCCCACTGGCTGATGGAGAAGGGTGTAGTATTTACAGCCACATCCATATGATTTGTTTTTACCTTCCAGCATACACTACATATACAAAAGTATGTGGACACCCCTTCAAGTGGATTTGTCTATTTCATCCACACCCATTGCAGACAGGTGTTTAGAATCAAGCATTCAGCCATGCAATCAGGTCAATGGCCTTACTGAAGAGCTCAGTGACTTTCAACGTGACACCGTCATAAGATGCCACCTGCAGTGGAAACACGTTCTCTAGAGTGATGAATAACATTTCACCATCTGGCAGTCCGACAGACAAATCTGGTTTTGCGGGATGCCAGGAAAATGCTAACTGCCCCAATAAATAGTGGCAACTGTAAAGTTTGGTGGAGGAGGAATGGGGCTGTTTTTCATGGTTTGGGCCCCTTAGTTCCAGTAAAGGGAAACATTAACACTACAGCATACAATGGCATTCCAGACGATTCTGTGCTTCCATCTTTGTGGCAACAGTTTGGGGAAGGCCCTTTCCTGTTTCAGTATGACAATGCCCCTGTGCACAAAGCAGGTCCATACAGAAATGGTTTGTCGAGATCGTGTGGAAAAACATGACTAGCCTGCACAGAGCCCTGACCTTAACCCCATTGAACACCTTTGAATTGGAACGCCGACTGCGAGCCAGGCCTAATCGCCCAACATCAGTGCCCAACGTCACTAATACTCTTGTGGCTGAATGGAAGCATGTCCCAGCAGCAATATTCCAACGTCTAATGGAAAGCCTTCCCAGAAAAGTAGAGACTGTTATTGCAGCAAAGGGGGGACCAACTCCATATTAATGCCCATGATTTTGGAATGAGATGTTCGACGAGCAGGTGTCCACATACTTCTGGTCATGTAGTGTAAATTGATGTCAGATTGATACATTTATGTGGTGAAAATATGCATATGTACAGTGTTCAGCAGTTATCAAACTATACACAGTGCATTCAGAAAGTATCCAGACGTCTTGTATTTTTTCACATTTTCTTACGTTACAAGCTTATTGTAAAATGTATTACATACATTTTTATCTTCATCAATGTACACACAATACCCCATAATGACAAAGCGAAAAAAGGTTTTGAGACATTTTAGCAAATGTATATAAAAAAAAGAAATACCTTATTTACATAGGTATTCAAACGCTTTGTTTTGAACCTCGAAATTCAAAATCAAATCAAATCAAATGTATTTATTTATATAGCCCTTCGTACATCAGCTGATATCTCAAAGTGCTGTACAGAAACCCAGCCTAAAACCCCAAACAGCAAGCAATGCAGGTGTAGAAGCACGGTGGCTAGGAAAAACTCCCTAGAAAGGCCAAAACCTAGGAAGAAACCTATAGAGGAACCAGGATATGTGGGGTGGCCAGTCCTCTTCTGGCTGTGCCGGGTGGAGATTATAACAGAACATGATGTTCAAATGTTCATAAATGACCAGCATGGTCGAATAATAATAAGGCAGAACAGTTGAAACTGGAGCAGCAGCACGGCCAGGTGGACTGGGGACAGCTAGGAGTCATCATGTCAGGTAGTCCTGAGGCATGGTCCTAGGGCTTAGGTCCTCCGAGAGAGAGAAAGAAAGAGAGAATTAGAGAGAGCACACTTAAATTCAGACAGGACACCGAATAGGACAGGAGAAGTACTCCAGATATAACAAACTGACCCTAGCACCCCGACACATAAACTACTGCAGCATAAATACTGGAGGCTGAGACAGGAGGGGTCAGGAGACACTGTGGCCCCATCCGAGGACACCCCCGGACAGGGCCAAACAGGAAGGATATAACCCCACCCACTTTGCCAAAGCACAGCCCCCACACCACTAGAGGGATATCTTCAACCACCAACTTACCATCCTGAGACAAGGCTGAGTATAGCCCACAAAGATCTCCGCCACGGCACAACCCAAGGGGGGGGTGTCAACCCAGACAGGATGATCACATCAGTGACTCAACCCACTCAGGTGACGCACCCCTCCCAGGGACGGTATGAGAGAGCCCCAGTAAGCCAGTGACTCAGCCCCTGTAATAGGGTTAGAGGCAGAGAATCCCAGTGGAAAGAGGGGAACCGGCCAGGCAGAGACAGCAAGGGCGGTTCGTTGCTCCAGAGCCTTTCCGTTCACCTTCCCACTCCTGGGCCAGACTACACTCAATCATATGACCCACTGAAGAGATGAGTCTTCAGTAAAGACTTAAAGGTTGAGACAGAGTTTGCGTCTCTGACATGGGCAGGCAGACCGTTCCATAAAAATGGAGCTCTATAGGAGAAAGCCCTGCCTCCAGCTGTTTGCTTAGAAATTCTAGGGACAATTATGAACTCATGTGCATCCTGTTTCCATTGATCAACCTTGAGATGTTTCTACAACTTAATTGGACTCCATCTGTGGTAAATTCAATTGAATGGACATGATTTGGGAAGGCACACACCTGTCTATATAAGGTCCCACAGTTGACAGTGCATGTCAGAGCAAAAACCAAGCCATGATGTCGAAGGAATTGTCCATAGAGCTCCGAGACAGGATTGTGACAAGGCACAGATCTGGATGAAGGGTACCAAAACATTTCTGCAGCATTGAAGGTCCCTAAGAACACAGTGGCATCCATCATTCTTAAATGGAAGAAGTTTGGAAGCACCACGACTCTTCCTAGAGTTGGCCGCCCGGCCAAACTGAACAATCTAGGGAGAAGGGCCTTGGTCAGGGAGCTGACCAAGAACCCGATGGTCACTCTGACAGAGCTCCAGGAACCTGGCACCATCCTACGGTGAAACATGGTGGTAGCAGCATCATGCTGTGGGGATGTTTTTCAGCGGCAGGGACTGGGAGACTAGTCAGGATCGAGGGAAAGATGAACGGAGCAAAGTACAGAGAGATCCTTGATGAAAACCTGCTCCAGAGCGGGGTGAATATTCACCTTCCAACAGGACAACGACCCTAAACATACAACTAAGAATACGCAGGAGTGACTTTGGGACAAGTCTCTGAATGTCCTTGAGTGGCCCAGCCGGAGCCAGACTTGAGCCCGATCGAACATCTCTGGAGAGACCTGAAAATAGCTGTGCAGCAACGCTCCCCATCAAACCTGAGAGAGCTTGAGAGGATCTGCAGAGAACAATGGGAGAAACTCCCCAAATACAGATGTGCCAAGCTTGTAGCGTCATACTCAAAAAGACTCGAGGCTGTAATCGCTGCCAAAGGTGCTTCAACAAAGTACTGAGTAAAGGGTCTGAATACTTTCTATTTGTAGTAGATAAAAAAAAATGTCTGAACCTGTTTTTACTTTGTCATTATGGAATATTGTGTGTAGATTGATGAGGGGAAAAAACTATTTAATCAATTTTAGAATAAGGCTGTAACATAAAAAAATGTGGATTAAGTCAAGGGGTCTGAATATTTTCCGAACGCACTACATCATTTTGGTTCAGTATCAGTTTTGAGCACTTTGATTAAGTGATAGTTAATTGTATTGTTAACAAATAACAGGACAATCATATCAAAAGTAAAGTGAATATTGCATTTTGAAAAGCAGATACTTAGATTGAATATGTATCCAAATAGAAAGATTTATTTGAAAAAATTGAAAATGCACATAGTTTTGAAACATGAGCAATTTGGATTATCTGTTTAGATTTTTGTGCTTAGAGTTGTGAAAATTGCACCAAAGTGATTGAAAAAAAAACTATTAGACAATAAGCTAACATGATTCATATGGTTTTGAGATAATGTGCCATGTTTGTGACAGGTGACAGAATCATTTTTTTTTTACAGTAATATTAATTATTATTTTCTTAATAATGTAACTCTTTCTTATGTAACTCTATAAATTGAACAAGTGGGTCAGTTTGTAGATTTGCTTCATAAATAGTTTGATCACAGCACCGGTTTAAATTTAATAGTGCCGTTTGTGTGTGTGTCAGTGTTGACGACCAGACATGATCAACACTCCATTCCGAGATTCAACAGCTGCATACTCATATTGCGTACTCATCCCTGCCAAGAGTTACAGCACTGGTCATGTCACGGCCAGAGGGTGGCCCTACTCAGTATCACACAAATCTCATTGATCTGGTTTGTTACAAGCCATCGTTTGTTATATGCAATATCTGGATGACAGATTTAATGCAAAATTTACTGAAACGTGCACTCCTGGTTGCAAACTCCTGTTTGATCAGTGATAAGCTTAAGGTAAGTAAGGCATAGATCCAATCAGATCAAGCGGCATAACAGATGTTTTGGTGGTGTCGGAGGTGGAACTGCGTTGGAGCTCTCAAATGGTTGAACAGCTGCTCTTGTGATCATTGTCACGAAGCCACGCCCGTCCCACTCGCGTTAGAAGTCCCCGAAACAAAATAGTGTAACGTTTATAGAAATAAATCGAATTGAAAATCATTAAACCAAATCATGAGGATTTAATCAGCCTGGTCAAGGTGTAGATTACATCTCACAATCCAGTGTTTGAACTCGTAAATAAAGGCTGCATGGGATTTGTCTTCATGCAATGGCAATGTCTGCTTTAGGTATAATGCCAGGAGCCGCTTGTGGATTTGACAGCTCTAAAGCGGTTTCACATCTGACACCCTCAGCTATGCAGTTGTCGGCTAATGCATATCTGATTGAATCCTAAACCAGGAAGAGAGGAAGGAAGGAAGGAATAAATTGATAAGGCCCACGAGCGATCAGGGCAAAGCTGCCTTTGAGGAGTCAGGGTGGGCAGCCAACAAAGAGGCACAGTTGTAGAATCTCCATGGCTCTGCAGGGCAATGGTGGCCAACCGTGTAATGTACACTGGGTATCTAGGTAACCAGAGAGGTACCCAGCCGCCAGGGAAGAGAAGGAAAGTGGGCGAAGCCCCAGTTATGTCAGCTCTGCGTCTGAATAACTCCGGCCTCTGCTGCATAATCCAAATGATTTCTACCGTCTGTATATTTCTGTCTGTCTGCCCATCTGCCTGTCTGTATATCTGTCACTTGTTTGCCTCGGCTGTCTAGGACCAAGTATATTTACCTGACCGTCTCTCCTATGCGGACCTCACTCCATTAAAAAACACCATTCCGTGCTGTGACCAAGGCTAAACCTTCCTTCCCCCACTGAAACGGTAAATTTAGAGGGCTATTTTAGACAGGCGGGCTGGTCTGTGCAAGTCTTGGAGAGTAGATACAGTTACTTTTGGAGTCAGCTTGTTAAAACAGCAGGTGGTAAATCATGTTGGCCGTTAATCGTAAATGGTTCCAAGTCCTCTGCGGGTGGTTAACAAGGAACTGGTACCCTAGAATTCACGCATGCACGCACGCACGCACACACACACACCAATACACACAGTGCAGACTTTCACTGGATCAATGATTTGTCATGATTGATAATTTTTCTCATTTTTCTTCTCACAAAACCTCGCAAAACACAATATATCTAGATACAAACACTGCTTCAGTGTATTTTAACCGTACAATGGGTCTTCACCGTGTACAGCTTCACTACATACATTTCCAAGGTGATAATTATAGCCATTGCCTAATATCTCAAGGTATTCAACACAGCACTGTATTGCCCCAGTGAATTTAGTTAGAGGTCATAGGTCATACTCTGCTATGGGCTAGTACAGGTTCTAAGATGTCTTGTGAAAATCCCTGTAAAAGCTATCAGCTATCGGGAGGCAAGGCAAGACATCTTCTTTAGCAGCCAATAACTCATCCAGACACGAGGCTTCCTAGATGGGCCATATCTCTCATCTCAATTCATAGGCAAGGCACACATAGAGTATATGGGACTGTATTCAAATCCACAAAAAAAGCCTGATGGTTCATGTTATGCCTGTGGCATTTTTTGTATGCAATGAGAGAGCGAGAGACAGACAGATAGAGAAAGTGAAACAGCTGTAAGCTAAAATACAAAAAGGTCTAGAACAAAGATAACAACCCAACACATGGGGCTGCGGAGTGGGGCAGCGGTCTAAGGCACAGCATCTCAGTGCTAGAGGCGTCACTACAGACCCTGGTTCGATTTCAGGCTGTATCACAACCGGCTCTGATTAGGAGTTCGATAGGGCGGCACACAATTGGCCCAGCGTTGTCCGGGGGCCCAGCGTTGTCCGGGGGCCCAGCGTTCTCCGGGTTAGGGTTTGGCCGGGGTAGGCCCTCATTGTAAATAAGAATTTGTTGTTAACTGACTTAGTTAAATAAAGTTAAAATATAATAAATAAATGGATCCTGGACACAGGGGGTTGGTGGCACCTTAATTAGGGAGGCCGGGCTCGTGGTAATGGCTAGAGTGGAATAGTATCAAACACATGGTTTCTATGTGTTTGATGCCGTTCCAGTCATTATTATGAGCCGTCCTCCCCTCAGCAGCTTCCACTGATCCTGGAGCTTTTCTCTACTGGGTCATGTTAGCAGTGGCTGTGGGTTCACACTTCACACACATAGGAGAGAACATAACAGGGATAGGAGGGTTGTACAGGCATGGAGGTGTTGGGTAGCTGACGGATGGCCTCCGAACCCTGTACCTGTAACATCAGAACGGGCCGATGGGAGCCTGACACCCTGTGAGGCTCCAGAGGAAGCCTGGTGAACAGGCATGATGAGTCCGACCGCTTTACCATCTGGCACTATGCATTTATCAGCTAGTCAGCCAATGGGGTCAAGGCTGGAGCTGGACAGGGGATTTCCAAAGGGAGGGTAGATACTAGGTGTAAAGGTTATCTGATATGGATCCTGGTATGTTTGTATGGGACCTGGTATTGGAGCCTGTATTGTGTGGGTGGTAAGCGTAATGTTACAGGACATTTGCATGACAATTGCTACTTGTATAGTGTTTGTATGATCATTTTTGTATACTTGTTTAATTCAAGAAATCAAATCCAACTTTTGTTTTGTTTTTTGGTCAATTTCACTTTGCCTACCTTACTCTCAAAAATAACAACAGAACACTCCCCATTTCTCTAATGATAGTTACTTCAATCATCAATTTGACAAGGCACTTCTCCATTCTTGAATTGGAATTTCAACTAATTTCTAGCACCAGCTAACCCTAGCTGTCTACTTGCTCAGATGCACAACTTTGCAACTTTGCACATTATTGCACGCGCGATAGAAGAGAACAATATGTACTGCACTAACAACGCTGTGGGGTAGCCAGTGACACTGTTCCCCCCCCTACTGTGGATTCCATCTTTAAAGACTATCTACACCTAGAGACTACTTGTACTGACTTGCCCCACATCCAAAACGTACACGTTTAACCATGGCAGGTAGCCTAGGGTTAGCAGATGCTAAGCTACAGTACTGTTTCATCTTCCGCGTAGGTCATCGGTTTTATTTTCCAAAGATTGCATGTATGAGGTATGAAAGCAAGACTATTTCCATTGCGAGCATTGGGCCAGTAAACGAAAGGTTGCTAGTTTGAATCCCTGAGCCGACAAAGTGAAACATCTGTTGATCTGCCCTTGAGCAAGGCGCTTAACCGTAATTGCTCCAGGGTCGCCGGCTGATCTCTGGCTATGACCCCACTCTCCGGTTGGGATATGAAAAAACAAACAATTTCCACCTCTCACTTGTACATGCAGTGAAACAGGACAAATATAAGCACCCCCTATTTGACACACTGCTATTCAACACTGCTTGCCTAGTATATACTGTTGATTTAACTGCACTACCAAGACAATACCCACTTTATATTTGTAAATACAGTTATACTTGACATAGCACATTCAGTATCTATTCTGTACATCCTATTATGTACATGTCAGTTTATTACTTTGCATACTACCTTCTTCTAATGACTTGATATTTGACTTTTTTTAAATGATGGATATTCATTATTGTAATGTAATGTCGAAGGAGAAGGCATGCAAACATTTCCCTGCACCTTTTATACATGCTGTAACTGTGGCGAATTTCATGAATTGCCTCGGATTGACCCATTCCACAAACCTATAGGTCTAGGATTAAGTTGGGGAGCAATGAAAAACATTGGTAGTGGTTTGGTTGGCTGACAAATCTGAGCAGACACTGGGCCTCTCTTTAGTCACTTGCCCTGACAACAAGGAGCTCGTTGGGTTGTATTTAACCCGGCCTCCTTGGGACACCAGGTCTGTTGAAGGGCTGCCTGTTAGCAAACAGGCTCCTTTGGTTGCCTACAGAGAACTATATTAAGGGCTGGTGCCTTGTGGTTGTAATGGGGCCCTGAAAACAGAATATGTTTTCACAGAAACATGATTCTCGCTTGGTCCGTCTAGCAATCCATTTTGATTAATATTGTTTTTTTTCTAAGAATATTATGGTTGGGTGACCTTAGACTCTGGAGTCACGTTTTATGGATTTGTGACAACTGCAATACAGGCATGTGTTCATACTGTATACTGTCTCTGTAAGGTCATAAACTAAACAGCCAGTTGAGATACAGGGTGTTTCCCTAGTATTTACTCAAATACATATAATATCCTACTTTGAGTAATTCTAGACAGTTGGTAGCTATATACCTGCTACCAAATGGTACTAAATATTACTTATTTGAATGAATCACAAACAACCATAATAGTAAATACTAGATACTTATTGTGTAATCACAATCTTACCTCTTTTCTCAAAGTAAACATCAGGTAAATAGTAAAGTGTAAGATAATCAATCACATTGTAGGCAGCCATATTGGCATGAAGCCGTTTGGTTTGGAATTGTGTGGAGAGCGCCCTAACGTCCCCCCTTCAACAAGGCATTTCTTCATCTGTGCACTGTGGTAGAGCCAGCAGAGACACAGGCATCTAAAAACTGCAAACTTGGAATGGACTTGAGTACTTCTCCGGTGTCACTCTGACCTTCCTCTATGGTGGGAACCTCTACCCAGTCCCGACAGACAGTCTTACTTTACTAAAGCCCTGTCAATGAGACATTTGTGTGATCTGAAAAACAGAAATCGTTGGGTGCTACTTTTCTGCAGTAATAGAGGGCCTGTGTCTTTAAGACATTCAATGCGAGCAAAAGTGAGCTGTCATCAATACTCTTAACCATGCCCGGCATGCAGGGTCGCTCCTTACAAGCTCCATTGTTTATTTTCTACCACACACCATTAACCCAAACCCCCACCATCACCACCACTACCCCATCCTGGTGTCTAATAGATATCTATTTACAAACCGATGCTGGCACTAAGACCACACTCAATGAGCTGCATAGGGCCATAAGTAAACAAGGAAATGCTCATCCAGAGGTGGCACTCCTAGGGGACAGTGATTTTATTGCAGGGAAACTGAACTCCGTCTTACCTCATTTCTACCAGCATGTCACCTGTGCAACTAGAGGTGACAACACTCTAGATGACCTTTCCTCCACACACAGAAACGCATTCAAAGCTCTCCCTTGCCATCCATCTGTCAAATCTGACCATAACTCTATCCTCTTGATTCCTGCTTACACAAGCAAAAACTTAAACAGGAATTACCAGTGATGCGCTTAATACAGAAGTGGTGCGATGAAGTGGATGGTAAGCTACAAGACTGTGTCGCTAGCACATCCGATGGCATTGCGGAGTTTACCACATCAGTCACCGGCTTCATTAATAAGTGCCTGAACCATGCATGATAGCACCAGCTGTTCTGGATGACTGTGTGATCATGCTCTTCGTAGCGATGTGAGTAAGACCTTTAAACAGGTTAACATTCACAAGGCCACAGGGCCAGACGGATTACCAGAATGCATAGTCAGAGCATGCGCTGACCAGCTGGCAAGTGTTTTCACTGACATTTTCAACCGCAATCTGACCCAGTCTGTAATACCTACATGTTTCAAGCAGACCACCATAGTTCCTGTGACCAAGAATGCTAAAGTAACCTGTCTAAATGACTATCACCCCGTAGTACTCACATCTGGAGTCTCCAAGGTGGCATAGCAGTTCAGACGTCTTTTGTCCTCGTCTTGTCGTGTCCTGTATATATATATATTTACAACTTTTTCACATACATTTTATTTTTATTTTCCATCAACTCATCTTCAAAACACTCTCCTGCAACCCGCCTCACCAATGTATATTTATAAAAAAGTATTATTTACCTCAGATCTGTAATCCTCCAAGAAGCTAGCCAGAAACTCCAAGAAGCTAGCCTGAAACTAGCCAGAAGCTAATCCAGAAGCTAGTTCAGAAGCTAGTTAGCTCCTTTACTGGCAAATCGTTAATATTCAGCTAACCACGGTTTGTGGTCATCAGCTATCCTTTAGCTCGAAAATCTATCGCCAGTTCTGTACGGCGCAGCGCGGCTCGGAACGGAACATACCGGACCAATTTTTCTCTCCATGTCCCTGGACATTCATACCCGGATCTCACAGCTAGCTAGCTGCTATCCGTGTGACCATCGGAGCTAGCAAGCTCCGTCAATCACTCCTGAGTTCCATCAATCACACCTGGGCTGCAGTCACCTATCCGGACCCGTTTTACTGCCTTCGCGGAGCCCCACCGGGCCTTCACAACTGGACTGCCGACGTTATCTACCCGAAGGAGTTATTCGGCCGGCTCCTCCGTCGCGACGTTACCTGAACGCCCATCTGCGGCCTGCTAACCGTTAGCTGTCTTACCGGCTGCTATCTGAATAGACAATCGGACAATTTTTTTATTATTATTTTTTTTTAAATTATTTTTTTAATTATTATTATTATATTTTCTTCTTGGGCCTCTATAACTATATCTATTGTTTTTATTTTTGTTGTTGTTGTGTGATTTGGATTAATCCCCTCTACCACACGGAACCCCACTAATCTACTGACGGAACGTAAGGGGTGGCTAACAGACCTCCATCCTATGCTAGCTTGCTACCGATGCCCTGGCTAGCTGTCTAAATCACCAACCAACCTCTCCACTCACCGGACCCTTTTGATCACTCGACTAAGCATGCCTATCCTTAATGTCAATATGTCTTGTCCATTTCTGTTCTGGTTAGTGTTTATTGGCTTATTTCACTGTAGAGCCTCTAGTCCTGCTCACTATACCTTATCCAACCTATTAGTTCCACCACCCACACATGCAATGACATCTCCTGGTTTCAACGATGTTTCTAGAGACAATATCTCTCTCTTCATCACTCAATACCTAGGTTTACCTCCACTGTATTCACATCCTGCCATACATTTGTCTGTACATTATACCTTGATGCTATTTTATCGCCCCCAGAAACCTCCTTTTACTCTATGTTCCAGACGTTCTAGACGACCAATTCTCATAGCTTTTAGCCGTACCCTTATTCTACTCCTCCTATGTTCCTCTGGCGATGTAGAGGTGAATCCAGGCCCTGCAGTGCCTAGCTCCACTCCTATTCCCCAGGCGCTCTCTTTTGACGACTTCTGTAACCGTAATAGCCTTGGTTTCATGCATGTTAACATTAGAAGCCTCCTCCCTAAGTTTGTTCTATTCACTGCTTTAGCACACTCTGCCAACCCGGATGTTCTAGCTGTGTCTGAATCCTGGCTTAGGAAGACCACCAAAAATTCTGAAGTTTTAATTCCAAACTACAACATTTTCAGACAAGATAGAACTGCCAAAGGGGGCGGTGTTGCAATCTACTGCAAAGATAGCCTGCAGAGTTCTGTCCTACTATCCAGGTCTGTACCCAAACAATTTGAACTTCTACTTTTAAAAATCCACCTCTCTAAAAACAAGTCTCTCACCGTTGCCGCCTGCTATAGACCACCCTCTGCCCCCAGCTGTGCTCTGGACACCATATGTGAACTGATTGCCCCCCATCTATCTTCAGAGTTCGTGCTGCTAGGCGACCTAAACTGGAACATGCTTAACACCCCAGCCATCCTACAATCTAAACTTGATGCCCTCAATCTCACACAAATAATCAATGAACCTACCAGGTACCTCCCCAAAACCTTAAACACGGGCACCCTCATAGATATCATCCTAACCAACTTCCCCTCTAAATACACCTCTGCTGTCTTCAACCAAGATCTCAGCGATCACTGCCTCATTGCCTGCATCCGTAATGGGTCAGCGGTCAAACGACCTCCACTCATCACTGTAAAACGCTCCCTGAAACACTTCTGCGAGCAGGCCTTTCTAATCGACCTGGCCGGGGTATCCTGGAAGGATATTGATCTCATCCCGTCAGTAGAGGATGCCTGGATATTTTTTTAAAATGCCTTCCTAACCATCTTAAATAAACATGCCCCATTCAAGAAATTTAGAACCAGGAACAGATATAGCCCTTGGTTCTCCCCAGACCTGACTGCCCTTAACCAACACAAAAACATCCTATGGCGTTCTGCATTAGCATCGAACAGCCCCCGTGATATGCAGCTGTTCAGGGAAGCTAGAAATCATTATACACAGGCAGTTAGAAAAGCCAAGGCTAGCTTTTTCAAGCAGAAATTTGCTTCCTGCAACACTAACTCAAAAAAGTTCTGGGACACTGTAAAGTCCATGGAGAATAAGAACACCTCCTCCCAGCTGCCCACTGCACTGAAGATAGGAAACACTGTCACCACTGATAAATCCACCATAATTGAGAATTTCAATAAGCATTTTTCTACGGCTGGCCATGCTTTCCACCTGGCTACTCCTACCCCGGACAACAGCACTGCACCCCCAACAGCAACTCGCCCAAGCCTTCCCCATTTCTCCTTCTCCCAAATCCATTCAGCTGATGTTCTGAAAGAGCTGCAAAATCTGGACCCCTACAAATCAGCCGGGCTAGACAATCTGGACCCTTTCTTTCTAAAATTATCTGCCGAAATTGTTGCCACCCCTATTACTAGCCTGTTCAACCTCTCTTTCGTGTCGTCTGAGATTCCCAAAGATTGGAAAGCAGCTGCGGTCATCCCCCTCTTCAAAGGGGGGGACACTCTTGACCCAAACTGCTACAGACCTATATCTATCCTACCGTGCCTTTCTAAGGTCTTCGAAAGCCAAGTCAACAAACAGATTACCGACCATTTCGAATCTCACCATACCTTCTCTGCTATGCAATCTGGTTTCAGAGCTGGTCATGGGTGCACCTCAGCCACGCTCAAGGTCCTAAACGATATCTTAACCGCCATCGATAAGAAACATTACTGTGCAGCCGTATTCATTGATCTGGCCAAGGCTTTCGACTCTGTCAATCACCATATCCTCATCGGCAGACTCGACAGCCTTGGTTTCTCAAATGATTGCCTCGCCTGGTTCACCAACTACTTCTCTGATAGAGTTCAGTGTGTCAAGTCGGAGGGTCTGCTGTCCGGACCTCTGGCAGTCTCTATGGGGGTGCCACAGGGTTCAATTCTTGGACCGACTCTCTTCTCTGTATACATCAATGAGGTCGCTCTTGCTGCTGGTGAGTCCCTGATCCACCTCTACGCAGACGACACCATTCTGTATACTTCCGGCCCTTCTTTGGACACTGTGTTAACAACCCTCCAGGCAAGCTTCAATGCCATACAACTCTCCTTCCGTGGCCTCCAATTGCTCTTAAATACAAGTAAAACTAAATGCATGCTCTTCAACCGATCGCTACCTGCACCTACCCGCCTGTCCAACATCACTACTCTGGACGGCTCTGACTTAGAATACGTGGACAACTACAAATACTTAGGTGTCTGGTTAGACTGTAAACTCTCCTTCCAGACCCATATCAAACATCTCCAATCCAAAGTTAAATCTAGAATTGGCTTCCTATTTCGCAACAAAGCATCCTTCACTCATGCTGCCAAACATACCCTTGTAAAACTGACCATCCTACCAATCCTCGACTTTGGCGATGTCATTTACAAAATAGCCTCCAATACCCTACTCAACAAATTGGATGCAGTCTATCACAGTGCAATCCGTTTTATCACCAAAGCCCCATATACTACCCACCATTGCGACCTGTACGCTCTCGTTGGCTGGCCCTCGCTTCATACTCGTCGCCAAACCCACTGGCTCCATGTCATCTACAAGACCCTGCTAGGTAAAGTCCCCCCTTATCTCAGCTCGCTGGTCACCATAGCATCTCCCACCTGTAGCACACGCTCCAGCAGGTATATCTCTCTAGTCACCCCCAAGACCAATTCTTTCTTTGGCCGCCTCTCCTTCCAGTTCTCTGCTGCCAATGACTGGAACGAACTACAAAAATCTCTGAAACTGGAAACACTTATCTCCCTCACTAGCTTTAAGCACCAACTGTCAGAGCAGCTCACAGATTACTGCACCTGTACATAGCCCACCTAAAATTTAGCCCAAACAACTACCTCTTTCCCAACTGTATTTAATTTTTATTTATTTATTTATTTTGCTCCTTTGCACCCCATTATTTTTTTATTTCTACTTTGCACATTCTTCCATTGCAAAACTACCATTCCAGTATTTTACTTGCTATATTGTATTTACTTTGCCATCATGGCCTTTTTTTGCCTTTACCTCCCTTCTCACCTCATTTGCTCACATTGTATATAGACTTGTTTATACTGCATTATTGACTGTATGTTTGTTTTTACTCCATGTGTAACTCTGTGTCGTTTTATCTGTCGAACTGCTTTGCTTTATCTTGGCCAGGTCGCAATTGTAAATGAGAACTTGTTCTCAACTTGCCTACCTGGTTAAATAAAGGTAAAATAAAAAAATAAAAAAATAAATCTGTAGCCATGAAATGCTTTGAAAGGCTGGTCATGGCTCACATCAACACCATTATCCCAGACACCCTGGACCCACCCCAATTTGCATACCTCCCCATCAGATCCACAGATGATGCAATCTCCAACCTGCCCTCTCCCACCTGGACAAGAGGAAGGAACACCTATATGAGAATGCTGTTCAATGACTACAGCTCAGCATTCAACATCATAGTGTCCTCCAAGCTCATCACTAAGCAAAAGGACTCTGGGATTGAACATCTCCCTCTACAACTGGATCCTGGACTTCCTGACGGGCCGCCCCCCATGTGGTGAGGGTAGGCAACAACAAATCCACCTCGCTGATCCTCAAAATGGGTGTCCTGAGGGGTGCCTGCTTAGTCCCCTCTTGTAGTCTCTGTTCACCCACGACTGCTTGGCACAACTCCAACACCATCATTAAGTTTTCTGATGACTTGACGGTGGTAGGCCTGATCACTGACGCCAATGACCTCCTATAAGGAGGTCAGAGACCGCAAGGCACTAAAGAGAGTAGTGTGTACGGCCCATTACATTACTGAGGCCGAGCTTCCTGCCATCCAGGACCTCTATACCAGGCAGTGTCAGAGGGAGGCCCAAATAATTGTCAAAGACTCCAGCCACCCAAGCCATAGACTGTTCTCTCTGCTACCACACGGCAAGCAGTACCGAAGCACCAAGTTTGGAACCAACAGGACCCTGAACAGCTTCTACCCCCAAGCCATAGGAGTTAGTTAAATAGTTAACCAAATAGCTACCCGGACAATCTGCATAACTTTTTTTGACTCATCACATACACTGCAGCTACTGTTTATTATCTATCCTGTTACCTAGTCACTTTATTCCTAGTTATATTTACATATCTACCTCAATTACCTCGTACCCCTGCACATCAACTCGGTAATGGTACCCCGTGTACAGTATATAGCCACGTACTCATTGTGTATTTATTATTACCTTTATTATTACGTGTTATTACTTTTATATTCTTTCTCTATGCATTGTTGGGAAGGGCCCATAAGTAATCATTTTACTGTTAGTCTACAACTGTCGTTTACTCAGCATGTCACAAATAAAATGAGATTTGATTGGGTTGGACCCTGTGGGGTGCAGTTCGCACCCGAATCCTGAGGTGTCAGAGTGGCAGGCTGCAGCTATAAGCCAAACCCCTTGGCATGTCCCGCTGCATGGCTTCTGTTATGCTGACATTGGGGAAGCACAACATGTAGGTCACATGGATTCATTCCCATACACTATATTAGCCAAAAGTTGACTTTGTTGGAAATGTCTGGATTACCTAGTCCTGTAATACCCCAAAAAATGACCAAGGTTGTTTCACGTTTTACTTCAAGTACTTTACATCAAGTTAGATTGGGTTGGTTTACAGGGTATGGTTTAAAAACAGATTATGGAGTAAGAAAACCAGTGATGTGAAGACCTCAAGGACTGAGTTTGAATTCCCTTGTTCAAAATCAACCACTAGAGGGCATTAACCCCCATATCTGACAGATGGTCAGAAATCAGCAACTTAAACCACTGGGGAAAGATGCATAACAGGGGTGCCAGGTTCTCTTAGGTTGTCCAGTGCATTCCCACACCTCAACATTCTCTCAAAACCCTTCATGGGTCTGCTCACTCTTCGGCCGTGCGGTGTCTTCCCACTTCTGACATCAGTGTAGTGAACTTGGTGGTGGTCTGACTCTGAATACAAAAACACCACTGTCTGACTCTGAATACCCGGATTTATGTTTATCCATACAGCATTGTAACAAAGCACTGCAGGTATGATTGAATTCTAGTATAATTCATATTCGTACCAAATTTGATCTATTGTTTGTTTTATTTATCATATTTATGGACCTTTGATTTATATAATATTTTAGGTAGAGGAATAGATAACGTAATATATGCAAGCACGCGCCATAGTGCGCATACAGAATCCGCATCATCATAATATTTTTAGGAGGAAAAAGCACCAAACATCACTGAATATCCGACCAACCTCCTTGACGTCAGATAGTTGCCCTTGTATGAGAGAGATGTCGACTTCCTCGAATTTGGGATTTCCAAAAGCACAGGAAACAACTTTAGTACATCATTTACTTTTTCGTCCGTCGTTTCCAGGTGAAATGAGGTAAGGACACAAAGCTTTGTCTTGCCCAATTTCGGAATGAAATAAGAATTTTGCCGCAGAGACCTCTACTTGGAGATACTTTAGGTTATGTTTATGTAGGAAACTTCCCCTTATCACAAAACTGCATAGAAAATCACCAAATGGTTAGTCGAGAGGCTTTATGTGGCTAAACATTGCGTGACTGTTAACATTCTTTTCAGTAGCCTAAGCCTATTATGCTCATTTATTTCAACAAGCCATTAACCACAACAGGATTTGTCAAGACTTGTTGAGGAGTTTTAGGAAACCATAAGACAAAGTTAAGAATTGAGTCGCGTAGTAGGCTGTGTAATGATTTGTTTTATTGCCAAACAAATACATATCTATTATTCTTATAATTGTTGTATTCAAATAATTATAATTATTTTGTATTGTCATGAGCTATTATTATGTTAAATACTGTAAAAGATGCCTTCTTGTGGAAGGTATGCATATCATAATTTTTTATAAATCTTGTATTAGTGTGTATTCTTTTATTTTCTAGGCTCAGCATTCGACTTGCTTACCTTTTCCTGTATAACCTGCTTCAGTTCTGTGGGCACACATGGATATTTGCAAACATGACAGCCAGGTTTCTCACATTTGGTGGAGGTAAGTTGTCGAGATCAGAGTCAAAACAGCAGAGCTGGATAGTCTAGACCAGGGATGGGCAACTTCCACTGAACTCATAACGAGGCGCTGCAGGGGTCTGCTACCGGTGTGCTGATCTCGTTACTACTGTTATTCGTAAGTTTTATCATGCTTGATACTGGTGATCGGAAAACCCGGAAGCGTGCTTTAAATGTCGGTATAGCCTATACTTCAAGTAGGCTACGCGTTAATGCGCTATTACTCAGATCACATCTTTATGTTCCTTCATTCATTACGCACATGCAGTCAGAGCCGGCCTTAGCCTTTTGTCATAATTTTGAAAACATTTTCGCATCCCCCTCTTCACAGCTGGGAGAAATTGTTTTCGTTTTTGCAATTTTAAAGCAAGTTTGCTGCATTTCTACACATTTTGCCATGGAGGGGAGAGAAGATTTAGCATTTTATAACAAATTTCATGCAACTCTACACATTTTGCCAAAGGGTTCCCCTATGGGGACAAACCGAAGAACCCTATATGGTTCTACTTAGCACCTTTTTTTTTTTACAAGAGTGGAGACTAATCTAAAAATGTTTGGCTGACAGTCAGTGACTTACATAACGAGAAAAACTGCTGCGGGCTGCCAGTAGTTGCCCATCCCCTGTCTAGACTCAAGAGCCTATTCATAAATGCTTTACGAGACTGTATAATGCAGTATGAGTAAAGGTAAAGTATGAACCCGAACCGAATGTTCTTGTTTTCCAGACGCGCTTGCTGACACCTTCTATGCTGTGGGGGTTGTGATGAGTCTATGCCAGCTGTTGTCCGTGCTGGAGCTCTTCCACATCGCTGATGGGATCGAGAAGGCACGCCTTCTGCCACGGTTTGTTCAAGTGTGTGCCACTGCCAAGCTTAACACTGTGTTCTGTCTCTTTGGAGTCTGGGCCCTGTTCAAATACTACAAAGTGTACCCTTCATCCATTCACTGAGAATTTTCACTTCACCGATCAGACAAAATAGGACGGTTAGAGCAATTCATCTCTGATTAGTGGTCCTGTTTGGTGTGTACACGACTGTACGTGACTGTGCAAGCAACAAATGGAGATAAGTGATGCACTATGTCATTTTGGAAAGCACAGTATGTCTGCAACGACTTCTGTGGTTGTAGTTCACGACAATATCAAAGACCTCAAAAGTAGTCTAATGCCAATGTTTTCTTGTCCAGGTTATGACCAGAAACTTCCTACTGTTTATGGTGATAGTCAGTCAAGAGGAGATCCAGAGTAAACCGGTTGTGTGTGCACAGTTTTACCTGTGGAATATTCTAGATCTGTTAAGGTATGTATATTTAATCGGAACAAAGACATTAAAAGGGTTTGGGTTGCACATTTTTGTCCTAACGCAGCACTAACATCCGATTCAACTATTCACCTAGCCCTTGATTAGTTAGGCTGGAACAGGTGTGTTGACCTGGCAGTATGGTGCCGTGACAACAACCTTTCCCTCAACCTCAGTAAAACCAAGGAGATGATCGTGGACTATAGGCACAGTCTTGAAGCCATAGACTGTTCTCTCTGCTTCCGCATGGCAAGCGATACCGGTGCATCAAGTCTGACACCAACAGGCTCCCGAACAGCTTCTATCCCCAAGCGATAAGACTTTTAAATAGCTAACAGAATGGCTACACACACTGTCTGAGTTGACCCTTGTATTTTGTTTTTGCACTGTCTCTATGCACACTCACAGGACTCAACACATTCTCGCTCACTGACATGCCAACACACACATGCACACATTAATACTGACTCTACACACACATATAATCATAATTTACACTTCTGTTACTCTGTTGATCATATATCTGTATGCCTAGTCACCTTAGCTCTATACATATATACCTTTATCACTCCAGTACAGTATCCTTCAGAAAGTTCAGAAAGTGTTCACACCCCTTGACTTTTTCCACATTTTGTTGTGTGACAAAGTGGGATTCAAATTGATTTAATTGTAATTTTTTTTGTTCACAATCTACACAAAATACTCTGCAATGTCAAAGTGGAATAAAACTTCTAACATTTGTAAAAGATTAATGAAAAATAAAATGAATATATCTTGATTAGATGAGTCTTCAACCCCCTAAGTCCATGTGTTAGAATCACCTTTGGTAATGATTGCAGCTGTGAGTCTTTCTGGTTAATATGTCTTTAAGAGCTTTTCACACCTCGATTGTACAACATTTGCATTACTCTTTTCAAAATTCTTCAAGCTCTGTCAAATTGGTTGTTGATCATTGCTGGACAACCATTTTCAGGTCTTGCCATAGATTTTCAAGCAGATTTATGTCAAAACTGTAACTCGGCCACTCAGAAACATTCACTGTCTCCTTGGTGAGCAACTCCAGTGTAGATTTGGCCTTGTGTTTTTGGTTATTGTCCTGCTGAAAGGTAAATTAATCTCCTAGTGTCTGATGGAAAACAGACTGAACCAGGTTTTCCTCTAGGATTTTGCCTGTGCTTAGCTCCATTCAGTTTATTTTTTATCCTCAAAACTCCCCAGTCCTTAATGATTACAAGCATACCCATAACATGATGCAGCCTCCACTATGCTTGAACATATAGAGAGTGGTACTCATTAATGTGTTGGATTGGATTTGCCCCAAACATAACACTTTGTTTTCAGGAAAAAAAGTAAATTGCTTTGCCAATTTTTTTACAGTATAACTTTAGTGCCTTGTTGCAACAAGATGCATGTTTTGGAATATTTGTATTTTGCAAGGCTTACTTCTTTACTGACTTCTTTTCAGTTAGGTTAGTATTGTGGAGTAACTAAAATGTTGTTGATCTATCTTCAATTCTCTCCTATCACAGCCATTAAACTCTGTAACTGTTTTAAAGTCACCATTGGCCTCATGGTGAAATCCCTGAGCGGTTTCCTTCCTCTCTGGCAACTGAGATAGGAAGAACGCCTGTATCTTTGTAGTGACTGGGTGTATTGATACACCATGCAATGTGTGATTAATAACTTCACCGTGCTTAAAGGGATATTCAATTTCAGCTTCTTTTTTTTTTTACCCATCTACCAACAGGTGCCCTTCTTTGCAAAGCATTGGAAAACCTCCCTGGTCTTTGTGGTTGATTCTGTGTTTGAAATGCACTGCTCAACTGATAATTGTATGTGTGGGGTACAGAGATGAGGTAGTCATTCAAAAATCATGTTAAACACTATTATTGCACACAGTGAGTCCATGCAATTTATGTGATTTGTTAAGCACTTTTACTCCTGAACTTATTTAGTCTTGCCATAACAAAGGGTTTGAATACTTATTGACACAAGACATTTCAGCGTTTCATTTGTAGTTCATTTGAAACATATAATTCCACTTTGACATTATGCGGTAATGTGTGTAGGCCAGTGACACAAACATTTAATCAATTTTACATTCAGTCTGTAACAGAATGTGTACAATTTCAAGGGGTGTGAATACTTTCTGAAAGCACTGTAGCTTCTCACTTTCTCTTTCTTATTTCTTATGTGTTTTTGTTCTACCTTATGTCATTTTTAGTGCTACATTGATATTGGTTACTGCATTGTTGGGTTTTAAGCTTGCATGAAAGGCATTTCACTGTTCTTGTGCACGTGACATTAACACTTGAAACGAGTGTTAAGATGGAACAAAAATGTGCACCACTCCAATGGTTGCTAATGGGTTGACTTTTGGTTCTGTCTGGCATTTGCAGGTACCCCCATGTTCTCCTGTGTTTGATGGGCACGGATTCCTTTGGCATGCTGTGGGCTCGATACACCCTATCCATCCCCATCTACATAGTCTCAGTCATCACAGAAGGTTAATATGTTACTATTATTTTACATAAGGGGCACTCAGTAAGATTTCATTGCCACAGCTCAGCTTTTTGAACTAGATTCTTGCAGGGATGTGAATATGGTAACAAAAAGAAAATACCCGAATGAACCTGCTGTTTTTATACAGTGGGGGTTTGAGACCGATGCTTTGACAGTAAACATTAAACAGGGGTTTTATAGGTTGCTTGGAATGTTATTTTTCTCTCACAGAATTTAGTTCCTGACCAACGGATTCATTAGACTATCTACAGACTCAGGGCTCGTTGCATCTTATGGAATGCCCCTTTAAAGGGCCAATCTGCAGTTGAAACAATAACAAAGCTTCGACCCCATCACTCTTTTAGTAAAGAGATGAGGGATAGAGTTTGAGAAATGTAACCACTCTCAAATGTATAGACAGAGCTATGGATAAAAGAACTGATCATCCATGTTATCAAAACCATGTTTTGATGCTATACAGCGTTTGTTTACATTTATGTTGTTTACAAACATTGTAGTAAAACAAGATTATATGTTGGGTTCTGATGGGGTACAACGGTTGAACTAAGCTCATTTCTAAGTTCTTTTTTTGAGGGGAGAGAAGATAGAGAAATGTAATAGTACACTTTCACTTGGTATGTTTTAATCTCCACTCAGTGTCTTGTTTTATCCTTTTACAGTCGGTGATGATGTGTCAGGCGCATTAGTCAGGCGTTGCATGTTGTGAGGAAATAATATTTAGAGCAGAAAGGAAGTGAGTTGGCACAGCAGGCTGACCAAGATATTAAAGTCAGGAAATGGGACACATTCCAACTTCTTTAGGCGCCTGTGTGTGGTTTATTTTAGACACTACAGAGTACATGCATTTTGCCTAAACAACTTCTGTGTTTTAACAGTAGACCATAGACATTTTTGCAATTTTGCCTTCCACTTGGTCTATTTTGTGTATCGAAGAGTGTGTTCGAAGAATCTTTCTGCTTTGGTCTTTTCCAGGCATAACCATTCACCAATCACTGCCTTACTTTGAGTCATTGGGAACATACTCATTCCAGCTCAGCCTGCCGGTGTCTGCAGGAATTTACTTCCCTATCCTCCTGAAGGCATACTTACCTTTACTGGCTGTTGGTAAGTTAACAGATTTAGCTTCCTTAGCAGAGCCTAAAGGCGCAAGCTGAATGAAACTGGACGAGCCATTTACAAAAAGTGAATGTTTCTGTAATTAATTCCTTAAATGAGTTCCACTATGTCTGACGGAAACAAAGCACTGCATTCCACAGTAAGAACCTCATACCAATGTTTAAGCATGGTGGTGGTAGTGTGATGGTTTGCTGCCTCAGGACCTGGATGACTTGCCATCATTGAAGGAACCATGAATTCTGCTCTGTATCAGAGAATTCCAAAGGAGAATGTCAGGCCATCTGTCTGTGAGCTGAAGCTGAAGTGCAGATGGGTCATGCAGCAAGACAATCATCCAAAACACACAAGCAAGTCTACATCAGAATAGCTCAAAAGCAACGCATTCCAAGTTCTGGAATGGCCTAGTCCAGGGGTTCCTAAACTTTTTTATCCCGCGACCCCATTTTGATATCTGAAAATCCTCACAACCATGTGAAAAAAATTCTGTACATGGCGGTCAATTGAAAACATTCTAACAGTATTTCTGATTGTCTTCTCAGCCAATTGGAAATGAGTCTGACAATGTATCTTATCTCACCACCACTAATGAGATGGGTGTGCTTAATGCATGTCGCCGTTGGAGCTTCTCAAAGTCAGGGGGCGTGGTCGACACTGCACTCCTCATATCCGCTGTCACATCCAACCTGGATCGACATTTGGTTTTAATGCAGATGATTGCGCTGAATGCAGCTTCACAGATATGAGCTGGCGAAGGGTACATGAGTTTTATGCTGCTTTCAAGACAACTAGGATACAAGGTCAAATCATGACGTTAGTGATCTTCAAGTCGGGAAGTCGGAGCTCTAAAAAGAGGCCAGAGTTCCCGAGTTGGAATTCCAAGTTGGATAGCTGTTCAAAGCGATTTTTTCCTCTCGGAGCTCGTTTTCCCCCCAGAGTTCCCAGTTGTTTTGAATTCAGTGAACTCGGATGTCAGAGATTTCTGAGTTCCCAGTTGTCTTGAATGCAGTGAATATCAGAGATTTCTTGAGTTGTTTTGAACGGTGATGATTTCTGTATTTTGAAAGTTACAAATCTTGAAAAGTTCATTGCTTACAAGCAAAATATTTAGGAATGATGTCTACAATGAACTAAATACAAAAATAGATTTTGGGTGGAATTTTTCATTAATGCTCAGAGGCCTACAATAGGTCAGGGCTGGCCAACCCTGTTCCTGGAGAGCTACCCTCCTGTAGGTTTTCACTCAAACCCCAGTTGTCACCAACCTGATTCAGCTTTTCAACCAGCTAATTATTAGAATCAGGTGTGCTAGATGAGAGGTGGGGTGAAAACTTACAGGACAGTAGCTCTCCAGGAACAGAGAAACAAAACTCGTTCTTAGAGACCTGTGAATGCATTCGGTCACATGACAGCTCGATCAGCTGTTCGATTTTACTTACGGGCATGTCAACTGAGCCAGGATCACAGTGAAACTTCCAAGTGTTGGGAGGTGAGCAGTCATCACTCGTGTGAGCCGAGGGAAGGGGGCATGGTTCGCTTTTGAAAGACTCCAATAAGAATTATTTCATATGAATCCACCGATTCAGTCACTCATCTGTAGAATGTTTTTTTAAATGCATTTCCCCTGCATGCTTGCGTTCAGTTCATTCAGTTTCACAAGTGTCTGTTACATAGGCAAGGATACATTTTTTCATTAGTCTTTTTTAAATTCATTTTTTTTAACACATCCATTGTGAATGACAACGGTTCCTCTCAATGCAAAAAATCTTTCCAACACTCCCCCTCGATAACCGCCAAGCATGGGTATGAAATAGATCATTGTCATGCTCGGATCCCATATCTCCACATAGTGTTGCGAACTGGCGTGCGCGCAGTGGATTGTGGTTTGATGTAGTTTTACAATCGAAGTTACCTGCTGCAGTACACCTCCGAGTTCTGTTCTCAGGTCTTTTTCCGCCAGTTGCTCTTGGTGTATCCACTATAGCTCAGTGGGTGTATCATACAGTGCATCCATATGGCAGAGTGAGACACATTCATAACTATAGTGCAGAGATCTGCCCGCCGTTCCGCTATAGATGGAGCCCAATCTGTGCAAAAGCCCACCATTCGAACCACTGGACTCTGTTTTTTATCAATAGAGGCACGCAGCAAACTAAATATCCCATGTACCCTTTCATGCTCGGGAATCATGAGACGCATCATCATCGCATCTGCCGACGTGTATAGCGAACAAAAAGTCAATACATGGGCATCTCGGCCCTCACAGCTAACGTCCATTTGGAGAGCATAACCTGGGGAGTTTTGAGTCCAGCTTCAGTTCTCTCTTGATTGCTAGCAATATCATAAATTCTTAATTTAACAGTCTTATATAACAATGGTTATGAAGCGAGTTTCTGTGCCTCTGCCTCCCCACTCATTGTTTCCACCAAATCAATTGCCTAGCTTTTCACCGTGGGAATGATTTATGTGCAATGGTCAAGTGCTGCCTTTTCCCACTATTTAAAAGTCGCTCTGGGTTATTTTCGATTTAAATAATTTTCATTTACATTTTTAAGATTAACATCATTACAATGATTTTGAGATAAAAAAAAGAATATAATCTTTGTAAGTATATTTTTTCTCAGGATTTTGGAAATTCTCCCGTTACACGATTTTCATATCAGGTGACCCCACATGTGGTTGCGACCCCTAGTTTGGGAACCACTAGCCTAGTGGCCACTACCTAAACCCAATTGAGATGTTGTGGCAGGACCTGAAACTAGCAGTTCATGGTCGAAAACCCACAAATATCATTGAGTTAAAGCAGTTCCTCATGGAAGTGTGGGCCAAAATTCCTCAACAGGGATGTGATAGAGACTGATCGACATTGCAGCTAAAGATGGCACAAACAGTTACTGAGTAAGGGGGCAATTACTTTTTCACACAGGGGCATTGGGTGTTGCATAACCTTGTTAATGAAATAAGTATCAACATTTAGTCATTTGTTCACTTAGGTTCCCTTTATCTAATATTAGGATTTGGTTGAAGTTCTGATAACGTTCGGTGTCAGAAATACACACACACAAAAAAAATATATATAGAACATCAGAAAGTAAGCCAATACTTTTTCACAGCACTCTAGCTCCTGTACGGAATATTTTATAGTCAACTACTTGCCCTGCCCATGAACAAACCTGCTAACTGTGACAACCTTTTGTCTTTCTAGGGGCTTGTGTAACAGTGTGGCATTCGCTGAGGGCGAGAGAACTGCGTCTTGACAAGTGGAATAAGAAGATTAAAAGGAAATGAGGTGGATTTCTTATCGCAGGATATATCACCTCGGGAGTTACTTAAGAAGACATGAAGACATTATGACCCAACAGCAAATGAGAACATCTTCCTAAGAAGGCTTCTTTGCACAACATCGCTTTGATGAGGTCACACTTTCGGGAATAGTTGGATAAGCAAAATGTTTATAAACGTGTTCAGTTGAGAAACTTGCTGGTCTCTTCTTCCAAGGCTTGATGTCCAATCTAAGCACAACTTAGTCTAAAATGAACAAAGCATCAGAAAATCAGTTTGTGTTAACATCTCAAGTGTTTTAATGAGGAACTCAGTGTTGCACAACAAGTCTTTTTGTCAGTAATGTTAGTAAAGCAAACAATTGCACAGTACAAGTGGCAGGAATGATACGCTTACACACACACACACACACACACACACACACACACACACACACACACACACACACACACACACACACACACACACACACACACACACACACACACACACACACACACACACAGAAACACACACACACACACACCTTGTCATGGGGGAAAATAGATTGTTTCATGGCCAAACCATCCCACTGTCGAAAGCCCCACCTTAAAGCCAGGGCAGGCACAGGGGTGTCTAGACTATCTCCACAAGGCTAGATTCCTTAGTTGCTTCATCCATATTTTATATATACCCATTGATTCTTGAAGACTGTTACTTGCCTCATGAGTTTTGTTCAATTGTTGTACTTTATCAGAACCCAAAATCTACTCCAATGTAAAAAATAAATTAACCAAACACTGTATAGCTTCAAAACATGGTTCAAACTATAATGTTGATATAATGGATGGTCAGTCCTTGCATCCATAGCTCGGTCTATGAATTTGAGAGCGGTTACATTTCCTCAGGCCCATCCCTCAGCTTTTTACCAAAACAATCAAGGATTCTAGCTTTACGCAGGACACCTCAGAGTGGGGGAATTATTCTTCTCCTCCCTCTCAAATTCCATCCCTAACCCCCAAGTCACCTCTGCGGCTGCTACCCTGGGATACCGCCCACAATATACTGCTACATGCAGACCAAGGCAGTGAGTGTTTGAAGCGTCAAAGCTGAAGAAGGTCAGGCTGGGCCGAATGGCTGTGATGTCACTTCCTGTGAGCCCAGAGGAAAGCAGGAAATTGGCCCAGGTCACCAACCGTACGCTCGCGTCCACACCGCTTTTTTCTTGAAATCCGTGGAGGACTTCAGAGCCAGCAAGGCAGCTGTACAGAAAGGGGGGGAGATATAGCAGTGGGGTGTGAGAAACCAGTGGTCAAAATCAAAAAGCCCTATTGTCTTGAAATACTGCATGTACTTCCTATTTTTCCATATAAAAGTGTCTGCTAAATGACCATATTATGAATTGGACATTGAGCTTTGTGGCGCTGTGTCTCACCTTTGGCAGTGTTGATGGAAGTGTCTGACAGACCAGTTTCCGGACCTTCAGTGATGCTGAAAAGCCAATCTATGAACTAAGAACCACACAACAATTGTTTTCTTATAGGTAAACACCATCTGCTACCAATTTACTGACATTATTCATCTCTTATTTTGTTTAGAGCAGTGCGTAGTAGTGTCTTTTGTGATCTGTTTCCAGATAGTGAACCTCATTGTCATCACACAAACAAAATGATCAATGTGTGGAGGTTGGGGACCTACCTTCTGTGACTGTTCCCTCCAGGGCTCTTTAGCCAATAGCTGCCTCAGGCTGTGGGGCAATCCCAACAGGCATAGCGAGACTGACTGCTCGGCCAGCACGGCGTCACCGTAGAGAGTGTGAGGTAGACCGGGCGGCTCTGACCCCTGCTGCCATGGAAACCACTGGGTCCTAACGCCCAGAAGGAGGGGCATGGTGTGGTCGCCCCAGGAGATCACCGCCGCAGCGAATACCTGGAGCAGGAAGTCAGTGGCCTGCACAGGATGATGGGGTAATGGAGTCCAGGTTATTCAGCCCAAGTATATGAAACACACAAATAGACTACCTGATTTAAAGACTACACACTGTGCACTTGGCAATTAAACGACTATAAAAGCATACCAATGCTAACAAATAGAAGTCAGAAATCATACTATTCCTTGAAATACCACAGCTACAACTTCACGAGGGTCGACATTCCAAAGTAATTCCTGAATGATAGCCATTCAACTACAGACCTGCAGCACATACAGTGACCTCCAAAAGTATTGGGACAGTGACAAATGTTGTTGTTGTTTTGGCTATCTACTCCAGCACTTTGGAATTGAAAATATACAATGACAGTGAGGTTAACATGCAGAAGGTCAGCTTTAATTTGAGGGTATTTTCATCCATATCAGGTGAACCATTTAGAATTTACAGCACCTTTTGTACACAGGCCCCCCATTTTAGGGGACCGAAAGTATATACAGTGCATTCAGAAAGTATTCAGACCTCTTAACTTTTCCCACATTGTTACTTTACAGCCTTATTCTAAAATTGATTAAATTTTACACACAATAATGACCCAATAATGACAAAGCAAAAACTTTTTTTTTTTGGTTGAAATGTTAGAAAATGTATTGAAAATAAAAAACTGAAATATCACATTTACACAAGTATTCAGACCCTTTGGTCAGTACTTTGTTGAAGCACCTTTGGCAGCAAGATAATTTGGGGATTTTCTCCCATTCTTCTCTGCGGATCCTCAAGCTCTGTCAGGTTTGATGGGGAGCGTTGCTGCACAGCTATTTTCAAGGCTCTCCAGAGATATTAAATCGGGTTCAAGTCCGGGCTCTGTCATGGCCATTCAAGGACATTTGGAGACTTGTCCCTAAGCCACTCATGCGTTGTCTTGGCTGTGTGCTTAGGGTCCTTGTCCTGTTGGAAGGTGAACCTTCACCCCAGTCTGAGGTCCTGAGCACTCTGGAGCAGGTTTTCATGAAGGACCTCTCTGTAATTTGCTCCGTTCATCTTTCCCTCGATCCTGACTAGGCTCTCAGTCCCTGCTGCTGAAAACATCCCCACAGCATGATGCTGCCACTACCATGTTTCACCGTGGGGGATTGGTGCCAGGTTTCCTCCAGATGTGACGCTTGGCATTCAGGCCAGAGTTCAATCTTGGATTCATCAGACCAGAGAATCTTGTTTCTCATGGTCAGAGTCCTTTAGGTCCCTTTTGGCAAACTCCAAGTGGGCGGTCATGTGACTTTTACTGAGGAGTGGCTTCCGTAAGGCCACTCTACCAGAAATGCCTGATTGGTGGAATGCTGCAGAGATGGTTGTCCTTCTGGAATGTTCTCCCATCGCCACAGAGGAACACAGCCTGGAGCTCTGTCAGAGTGACTAATGGGTTCTTGGTCACCTCCCTGACCAAGGCCCTTCTCCCCCGATTGCTTATTTTGGCTGGTCGGCCAGCTCTAGGAAGAGTGTTGGTGGTTACAAATATCTTCCAATTAAGAATGATGGAGGCCACTGTGTTCTTGGGGACCTTCAATACTGCATACATTTTTTGGTACCCTTCACCAGATCATGGCTTGGTTTTTGCTCTGACATGCACTGTCAACTGTGGGACCTTGTATAGACAGCTGTGTGCCTTTCTAAATCATGTCCAATCAATTGATTTTACCTCAGGTGGACTCCAATAAAGTTGTAGAAACATCTCAAGGATGATCAATGGAAACAGGATGCACCTGAGCTCAATTTCAAGTCTCATAGCAAATGGTCTGAATATTTATGCAAATAAGATATCAGTTTTATATTTTTAATACATTTGCAAAAATATCTAAAAACCTGTTTTCTCATTGTCATTTATGGGGTAGTGTGTAGATGAGGATTTGTTTTAAATAATTGAATCCATTTTAGAATATGGCTGTTAACTTAACAAAATGTGGAAAAGGGGAAGGGGTCTGAATTATTGCACCGTATGTGTATTAAAGTAGTCAAACATGAAGTATTTGGTCCCATATTCATAGCACGCAATGACTACATCAAGCTTGTGACTACAAATTTGTTGGATTCATTTGCTGTTTGTTTTGGTTGTGTTTCAGATTATTTATACCCAATCGAAATAAATGGTAAATAGTGTCTTTTTGGAGTTACTTTTATTGTAAATCAAAATAGAATATATTTCTAAACACTTCTACATTAATGTGAATGCAACCATGATTACGGATAATCCTGAATGAATTGTAGATAATCCTAAATGAACCGTGAATAATGATGAGTGAGAAAGTTACTGTCCCAATACTTTGAGCTCACTGTACCAATATCACACCTGCACGTGAACTCTAAACATACCAGCTGTCCCATGTATCAATTCACACACAAGCACACACACACAGAAATAACACAGCACCTGTGTATGTGTTTCTGAGAATAGTGTTAAAATACTTTACTGACCTGCCTGGTGTCTCTACACTTGACAGCGGTCACTCCGTAAGCAACATTTCTTATGAGTCCCATCAGCTCCAAAAGCCACTCCATTCGTTTGGACACACCTAGAAAGTGTACTTGTTATAAACCAGGGTTTCCATCTAAACCTGCACAAGCACACGCGATCCAACTAATAAAGAGAATGGATTCGCAAAGTATTTCAAGTCACGTGTGCTTTTGCAGCTAGAACGAAAACAGGAGTACTTCAGGAGTACTTTAGGAGTACTTCAATGACCAATAAACGATCAATACAGTATATTACAAACACTTTGCAAATACCCCTGACCCCCCTTGGCACTTCTATAGGTCTAAAAGGTCAGATCAGTTCAAGCACAACGTTGAAATCCGCCAGCCCTGAAAGCTGATTGGTTGCTGGGCTGACCTGTGTTGGGGCTGGCGGCCAGACGGCATTGGTAGAAAGTCTGCAGGAGGAGCCAGCCCACCTTGTGGCTGGACCAACCCCGGAGCACGGCCGCGATGACATCGTTGAGGCCCAGGAGTGGCACTCGGCCCTGAGAGGTGAGGTGAGCCAGGATGAAGCTGGTCTTCTCCATCTGTTTCTGTAGAGGAGGCAAGAGAGCAACACACCACTCAAAGAAGGGATGTGATCGATATCGGACAAAATAGAAACGCAGCAGGAAGAGAACATTGGTTTTGGGGAAGGTTGATTTTAATGACGCATGGGGTGAGGCGACAATCAGTACCTCTGTGACTTGGGCGATGCGGTCGATCTCTGTGTCAGCCAACTCGGACAGACATTTGGAGACTCCCACGTACAGGTGCACCTCTTGGTCCTACAATAAACCATGGACATACATCTCAGTGCATGGTCGATATTCAATAATGCTTAGTGATCACTAGTCTTGCACACACAGCCATTTCTTGTCGTGTGATTGACTAAGAAGAATAAGTGACAGGTGTACTTGTCAAAAAAAAAAAAAAAGATTTCCCTGCCTGTATGTGGTTGGGGAGTACGTTGAAGATCTTCTCTATAGTAGTACACAGGACAGCCCAGACGGTGTTGGGCGGGTTGGGGAGGGCCATGGCCTGTGCCAGGCCCCGGAGGAGGGACAAACAGATGGCCAGGCGCTGGGGCCGGACGTCCTGCTGGAACTGCTGCAGACCCAGGGTCTCCAAGTAAACCTGAAGCTTGTCCTCCGCCACGTGCTTCATCCATACAGAGAGATTGTCGTATAGGTGACCTCGCGTCCACATCTAGGGGGAAGAGAACCGTGGAGGAAGAATGAATGGAGGGCTCGCACTCTTCACTTCGTTCCCAGAGGGGGGGGGGGGGGGGGGTATTACAAGCTGTAATGTCTGGCCAAACAATAATTGACCAATAAACTTCCAGGAAAAAATGAAACCAATAGTACTTCGACCATCCACTGACATTCAGAATTTAAAATCCCTGAATGACATATTCAGAGGATTACAAACGGGGTTATGGAGGACTCACACTAAGACTCTGGACCAGGGGAGGGCTCAGCCACACCCCCAGGAAGAGAGATGCACTCTGGGAAGACTGGGCTTGGTTGGATGCCAGCTCTATACATTGGTGTTGGACCACCTCACCTGTTGGGAAAATAACATGTATTTTGCTAATCCATGATTGCTAGGCTTTCACTGTGTGTACATATTTATCCTTTCCTATTTATCCTTTTTATCTCTTTTACAAGGAGGCCATATCATTTATCTGCGTGTTTGTGAAGTGTATGATTATGTGGAACAGATAGGTGGGGAAGGTATCACGGTACCAAAGTTGAGCCTCATGAGAGGGGACAGGATGGCGCTCCAGTTGACAGGGGGGTACTGGTAACTCCCTCCCACTGTGGCCAGGGAGGCCAGGGCTGTCTTCACCAGGCTAGGGTGGGCAAACTCTGGACCTTTCTTTCCTGCCTCGGTGAGGAAGTCCACAGCAGACCTGATCACACTCTTCTCTGGGAGGTAACTGAAGTCCTGGGGCACTGAGAGAGAGAGAGGCGCTTGACTAAGCTTTTTTCCATGCATTGGAAGGGGCAGGATTTACACGTTTAGCACGACTCCATTAGTTGTGTTACACGGGGCAAGCTAAGTCTACCTAAAGTATTTAAAAGAAAATACTGAGTCATGCATAGAAGTACATACAGTCGTGGCCAAAAATATTGGCACCCTTGCACTTTTTTTCAAGTAACTCACAATTTTCACTAAAAATAAGTTGAAATTGACCAAAGCGTTTGGTCTCCACAATTTATTTCATTATTAATATTACAGAATGTTTGTTTTTCATTCAGAACTTAATATATCCATTTAAATCAGAAAATAAACAAATGGCATTGTTGATACCCTAGACTTAATATTTGGTAGCACAGCCTTTAGTCGCAATCAAGCGCTTCCTATAGCCATCAATGAGCTTCCTGCACCTTTGTACTGGCAGTTTGGCCCACTCCTCTTCTGAGAACTGCTTCAGTTCTCCCAGATTTGAAGGGTGCCTTCTCCCAACTACTGTTTTCAGATCTCTCCAAAAGTTTTCAATGGGATTTAGGATCTTGACTCATTGCTGGCTACTTCAGAACAGTCCAGAGTTTTGTCTTGAACCATTCCTGGGTGATTTTTGAAGTGTGTTTGGGGTCATTGTCCTGCTGGAAGACCCATGACCTTTGACGGAGACCCAGCTTTCTGACACTGGGTCCGACATTGTGCTCCAAAATGCCTTGGTATTCTCCTGATTTCATGATGCCATGCACACATTCAAGGCACCCAGTGTCAGAGGCAGCAAAGCAACCCCAAAACATCACTGAACCTCCTCCATGTTTGACTGTAGGGAAGGTGTACTTTTCGTTGAATACTTCCATTTTGTTTTCTGTAAACAGAGACATGGTGTGCTTGGCCCAAAAAAACTCTAATTTGGTCTCATCTGTCCAGAGGACATTCTCCCAGAAGGATCTTGGCATGTTCAGGTGTGTTTTGGCAAATTGCAGTCTGGCTTTCTCATGTCTCTCTCGCAGCAGTGGGTTCCTCCTGGGTCTCTTACCATATAACCCCCTTTCATTGAGTTGGCGACGGATGGTGTGAGTTGAAACTGTCATACCTTTGTGTCCGATGGTCCGCTTGAGTCTGTGTGGCAGTTGACCGAGGTGCTTTCTCCACCATTCAAACAATCCTTCGCTGCAATCTTCCATCAAGTTCTCTTGCGGACACGTCCAGTGAGGCTGGCTACAGTGGCATGGGCCCTAACCTTCATGATAACATTACGTACAGTGGAAACAGGAACATCGAGGTCTCTGGAGATGAACTTGTAGGCTTGAGATTGTCAACGCTTGGCTACAATCTTGTGTCTTGACCTCCTCAGCTAATTCTCTGGTTTTCTTTCTTTTCTCCATGCTCATTGCGGTAAACACAGTGACACATAACAGGAAAATGAGTCCTTTTCTCTATTCAAACTGGTTGAATAAGTGATTTTAATATTGCAGACACCTGCAACTCACCACAGGTGAGTTCAATTCCAAAGTAAAGGAAAATGACCTGCTTGAAATCTAATTATTTCTAACTACTTAAGCTAACATTCAGATTTTTTTTTGTTTTGTTCAACTGCAAACCAAAGACAAGCATATGTGGATACCAATAAAAAAATCAACAGGAATGGTGCATTATTTGAAAAAAGTGCACGGTTGCCAATATTTTTGGCCACAACTGTATAGAACAGTGGTCACCAACCGGTTGTTCGCGATCGACTTGTCGATCTCCAAACAGTTCTAGTCGATCGGCAAACATTTCTGTAAAAAACCCAACGATAAAGCCTTGTGTTTCTATATTTATGTTTTATTTGTCTCGGGCTGTTGGTTGTAGGTGCAGCCATTTCAGCTGCCTTGCGCGCCGGGTAGGCAAACTGTTGCCATTTCATATGTCTAAAGGTACAAACTCTGCCTTCCCAGTGGGTCTGGAGGGGAAATCAAGTGCACTATGTTCCCGCTGGCCAATCAGATTGCTCAGATGACCGAGTCTGTAATAATGTAGCAGACATAAAAGAAAGCTACACCAAAATTGATACTGTGAGATTTCAAAACGTTTAAAAGCATCACTAGAGAGAGACGGTCAACGAATACAGCAAAGAGATGCTGTTTTTTATGAGTGTTCTTACTCAGCACTGTCAACACTTTGTATTCAACACTTCTATAATCCATAAAAGTCCTGTTCTTCCTATTATCACTCAGCGCTACAACAAGCAGTGCAGTAGTAATGAATGAGAAGGAAAGTGTATCTACAGTCGTGGCCAAAAGTTTGAGAATGATACAAATATTAATTTCCACAAAGTTTGCTGCTTCAGTGTCTTTAGATATTACTACGGAATACTGAAGTAAAATTACAAGCGTCAAAGGCTTTTTATTGACAACTACATGAAGTTGATGCAAAGAGTCAATATTTGCAGTGTTGACCCTTCTTTTTCAAGACCTCTGCAATCCGCCCTGGCATGCTGTCAATTAACTTCTGGGCCACATCCTGACTGATGGCAGCCCATTCTTGCATAATCAATGCTTGGAGTTTGTCAGAATTTGTGGGTTTTTGTTTGTCCACCCGCCTCTTGAGGATTGACCACAAGTTCTCAATGGGATTAAGGTCTGGGGAGTTTCCTGGCCATGGACCCAAAATATCAATGTTTTGTTCCCCGAGCCACTTAGTTATCACTTTTGCCTTACGGCAAGGTGCTCCATCATGCTGGAAATGACATTGTTCGCCACCAAACTGTTCCTGGATGGTTGGGAAAAGTTGCTCTCGGAGGATGTGTTGGTACCATTCTTTATTCATGGATGTGTTCTTAGGCAAAATTGTGAGTGCGCCCACTCCCTTGGCTGAGAAGCAACCCCACACATGAATGGTCTCAGGATGCTTTACTGTTGGCATGACACAGGACTGATGGTAGTGCTCACCTTGTCTTCTCCGGACAAGCTTTTTTCTGGATGCCTCAAACAATCGGAAAGGGGATTCATCAGAGAAAATGACTTTACCCCAGTCCTCAGCAGTCCAATCTCTGTACCTTTTGCAGAATATCAGCCTGTCCCTGATGTTTTTCCTGGAGAGAAGTGACTTCTTTGCTGCCCTTCTTGACACCAGGCCATCCTCCAAAAGTCTTCGCCTCACATCTGCCTGTTGCCATTCCTGAGCAAGCTCTGTACTGGTGGTGCCCCGATCCCGCAGCTGAATCAACTTTAGGAGACGGTCCTGGCGCTTGCTGGACTTTCTTGGGCGCCCTGAAGCCTTCTTCACAACAATTGAACCGCTCTCCTTGAAGTTCTTGATGATCCGATAAATGGTTGATTTAGGTGCAATCTTACTGGCAGCAATATCCTTGCCTGTGAAGCCCTTTTTGTGCAAAGCAATGATGCCGGCATGTGTTTCCTTGCAGGTAACCATGATTGACAGAGGAAGAACAATGATTCCAAGCACCACCCTCCTTTTGAAGCTTCCAGTATGTTATTCGAACTCAATCAGCATGACAGAGAGATCCCCAGCTTTGTCCTCGTCAACACTCACACCTGTGTTAATGAGAGAATCACTGACATGATGTCAGCTGGTCCTTTTGTGACAGGGCTGAAATGCAGTGGAAATGTTTTTTGGGGGGATTCAGTTCATTTGCATGGCAAAGAGGGACTTTGCAATTAATTGTAATTCATCTGATCACTCTTCAAAACTTTCTCGAGTATATGCAAATTGCCATCATACAAACTGAGGCAGCAGACTTTGTGAAAATGTATATTCGTGTCATTCTCAACTTTTGGCCACGACTGTATAGGCTTGCGTTGTTGTTATTATTAGCGACTTGGGTCTTTTTTAATATTAAGGAATATTTCACTTTCTCTGTTTATAGGTGTAACAACATGAATTTGTACATGAGGCAGAAATAATGCGGTGTGACTCAAGTTTCGCCATCAGCTGGAAGACGGTGTCCCTTTTTTGGTCAGTGTCAGTGGAGGAAAGGGAAAGCGGAGGGATGTTGAGAGACGGACCCTCAGTCTGCTGCTCTCTCCCCCCGCTGAGACTGAGCATCAGATGCAGGCACCAGCCCAGTAAAATAAAAATATAATTATTTAAATGTATGCTCACTCAGCTGTGCCTCACAAGTACTACACCAATGGCTCTATTACAGGTGTGATCATATAGCCTACCTCAAATTTTGAAATATAGTTTTAAATGTCCCGAACAGCAATGCATTGGCAGGTCAATTCAAGCAAAGCCAGTATGTGGTGATGGTGTATTGGGCCGATAGCTTACTGCACAAACCTAATTTCTACAGTACTGTTTTTAATTGGTTAATGTTGCATAGGCTTACATTTTTTAAGTCATGTTAATGAAAAAAATCAGAGCGGTAGATCTCGGCATGCATTTTGATTCAGAAAGTGATCTTGACTCAGAAAAGGTTGGTGACCACTGGTATAGAACCACTAAATGATTGGATCTCTATGAAGCCACAAATCTCTAGGTATGTTAGGTCTGAGGCATGTTATTGTGTGGTCCTTACCTGCTGTGCGGCTGTGGCTGGTGGACATGTGGGCCAGGTGGAGGTGCCCCACCAGACAGGCACTGTTAGACTGCAGCCCGATGGCCCCTGAGAATGTGATGATCTACAGGTGAAAGACAGGTGAGCAGTGTTAGTTTGTTGCTTGTTTCTTGCTTTATGCATGTCCCTTGTGAGCTGTTAAAACAACATCCTCTTGAAGGACAGTAAACGTCCTCAATCAATCAACGTTCTTACCTGTGTGATGGCCCGTATGACCTCGTTCATTCTGGACTGCTGCTGGGAGGACTGCTCAGATTCATTCTTCAGCTAGAAGGGAGAGAACAGACACACATAGTCACTTTTTACAGAGAGGAAGAGAAAGAGAGAGGCCCAACTGGGCATAAAATCAGTCTCCCACCAGCAGGTGACGTTGTTTCGCCAAGCAAGGAGTTTTGTATGGAAGTCAATGAGAGTGTGTCGAATTTGGTCCCCCCAAAAATATATGGCTTATTTGCTAAGTGAGGTTTAATGGATCTAATAGAAGTTTTGTAATGCTTAAGTTGTGTACTGATATAAGTAGGACACGTGACATCCTGGCAACTTTGAGAAAAAATACTTTATATCAGAGTTGTTTCGAGATGGCCATGCATATTCATGACATGAGGTTAGTAGCACAGCATCTCTCTCCATTGAATTCAGGCAGTTGCACATGTAAAGCCATAAATAGGTGTTTGGCTCTATCTATCTAGGGGGAAGTTTTTGAACTGTTCATTTGGGAGGATTACCTTTTGTATTTGTACAGTACAGCACTGCCCTTTTAAGTTCGATTCCACTAACCCCATCCCAAATGTAGGAAGACTCACCTGAAGGATGCCAGTCTCTGATCCCACCAGAGCCACCAGGCCGTTGACAGCAGCCAGCCTCTGCATGGTGGGACAGCCCTGCAACACAGGGGAGGAGAGCCCACTCAATTAATTACAGCCGGACTCACACTGTTCATTGGCATGAATCACTTGCGATGCCAGGCCCATTGTTTAAAATAGCTTGTTTGGAACATAGGTAAACGTTTGTTCTGCCCTGGTTGTCGCTCCAGTACCTCAGCCAGTAGGATCTTGATCCAGGCATCCAGAAGGCGGGGTTGGATGTCCTCTGCCTTGCCGTGGCCGCAGGATGACAGACCATGAACAACCAGGCCAAGAGCCAATGAGAAACCTGGAGTCTGGACAACACAGGAAAGACGTATAGTTGTAGATGAACAACATTACACACACAAACCTCGCACACTCATTAAAATGTACCATCTCACCTGCTGGCTCTCCTCTGTCATGCTACGGAGAGTGCTCATGATCTCCTCTGATTTAAGGGCATCAACTACCCCTCCACTGAAGGCTGCCACCCCCACACCTGCTACAGAGTAGGCCAACACCTTGGGAGGGAGGGAGGAAAGGAATGAGGGAAGGAGATAGCATATGGACATTTAAATGTTTTAAAATAATGATTCATAAAAGGTGAGCGAGCACACTATAAATATTATCCGTTAATAACCTTCTAAATTATTTATTTAAGGGAAGACATCGTTATGAATCCTGTTTCAGGTGTCAAATCTGACCCTACAGAGTAAAACAGCAGTGAATGAGATATAAACTAATATGAAGATTTGGGCCATACCTCCTGCAGCATGCGACCCTGACTGCTGCTGTCCCCCTGTAGGGCCTCCAGCAGCTTGTCCAGGGTGAGGCCCACACGGGCCCGGTGTTCTGTCTGTCCACTGCCACTAAGGGCCCCCAGCACCAGGCCTAGTCCCAGCACACAGCCCGCACTGGAGAAAGGAGAGGTAGTGGAAAACGGATGATAGTAGGGGAGTACATTGTTGCACAAACTGAAAGCTTGCCACCTCATACGCACGCATGCGCACATACAGCGCGTTCGGAAAATATTCAGACCCCTTGACTTAACATTTTCTTACATTTTTGCAAATGTATTACAATTAAGAAACTGAAATATCACATTTACATACAGTACCAGTCAAAAGTTTGGACACCTACTCATTCAAGGGTTTTCCTTTATTTATAATATTTTCTACAATGTAGAATAATATTGAAGACATTAAAACTATGAAATAACACATATGGAATCATGTAGTAACCAAAAAAAGTGTTAAAGAAGCCACCCTTTGCCTTGATGACAGCTTTACACACTCTTGGCATTCGCTCAACCAGCTTCAACTGGAATGCTTTTCCAACAGTCTTGAAGGAGTTCCCACATATACTGAGTACTTGTTGGCTGCTTTTCCTTCACTCTGCAGTCCAACTCATCCCAAACGGGTTGAGGTCGGGTGATTGTGGAGGCCAGATCATCTGACGTAGCACTCCATCACTTTCCTTCTTAGTCAAATAGCCCGTACGCAGCCTGGAGGTCTGTTTTGGGGCATTGTCCTGTTGAAAAACATACGATAGTCCCACTAAGCACAAACCAGATGGGATGGTGTATCGCTGCAGAATGCTGGGGTAGCCATGCTAGTTAAAGTGTGCCATGAATTCTAAATATATCAAGACAGTGTCACCAGCAAAGCACCCCCACAACTCTTCCTCCATGCTTCACGGTGGGACCCACACATGTGGAGATCATCCGTTCACCGAGATCATCCGTCTTCTGCGTCTCACCAAAAATCTCAAATTTGGACTCATCAGAGCAAAATGACAAATGCTTGTGTTTCTTGGCCGAAGCAAGTCTCTTCTTCTTATTGGTGTCCTTTAGTAGTGGTTTCTTTGCAGCAATTCAATCATGAACGCCTGATTCACGCAGTCTCCTCTGACCAGTTGATGTTGAGATGTGTCTGTTACTTGAACTCTGAAGCATTTATTTGGCTGGCTGATTTCTGAGGCTGGTAACGCTAATGAACTTATCCTTTGCAGCAGAGGTAACTCAGGGTCTTCCATTCCTGTGGAGGTCCTCATGAGAGCCAGTTTCATCATAGCACTTGATGGCTTTTGAGACTGCACTTGAAGAAACTTTCAATGTTCTTGACATTTTCTGGATTGACTGACTTTAATGTCATAAAGTAATGATGGACTGTCGTTTCTCTTTGCTTATTTGAGCGGTTCTTGTCATAATATGGACTTGGTATTTTACTAAATAGGGCTATCTTCTGTAAACCACCCCTACCTTGTCAAAACATAACTGATCGGCTTGAGGAAAGACGCATTGAAGGAAATAAATTCCACAAATGAACTTTTAACAAGGCACACCTGTTAACTGAAATGCATTCCAAGTGACTACCTCATGAAGCTGGTTGAGAGAATGTCAAGCGTGTGCAAAGCTGTCATCAAGGCAAAGGGTGGCTATTTGAAGAATCTCAAATATATTTTGATTTGTTCAACACTTTTTTGGTTACTATATGATTCCATGTGTATTATTTCATAGTTGTTGTCTTCACTATTATTCTACAATGTAGAAAATAGTAAAAAGAAAAACCCTGGAATGAGTAGGTGTGTCTAAACTTTTGACTGGTACAGCGATTACAGGCTCGAGTCTTTTTGGGTATGATGCTACAAGCTTGGCACACCTGTATTTGGGGAGTTTCTCCCATTCATCTCTGCAGATCCTTTCAAGGTCTGTCAGGTTGGATGGGCAGCGTCGCTGCACAGTTATTTTATGGTCTCTCCAGAAATCCTCGACCGGGTTCAAGTCCAGGCTCTGGCAGGGCCACTCAGGGACATTTAGATTTGTCCCAAAGCCACTCCTGTGTTGTTTGTTGTTTTGGTTGCTTAGGGTCGTTGTCCTGTTAGAAGGTTAACCTTTGCCCCAGTCTGAGGTCCTGAGAGCTCTGGAGCAGGTTTTCATCAAGGATCTCTCTGTAATTTGCTCCGTTCATCTTTCCCTTGATCCTGACTAGTCTCCCAGTCTCTGACGATGAAAGACATCCCTACAGCATGATGCTGCCACCACCATGCTTCACCATAGGGATGGTGGCAGGTTTCCCCCAGAAATGACGCTTGGCATTCAGGCCAATCTTGGTTTCATCAGACCAGAGAATCTTGTTTCTTATGGTCAGAGTCCTTTAGGTGCCTTTTGGAAAACTCCAAGTGGGCTGTCATGTGCTTTTTATTGAGGAGTGGCTTCTGTCTGGCCACCCACCATAAAAGCCTGATTGGTGGAGTGCTGCAGAGATGGTTGTTCTTCTGGAAGGTTCTCCCATCTCCACAGAGGAACTGAAGCTCTGTCAGAGTGACCATAGGTACTTGGTCATCCCCCTGACCAAGGCCCTTGTCCCCTCTCCCAATTGCTCTGTTTGGCCGGACGGACAGTTTTAAGAAGAGTCTTGGTGGTTCCAAACTTCTTCCATTTAAGAATGATTCAGGCCGCTGTGTTCTTGAGGACCTTCAATGCTGCAGAAATGTTTTGGTCCCCTTCCCAAGATCTGTGCCTCGACACAATTCTGTCTCGGAGCTCTATGGACAACTCCTTCGACCTCTTGGATTGGTTTTTGCTCTAACATGCACTGTCAACTGTGGGACCTTATATTGACAGCTGTGTGCCTTTCCAACTCATGTCCAATCAATAGAATACACCACAGGTGGACTCCAATCAAGTTATAGAAACATCTCAAGGATTAACAGGATGCACCTAAGCTCAATTTCAAATCTCATAGCAGGGTCTGAATACTTATGTAAATAAGGTATGTTTAATTTTTTTAATTTGTATAATTAGCCAACATTTCTAAAAACCTGTTTTCACTTAGTTATTTTGGGGAATTGTTTGTAGATTGATTGTTTTTATTTTTATGAATTTAATCAATTTTAGAATAAGGCTGTAACGTTAACTAAATGTGGAAAAAGTCAAGGGGTCTGAATACTTTCCGAATACACTGTATAAGATGGTAGGGCAGTGTCAATCCAGCCATTCTCATATCTTATATTTATTGAACACTTTTTTAGATGCAATTCAGACACACTCACTTGTACTCCAGGTTGCTGTCAAAGCAGCAGGCTTCCAGAGTGTCTAGAGAACTCATCAACAGCTCTGTGATCTTCTGACCTGACACATCACTGAACCAGAGAGATAGAAGGAAGGAACAGAGGGAATGCTTTGGAAAAACACAGAAACACAATAACACCCGATGACATCCAATGTCACAATACAAACAAACAAATAAACACACACACCTCAAGAGTCAATTCTCACACACACACACCACCCCATCTCTACCCCCATGGCAAGCCTCCTACCTGAGCCTCTCCTGGTGCAGGCAGGACAGCAGCATGCCCAGGGCCAGGCCAGAGTGGAACTGGACGGCCTGGGAGTCGTCTGCGGTGGGCGAGCCGGGAAGCCCCGCCCTCAGGGTGGCTAGGACCTGTGGCACGCTGTCCTTGTGCCAGGCAACCAGCACGGGCACCACCAGGGACAGGGCCAGGGCGGCACAGGAGCGGGCGATGGCACTGGCCGTGTTCTCTCCCGAGTAGGATCGCTAAGTAGGATCAGTAAGTTGAAGAAAATACTAATTAAACAATAAAAAAATATAAGCCTACCCATACTGTTGAATGGTATTGTAGAAACATTCAACAACAGTGTACAGGTTTCCATTTCTTTTTATGATGTAACATCAATATAGTATGATTTAGATGCCAGCATAATTCAGTGATAATTCTAGTTGTTGTGCTTGGTTGGTGTACTGACGTGTAGGAACCAGGGGAAGACTTGTCCTCTGGGCTTGTAGCTGCTGCTGACGATGCTGAGGAGAGTGTCCAGGACCATGGCCAGCCAGGTGGATGTGGACAGGATCTCAGGGCCCACCTACAGCATATACCACAACAAACATGGCAGGGGAGAGTTACAGCAGTGGTCCTTCTTCAGTTCATATTTATTAGGACATTTATCTGGTAAAACAATGGGATACTTTCAGAGACACTCCTTTCTTATTTTATGGTACAGAAATGACCAGCTATTTACTTAAGCAATGAGGCATGAGGGGGTGTGGTAATATGGCCAATATACCCACAGCTAAGGGCTGATCTTAGGAATCACGCAACGCGAAGTGTCAGGATACAGCCCTTTGCTGTGGTATATTGGCCATATACCACAACCCCCCGATGTGCCTTATTGCTATTATAAACTGGTTACAAACGTAATTAGAGCAGTAAAAATAAATGTTTTGTCATACCCGTGGCTGATATAGCACGGTTGTTAGCCAATCAGCATTCAGGGCTTGAACCACCCAGTTTATAATAAGAAATAAAATGGTAAAATGGCAATTACACAGTAACAACCTTAGCATGCATTATTTGTTGTTTTCTCTTCAGATTCATTATAACAAACACTACTAGGCACCAGGGTACTAGTATCCCTTGACACTACATAATTTCCTAGTTAATACCAGGTAAGTACCAGTGCTATAAAATACAATGCTCCCATAACGTGTGGAGTCTGCTCTTACCCCAAGTCCTCCCTCCGTGTCAGCGGGCATGTTGCTCTCGTATTTGGCCAGCACCGAAGCCAGACTGCTCAGAGCCAAGATGGAGTTCCCCTGCACCACCGGACTGTCCCTATCGCCACGGAGACACAGGTGTAACACAGGGTTACCATGACAACAGTAGCAGGACTCACTGCCATCGTCAACCAAACAGTATGGCTACAGGCCACTGCTCCTCGATCCCGGTGTTGGGGGCTTTAAGTGCGTACAGGATTTGGTTCCAGTCCAGTACAAACCCACCTGCTTCAAGGGTTTGAATGATGGCACTGGCCTAGTCTAGAATAGTCCCACAGTTTTGTTGAGACCAAAGCTATCAACAGACAAACAATCAGTAAAATCCCTTACCATAATTATAAATGCAATATAATTGCGACAAGTTACATTGTTAATGCATACACTTGACACGGTGGGAAATTCAATGTCAATGCAGAGGAGACAGACTTACTTTGCTGCAGATTTGACAACATCAGTCAGCTGGTCCCTGACCCTGTGTAGAGGGAGAGGATAGAGGGAGAGAAGGGGAGAGGAAGACAGGGAGGATGATTTAGAGTCTATCGCTGGACGGGGGGGGGATGAACGTTTCATCTTCTCATGTCTTGATTACGCACGCACACAGTCTCTTTTCATCTGAGCGTAGCATATCACTCACATGGCGGATGTCTGTCCCATTGAGAGCATGCATTGACACTGATGTTCCCGCTGGTGTGTGTGAAGATGTAGTTGAAGTCGGAGGTTTACATACACCTTACCCAAATCTTTTCAGTTTTTCACAATTCCTGACATTTAATCCAAGTAAAAATTCCCTGTTTTAGGTCAGTTAGGATCACCACTTTATTTTAAGAATGTGAAATGTCAGAATAATAGTAGAGCGAATTATTTATTTCAGCACATTCCCAGTGGGTCAGAAGTCAACATACACTCAATTAGTATTTGGTAACATGGCCTTTAAAATAGTTTAACTTGGGTCACACGTTTCAGGTAGCCTTCCACAATGCTTTCCACAATAAGTTGGGTGAATTTTGGCCCATTCCTCCTGACAGAGCTGGTGTAACGAGTCAGGTTTGTAGGCCTCCTTGCTCGCACACACCTTTTCAGTTCTGCCCACAAATTTTCTATGGGATTGAGGTCAAGGCTTTGTGATGGCCACTCCAATACCTTGACTTTGTTGTCCTTAAGCCATTTTGCCACAACTTTGGAAGTATGCTTGGGGTCATTGTCCATTTGGAAGACCCATTTGCGACCAAGCTTTAACTTGACTGATGTCTTGAGATGTTGCTTCAATAAATCCACATAATTTTCCTTCCTCATGAAGCCATCTATTTTGTGAAGTGCACCAGTCCCTCCTGCAGCAAAGCACCCCCACAACATGATGCTGCCACCCCTGTGCTTCATAGTTGGGATGGTGTTCTTCGGCTTGCAAGCCTCCCCCTATTCCCTCCAAACATAACAATGGTCATTATGGCCAAATAGTTCTATTTTTGTTTCATCAGACCAGAGGACATTTCTCCAAAAAGTACGATCTTTGTCCCCATGCGCAGATGCAAACCGTAGTCTGGCTTTTCTAGGGTGGTTTTGGAGCAGTGGCTTCTTCCTTGCTGAGCAGCCTTTCAGGTTAGGTCGATATAGGACTCATTTTACTGTGGATATATATACTTTTGGACCTGTTTCCTCCAGCGTTTTCACAAGGTCCTTTGTTGTTGTTCTGAGATTGATTTGCACTTTTCGCAACAAAGTACGTTCATCTCTAGGAGACAGAATGCGTCTCTTTCCTGAGCGGTATGACGGCTGCGTGGTCCAATGGTGTTTATACTTGCATACTATTGTTTGTACAGATGAACGTGGTACCTTCAGGCATTTGGAAATTGCTCCCAACGATGAACCAGACTTGTGGAGGTCTACAATTTTTTTTCTCAGAGGTCTTGGCTGATTTCTTTTGATTTTCCCATGATGTCAAGCAAAGAGGCACTGAGTTTGAATGTAGGCCTTGAAATCCATCCACAGGTACACCTCCAACTGACTCAAATGATGTCAATTAGCCTATCAGAAGCTTCTAAAGCCATGACATAATTTTCTGAAATGTTCCACAGTCAAAGGCACAGTCAACTTAGTGTATGTAAACTTCTGACCCACTGGAATTGTGATACAGTGAATTATAAGTGAAATAATCTGTCTGTAAACAATTGTTGGAAAAATTACTTGTGTCATGCACAAAGTTGATGTCCTAACCCACTTGGCAAAACTATAGTATGTTAACAAGAAATTTGTGGAGTGGCTGAAAAACAATTTTTAAATGACTCCAACCTCTGACTTCAACTGTATTTGGCCTGCCATTTCTGAGGCTGGTAACTCGAATGAACTTATCCTCTGCAGCAGAGGTAACTCTGGGTCTTCCATTCCTGTGGCAGTCCTCATGAGACCCAGTTTCATCATAGCGCATGATGTTTTTTGCGACTGTGCTTGAATTAACTTTCAAAGTTGTTGAAATGTACCAGATTGATTGACCTTCATGTCTTAAAGTAATGATGGACTCTCGTTTCTCTTTTCTTATTTGAGCTGTTCTTGGCATAATATGGACTTGGTCTTTTACCAAATAGGGCCATCTTCTGTGTACCACCCCTACCTTGTCACAACACAACTGATTGGCTCAAATGCATTAAGAAGGAAAGAAATTCTACAAATGAACATTTAAGAAGGTACACCTTAATGCATTCCAGGTGACTACCTCATGAAGGACTGGTATAGTGATCTCTGTTGAGGTGATGGATGGACCAGTTGTTTTAATCCACCTTAGTATGCCAGTATGCCTGGAATCTTCAGTTAACCTTTTGGAAGAATCTGCTGTGCACATTTCCCTCATATCACTGTCAGCCATTAATAGGAGAAAAGTGGTCCTATTTGGCGCTGTTGGTAGAGCACGGCGCTTGAAAAGTCAGGATTGTGGGTTTCAATTCCCACTGGGGCAAACCATACGAAATATGTATGTAACCATGACTAATAGTCCCTTTGGATAGTGTATGCTAAAGTGCATATATATATATATATATATTTTAAATAATTAGATACCAGAATATTGTGACGAGGAGAGGAAACTATTTTAGACTATTGATATGTAGCCCATATTCCTGGCAGATTAGCCTTCAAATGATCCCCTCATTTGAGAAGAGAAGTTAATACATCTAATTAGTCGTTTCTGTGACTGAGATACACTGGAATTACATTACAAGACTGGCATCCAAATTAGATAGTTAAATTCATGCGAAGCTATACAAAAACTATTAACACTATTGTCAATCTTGTAATGTAATTTCAGTGTAAGTCAGTGACAGAAACTAAGTAGATTTATTCAGGAATGTTGTCTAATTCTGCGTCTTTTACCCAATGGTAAAGGGCAGAGTAATCTGTGTTAAGAGCTGAGATGTTTTTGATTATAGGGAGAGGAGTCAAAATGACAGGGCTTCATGGTGGATGGCACAGAGGAAGTAATTCAGAAAATGACCATCTCCGCAAAGGTCAACTATGTCCTGTTGTTCCATAGTCTTAAATAATGTCATACTGTCGGCTACAGGGACCAATGGAATGTGCTTTGTTAGAAGATGAGCTGGATTATGGTGGAATAGAACAGCATTTTTAAAGACAGGTGTGTGTGTGTGTGTGTTCTCACCAGAGCCAGGCACAGTGCTGTTTGTACTGCAGCTCCTCTGGACTCTCCTTGCCTTGCTTCTGCTGCATCTCCAGCTCTGCCCGACGGCCCTAATGACCACAGCAACCGTGACCACACAGCAACCACATACACCATACCGGTACAGCAACCATGGTCGCAAATCAACCGCATTCATACGGCAACCATGACCATAAATTGACCAGGAAACTCAATGGAGATAAACAGAAAGACATGCTGTATTCATACGGCACGCACACACCTGTAGGACGGAATGGTACGCTCGGCTCATGAACCCTCGCCAGGCCTGGGGTAGGAGGAGGGCCCGATGCCACTCTGATGGCTGAATGTTCACCTGACCACAGAGAAGAGAAACACTGAGTATGTATGCACATTCATACGTGCACACTACCGTTCAAAAGTTTAGGGTACTTAGAAATGTCCTTGTTCTTGAAAGAGAAGCCAATTAAAATAACATCAAATCGATCGGAAACACAGTGTAGACATTGTTAATGTTGTAAATGACTATTGTAGCTGGAAACGGCTGATTTATTTTATGGAATATCTACATAGGTGTACAGAGGCTCATTATCAGCAACCATCAATCCTGTGTTCCTCCTGTGTTGGTTTAGATCATCCAAGTTTATCATTTTAAAAAGGCTAATTGATCATTAGAAAACCCTTTTGCAATTATGTTAGCACAGCTGTCTCTAACCAGAATAGAAAGAGGAGTGGGAGGCCCCGGTGCACAACTGAGCAAGAGGACAAGTACATTAGAGTGTCTAGTTAGAGAAACAGATGCCTCACAAGTCATCAACTGGCAGCTTCATTAAATAGTACCCGCAAAACACCAGTCTCAACCTCAACAATGAAGATGCGACTCCGGGATGCTGGCCTTCTAGGCATTTTCAGTTTCTTGGCAATTTCTCGCATGAAATAGCCTTCATGTCTCAGAACAAGAATAGACTGAAGAGTTTCAAAAGAAAGGCCTTTATTTCTGGCCATTTTGAGCCTATAATCGAACCCACAAATGCTGATGCTCCAGGCAATCAACAGGTCTAAAGAAGGCCAGTGTTATTGCTTATTTAATCAGTACAACAGTTTTCAGCTGTGCTAACATAATTGCTTAAGTTTTTTAATGATCAATTAGCCTTTTAAAATGATAAACTTGGATTAGCTAACACAACGTGCCATTGGAACACAGGAGTGATGGTTGCTGATAATGAGCCTCTGTACACACCTATGTAGATTTTCCATTTAAAAAAATCTGCCGTTTCCAGCTACGATAGTCATTTACAACATTAACAAGGTCTACACTGTATTTCTCATCGATTTGATGTTATTTCAATAGTCATTTACAACATTAACAATGTCTACCCTGTATTTCTGACCAATTTAATGTTATTGTAATGGACAAAAAAATGTGTTTTTCTTTCAAATACAAGGACATTTATTTGCACAGTATGTGTGCAAATAAACAGAAAAATGGTGACGTAGGTCATCCATCTTTAAACACGTTTCTATAAAAAGAACTGTACGTGTTTCCAAAGATCATCACACACCTTGGTGTGGAGTATTCATAGAAAGCATTTTTCCTGTCTAGTGGGAGTAAGCCTGAGTGTACACAAACATATCTAGCAACTCATAAACAAAACACTTGAGAGGGAAGGTTGATGAGCGGACTGCTAAAATAAACCGTTTGTGTAGTATGATGAGGATTCCTTAAACTGTCACTGGAGCGTACAACTAGGGCTGTCAGCCGGTGTCCTTATGTTGGGCCCTGATATGGCTAAGCCATATGGCAGTGGGTTACACTAGTTAGTTTAGCAGACAAGATTTTCTGAGAATTCTGTGGCATTACTTTATATTGTGAAGAATGCAATCGAACTTAGCTGAATAAAACAGAAAGGACATTTTCTCCAAGCGTCTATTCTGTGTTGAGCGGTTAACAAAGAAACAGGTCCTCCTACTTTCTTCATTTATAGTTATTTATGCAACTTTAGTTGTGACACAAATGTTGGGCCATACGTTTAGATTTTTAATACATTCTAAGGCTGCATGATGCAACTCTAATGATGATTTGTGCAGGCTGTACACACTTCAACAGTCTCTCATTCACAATTTGACAAGCACTTGATAACGCCTCGAATTTCCCGGCTGCATGCCCTTTGTGTGGCCGTAATGCCCCCTAAAAAAATCCATGCCTTTTGCGGCCAGTGGCCGTTGTGCCCTTGGGCTGAATATAATAATTATCATTCCCTTCTCCCGGCTATGTGCCGAAGCACCTCTTACTCACATGGTGCTCAGTCACGTGATCGGGACTTTCTCACAGGCTGAAGACAGACACATTGGGGATGCAAATTGCGCACATACTTTTCCAATTCCGAGGCACATATTGAAGATGTTGGAAGAATTGTCCACATTTACTTTCCGTCAGCCAACAAGATGAGTAGGCCTACCGAACAGCAAAAGCACTAGCCTATGTCAATCTACTATCCCACATAGTACAAAAGTTGACCTATTCTATTCTGTGTGAGAAATAAATATTCCAAACATAGTCTGAGACAGATGTAGGATGCGATAGATCCCAGATTAATACAATCACTAAAACATGTTTTAAGCAATGAGCTTGGCACAACAGATGAGAACATTTAGCTTAAAATGTTGATAAACTATTAGGTTATTTCTTCACATTATAAGTGCAGCAATGCGCACACTGCTGTAAGCTATAAGTGCAAATGTTCCATTAGCAGGAAAACACCATTCTCAAACGTGACCACAAATGTGATTATGCATGTAATGGTTTTACTATAAAGGTGCATTTTTAAGGTGAAAATGATCTTCCCAAACTTGAAACTCCCCCACTGTATATGTAATGCCAGTTAGGCTTTACACCCGTTGTAAAGCAGATTAATGTGCTTCATTTTAAGAAGTTATTTGGCCACTTTAGTTGTGATACTAACCTTATTAAAACATATAGGCCTATGGGCTAGGCTACATGAGGTGTGATACTAACCTTATTAAAACATATAGGCCTATGGGCTAGGCTACATGAGGTGTGATACTAACCTTATTAAAACATATAGGCCTATGGGCTAGGCTACATGAGGTGTGATACTGACCTTATTAAAACATATAGGCCTATGGGCTAGGCTACATGAGGTGTGATACTGACCTTATTAAAACATATAGGCCTATGGGCTAGGCTACATGAGGTGTGATACTAACCTTATTAAAACATATAGGCCTATGGGCTAGGCTACATGAGGTGTGATACTGACCTTATTAAAACATATAGGCCTATGGGCTAGGCTACATGAGGTGTGATACTGACCTTATTAAAACATATAGGCCTATGGGCTAGGCTACATGAGGTGTGATACAAACCTTATTAAAACATATAGGCCTATGGGCTAGGCTACATGAGGTGTGATACTAACCTTATTAAAACATATAGGCCTATGGGCTAGGCTACATGAGGTGTGATACTGACCTTATTAAAACATATAGGCCTATGGGCTAGGCTACATGAGGTGTGATACAAACCTTATTAAAACATATAGGCCTATGGGCTAGGCTACATGAGGTGTGATACTAACCTTATTAAAACATATAGGCCTATGGGCTAGGCTACATGAGGTGTGATACTAACCTTATTAAAACATATAGGCCTATGGGCTAGGCTACATGAGGTGTGATACTAACCTTATTAAAACATATAGGCCTATGGGCTAGGCTACATGAGGTGTGATACTAACCTTATTAAAACATATAGGCCTATGGGCTAGGCTACATGAGGTGTGATACTAACCTTATTAAAACATATAGGCCTATGGGCTAGGCTACATGAGGTGTGATACTAACCTTATTAAAACATATAGGCCTATGGGCTAGGCTACATGAGGTGTGATACTGACCTTATTAAAACATATAGGCCTATGGGCTAGGCTACATGAGGTGTGCGACTATGATTTGAAAAAGTTTTTTGCCTTAAAGCTTTTTGCCTTAAGCTGGGCATAATTGACAAGTGATAATATATAATTCACAAGTGATGGGCTAAAATTGTCACCCATCACACCATTACTGATTTAATCTTGTCTTTACATGCACTAAATAATACATGTGTGAAATTTGCATTGATTTAGAATGGAGCATAATCATGCACCTGTCTCAAAACAGGGGCAGCGGAAAAACACACGTCTTCTATGCACTTCAATAGCGAATGGACGCTTTTCCCGTGGTTCATTTTCACGTCAGCCAGGTAGGATATACTCCTCTCGTAAAGAGAAACAATGTGCTTAAAATAAGAAAGTTGAGAAATAAATATAGTAGGCCCAGCCTATAGAAAGCTGATAGAATCCTGCTCTTTTTAACAGAAGCCATCACTCTGTTTTCTCGTGCAATTGCATAGCCTATAGAAATGTTTGTGCAACATGAGCACATGGGCTCTCATGAAGTGTTTGATTAGATTTTCAATGACATCTGCATTGATGTCAGAGTGATCAGAGGGACAATAGAGTGCTGAGTACCAGGCAGTTAGCAAGTTTGGTAGGCTACTAATGACCAGCAGCAGCAGCAGAGCTTGGAGAAGACTAATTACTGTGACTAAGTGGTCACGTGGAATTTGACTGCTGTCATGACTCATGACCGCCGGTGTGGCGGTAATACGGTCACCGTAACAGCCCTACGTAAAACCAGCTGTCAGTTTGAAACATGGCTGTTGGATGAGACACAGTGGCCACAAGATAAAAAAGACAAAGTATAAATGTGTAAATGTTCAGGTTACTTTTCTCAAGTCAACCAGCCAGTGGTGATGACGGACGGAGAGAAAGAAAGAGCGAGAGAAGACAGTGAGAAACAGAAAAGGTAAGGACAACAGAAAAAGAAGAGAATGTGAGTAGATAGAGAGAACATGAACCAAAGAAAGATAAAGCGACCAGAAATATGATGGGATAGGGGAGAAATGGAAAGGCATCTACAGAGAGAGAGAGAGGAGACACCCCCTTGCCCCTACCAACTCACTCGGAGGGCCCTCCGTTGTCACGTGTTGCTGATGAAACTTTGAGGGTTACTTCCAGAGTGGCGATGGAATCAATAAACACATCAACTTCGGAACACAGTCGTGACTTGAATGATGCAATGTTCCACTTTTAAATAATACAACTAGCAATTCAAATGAACAAATCCCCTGTTGTTTAACAAGATATAAACCTCAGTAAGTTAAACATTTAATTTGGGAGGTATTTAAGTCTCAAAATCAGAAATACTTGCATGTGGAACATAATTAGTCACACTTCTCCATTCTTTTCTATGAAATTTCACAATCTCCAAACATATCGCAGTGTGTGTCGGGATAGCACTTTCGGTCTGAAGCCGGCAGCTTTGCTGGCTCGTCCGAAGTTGCTATCTGAGGGTCTAATTAACCCCTACACCCTCAATAAATTTCACTCCCTCAGCTTTGGGACACTTGTGCAAATGGTAGAGGTGCACGTGAATGCACAAATGGAGGGCCGAGGGGAACGGGGTGATTTGGGATTCAGCCAGAGAGAGATAGGGGAGGTCACCTCGTGAATGAGAGTGGCTAACATCTGCTGGTAGCTCCGCCCCCTGCTGAGGAGGAAGCGGTTGATTGGTCGTCCATCTCGGTCGGTCTGGACGGGCAAGTCAAAGGAGAGAAGGAGGCCAGCTGTAAAACACAAACATTATATCACATAAAACTTAAATTTGCAGGAAAACCTAGCTAACCTGGTCCTAGTCAAATAAATTAGAAATATTCATTTGAGAAATGTAACCTTTATTTTCATGAACAGTAGACTAAATGCATAGTAACTCATGCAGTCAAGAATGATTCATTTTGCATACCTTTAACTGACTAGCCAATTCCTGATTTTATTAATTTATCCTTATATTTCAATACAGGGGATGTCAACAATTTAGCAGACTTATTAAGGCCTTAAATAAAGTAATTTAAGATTTTTTTTAAGAACCAGCGGACTCCCTGTTATTGAATTTTTCTTATTGATGGTGTGTGTTGGTACCTACCTGCCAGGCCAGGTTTGAGACCAGGCTGTTTGCTCTTCTCATAGGTTTTCAGCATGAAGCCTGGGATCCCTGCCACCGTTTTTCCCTGGTCTGACCGGAGGCTCCCCCTTTTCAGGGCAGAGTGGTACACCCCACGGGGCATCTGGCTCATCTCCTGCCTCACCAGTGAGGTCAGGAAGAGCTCAAATGCTGAACAGAGGGGGGTGGGGAGAGAAAGAGAAAGAAATTGGAAAAGAGGCGATAGTGGCATATTTTAATTCTGTTGTTGAAGTCTGCAATGGAACAAAATAGAAGTCTCAAAAGTGCAAACCGCACCCATCCGGCACTCAGGAAGGCTAAATGAAACACTATTTGAAATAAAAACAAATACTATTTGAATTTGGGAAAACATACTGTATATAATGGATGCCATGATGGATGTCCCCAACCCGTGTAAGAGCAGAGAAGAGTATTCCCAGTTTCACACACAATGGGAGACTATGGTATAAACACACAGTTTATTTTTACGAGGCAGAGAAGGAAAAGAGTGGCCCGGGGCGTCTGGGAACAAAGCACGTCGACAAAAGGACATTGAGTGTCGGTTTACTTTTCAGAATTCCTCATCGTTTAATATAATTGACACGCTTCATTAAATTACATTGGAGCAGGAAACTGGAGTGGGGTAGAGTTTGGTCGAAAGAGGCTGTCGAGGGATTGGGGCAGAATTTCTGATTTATTCGAGTCAACTGCTCTGTGGTGCTGCGTTTCAGCATGTAGAGACAGTCCTCGGGAAGTATTGCTGAATAGTTTCACACAAAACAATTTAAACGCTGCATTAAATCGAATACACTATTAAATCAACATCCGAAAACATTTAGTCCCATCCTCAAAAGTTGGCACGGTGCTCAGTACTGCTGTGATTCTAAAGAGCTGTAGTGAGAGAGAGCGAGCACATGTGTGTGCTGTGAGTATATGTGTCTAACAGTACAGTAGTTATAAAAAGGACAGAAAAGAAAAGAACCAAGGTAGTTAGAGATGTGGGGTATATTAGATATGAGCAGCTTCTACCTGGCAGGACTGAGAGGGATGTGAGACCTAGGAGCTTCACATAGGATGGACCTGGAATGGACAAATCTTCCTCCTCCTCCTCCTCTTCTTTCTCCTTTACCTGTTCCTCCTCCACACTTTCAGGAAGTTTTGCGACTGGCCTGGCCTACCAGGAAGACAAACCAGCATAACAAAGACATGATTGGCTGACTGATTGCATTACACAACAATGATAAACAATTTGATTAATTATGAGTATAATGGATTAAAATCAGATTAAGATAACTTTTTATCGATTGCACACAAAGGTCCATACAAATTTTGACTTCCGCTTTCAACCCAACCCCGCCGATACATATACAGGTTTTTGGAGAGGTGCGGGGGGCTACCACACTGGGTGCCTGGGGAGCAGTTGCTGTGGCGGGTTAAGTGTCTTGCTCAAGGGCACAACGGCAGACAATGTCATCTAGGATTCAAACAGGCAACCCTCCCGTTGCTGGCCTGCCTCTCTTACCGCTAGGCTACCCGCCGCTCCAGCGATGAATTACTACTACATAACGTTGCTAGGTGGTTGTAGGAACATTGGGAGAGCGTTGTCTATCCAGTGGTACTCTCACCTGCTCGGGGAGGTGAAGGAGCGTGTGCGCGGCCTCTGAGAACTCTGACAGAGCCTTGTATCCACAACTGGCCACCTCAGGTTCCTGGAACACACAAACCCATCAAAACAAAAACATGCACAGAGATCTGGGAAAAGCTAGTCTGGGAAGCAGGCTGATTTCTCCACCAACCTTGTTGAGAGCGTAGCCCCAGAGAAAGCTGACAAACTGCTCTTTGAGTTTCTGAAGGAAAACAAGCCATAGTTAAGGGCGAAAAGGCCTCAAATCACATCAAAATGAAATGCTGCACAAAAACAAAAAAAACGTGTTAAAATTGCCATTGTTAAAATATGGGCCCCAGGTGTGTTATGCATAGTCCACAGATTTGGAGGACAGGTGGTGTACCTCGTACTCCTCTGTCTTGACAGTGAGCTGTGGCAGCAGAGCCAGGAGCTCTGCTATGGCCTTGACCACCAGAGGTCTAGAGTCACAGCTCAGCTTAGGGCCCAAGGCTGTCCATGTGGAGCCCACATCCACCACCTGGAAAAACATCATCAATGTTTACCACCTGAAGACAACGTTATCTTAGGGTGGTTTATTGAATTATGCTTATTGTAACAAGCACATACAAAGTAAGGCAGTATTCATATTCAGTATTCAGACATCTTAGGAAAATTTAGTGGCAGTGCGTGTGTGTGTGCATGCGTGTGTGTGTGTGTGTGTGTGTGTGCATGCGTGTGTGTCTGTGTGTGCGTCAGGGTTTCCGTTAGGCAAATGTGGCGCCGGACAACGCGACGGGAATATCTTAATTTACCAGCCATTTGAGAAATTTACCGGACAGATATGCTTTAGGGCGTTCACTCACGGTGTTCAGAATCTTAACACCACCAGCGAAACCCCCTTTCTAGCTCTGACTCTGACAGCTACGTTGAGGAAAAATGTCCCTTCTACGCCTGTGATATGTGGTTGTCCCACCTAGCTATTTTAGAGATGAATGCACTAACTGTAAGTCGCTCTGGATAAGAGAGTCTGATAAATGACAAATGTAAACAGCACACCTGATGCGAGAGGTATATGACAGATCTCCATTAGAAAATGAGAAAGAGGGTGAAAGAAAGTTGATTTGAAAACCAATAGAACAGGCATATGAGGAAGTCCTTCATAGGCAGCTGTGTGGCAAAAGGCCTAGCTGATTATTGAGCTGAAAAGCATCTAAAGTGTGTTAATTTAATAATTTTAAACAATGAGACAAGAAGTGGGGTGTGTGGCAAAGATAACCTTTAGGTGTGTCTCGCTCTCCAAAATGTATGTGCTCAAATCTCCAGAATCCACTCCGCTGTCTCCCACCAATACATTCATTGTTCTATGTGAATGTATTGCCATTACATCTGTCACCAATAGTAAATGTACTGTTCATCCCCGTCATTTGGTTACATTCATTTATGTTAACGCATTTATATTACTAGGCCTACAGTTATTTTGCATTCTCATTCTCGGAGTGGAACTGCCATTTGTAGAGTTCACAACCTGCTACACTTGTGAGAAACAAGTTTGGGTTTTATTTTATAACTATCAGTTATTTTCCCATTGTCTTTTTTAATTTTTTTTATTTTACCTTTATTTAACTAGGCAAGTCAGTTAAGAACAAATTCTTATTTTCAATGACGGCCTAGGAACAGTGGGTTAACTGCCTGTTCAGGGGCAGAACGACAGATTTTGTACCTTGTCAGCTCGGGGATTTGAACTTGCAACCTTTCAGTTACTAGTCCAATGCTCTAACCACTAGGCTACCCTGCCGCCCCACGGTGCTCCATGTGAGCAATGAGCATGGGTCTGTTCTCTCTGTCTTGTTAATGATAAGGGAGCACGCCTGCCTCAGCACGCACACAACGGGCCTACCTTGTAGGAGTGCCCATTTGGGGATGTTTGCTTTCTGATTGTCTTAGTCACCACAACCACCACTAATAAATCACTGAGAAGCTCAGCTTAAGTCAACAAAGTCTTTTTTTTAAACATCCATTGCGAATGATAACCTAAGAGTTCCTCAAACAATCTACCCCTCGGTAATCACCAAGCCTCCATGTGAAAGAGCAAAATATCATAATCGGATCATCCCATATATCCAGTGGAAACTTCATAAAATAGCCTACCTTTCTCTTGTGCAAAAACAGCTGTTTGTCCCGAGTTCACTGGGGGAAACTCTGAGAGCCCAGAATAGGCTAGTTGATACAATGTTGCAAGTTTGCTAGCTACAGCTTTGGGCAGAATCCAGTGAGGATTTGATAGAATTTTGCACTTCACTAGCAAAAGTCAAGACAGATAAGGGAGGCAGACAGGCAAAGTAGAGAGATGAATGTGATTGAAAGAACCATAATTTTTTATCAGTAGGCTATATTTTCTACTGTTTTTATTTGTCGGCTTTATCTATTTTGAATTGGTTGACAATGGAGGTTATAGGCCAACGGCTGCATTGGTCATCTCTGAGTTCCATGCGCTCATTTATGATATTTCGCAGCCAATGATTACGGTAATGTGTCCATATGGCAAAGGCTGGTGCTCTCGCATTAGTTGAATTTAAACTTTTATATTTTTATTATTTTAACTAAAGATTTGTATGACAACGATTTTGAGAAACAAAAACATTATTGAAATGAAACTGATCCATGAAAACCCTAACTGACAGGCAGATTGGGAGAAATGGTAGGATAAATTGTATGCTTCCCCAAACTTGAAACTCACGCGCCCCCTATGAGGTTATGAAATAATTGCCTCCATCTTTCTATGGTCGGATGCCTCATAACATGAAGTAAAACATTCAGGTGTCAAACCATTAAGTATGTTTTCAAAATGCATACTGCCTCACGCTCACATTGTAAAGTGGTGGGTGACGCGTTGATAGCATGCTGGTTTTTCTCCTGGTCAATTTGTCAGACCACATTTTTTTTTTTTTGCCGTTAAAAAATAAATATCCGGCCATTAAGCCAGCAATTACCGGCTAACAGAAACCCGGGCACGCACGTGTACTCTCACCTCGGTGCGGCAGAGCTCGTGAAGACCTTGCAGGGCCAAGGCAGCAGGGGCGGCCTGGTCTGGTCTGGAACACTGGGCCAGAGTGTGTGTGATGGCAGCCAGCATGTCCCCTCCGTGCTGGTAGGGCCTGGGACAGACGAGTCATTAAAACCTCTTTCTGGAAGCGAATTCAAAATCCTTACCGCCAAGGCACTTTTGTAGGTCTGAAACTTTCAAAAGATTGAACAAGCGCATATCTAATATGGATCGAAGGGTATAAGGTGCAGAAGAAGTGTGGAAGGGTAGAGGGCATAGGGCAGGGGTGGCCAACCCTCCTCCCGGAGTGCTACTGAGTGAGCAGGCTTTTGCGCCAGCCCTGCTACAACACAACTTATTCAGCTAATCTAGGTCCCGATGAGCAGCTGGTCAGTTGAATCAGGTATGTTAGAGCAGGGACGGAGCAAAAGACTGCACAGCCAGTAGCTCCCCAGGAGGAGGGTTGGACACACTTGGTATAGGGAAAGCAAGGGGCTTAGGAAGAACCCTAAAAGGACAGACTGTATAAGTCTCAGGGGAGTGTTGGAGCCCACCTCTCTCTGCAAATGTCTCTGACACAGGCAGCCCTGGCTAGAATCTGTTCCCACTGGGCCTCCTTCCCCAGGAGCACAGACTTCTCGAACTGGGAGATCAGCCTCTGGAGGTCAGGGTACACACGGTCCTACAGCCAAGAGAGAGAGAGACACTTAATCCAAAACCAAGACTGCCAATGTGTCAACTCCCGCCACCTGGGAAACAATGCATTGCAAATTAAACACCCTTCTGAAAGTGCAGTGTGGACAATCAGCTGGCATCATATATTGTATTGTTATTTGGATGTAAAATAGTATTGTGTTTTCTTTGTGATCTGAAAAACAAGAAAACGTAATACAACTTTATATTGAATAGATATACACATCTATATATCTACACTACCGTTCAAAAGTTTAGGGTCACTTAGACCTTGTTTTTGAAAGAAAAGCACATTTTTTGTCCATTAAAATAACATTAAATTGATCAGCAATACAGTGTTGACATTGTTAATGTTGTAAATGACTATTGTAGCTGGAAACGACAGATTTTTTAGGGAATATCTACATAGGTGTACAGAGGCCCATTATCAGCAACCATCACTCCTGTGTTCCAATGGCACGTAGTGTTAGCTAATCCAGGTTTATAATTTTAAAAGGCTAATTGCTCATTAGAAAACCCTTTTGCAATGAAAACTGTTGTTATGATTAAAGAAGCAATAAAACCGGGCTTTAATCATATTCTTGATACGCCACACGTCAGGTGGATGGATTGTCTTGGCAAAAGAGAAATGCTCACTTACAGGGATGTAAAGAAATTTGTGCACCAAATTTGAGAGGAATAAGCTTTTGTGCGTATGGACATTTTCTAGGATCTTTTATTTCAGCTCATAAAACACAGGACCAACACTTTACATGTTGCGTTTATATTTTTGTTCAGTATATACAGTTTACATACACTTAGGTTGGAGTTATTAAAACTTGTTTTTCAACCACTTCACAAATTACTTGTTAACAAACTATAGTTTGTCATTTTTCCAACAATTGTTTCGACAGAGTATTTCACTTATAATTCACAATTCCAGTGGGACAAAAGTTTACATACACTAGGTTGACTGCGCCTTTAAACAGCTTGGACAATTCCAGAAAATGATTTAATGGCTTTAGAAGCTTCTGATAGGCTAATTGACATAATTTGACATAATTTGAGTCAATTGGAGGTGTACCTGTGGATGTATTTCAAGGCTTACATTCAAACTCAGTGCCTCTTCGCTTGATATCATTGGAAAGTCAAAAGAAATCAGCCAAGACCTCAGAAATAAAATTGTAGACCTCCGTTTGGAAATTGGGAGCAATTTCCAAATGTCTGAAGGTACCACGTTCATCTGTACAAACAATAGTATGCAAGTATAAACACCATAGGACCATGTAGCCGTCATACCGCTCAGGAAGGAGACGCGTTCTGTCTCCTAGAGATTAACGTACTTTGGTGCGAAAAGTGCAAATCAATGCAAAGGACCTTGTGAAGCCGCTGGAGGAAACAGGTACAAATGTATCTATATCCACAGTAAAACGAGTCGCTCAGAAAGGAAGAAGCCACTGCTCCAAAACCACCCTAGAAAAGCCAGACTACGGTTTGCATCTGCGCATGGGGACAAAGATCATACTTTTTGGAGAAATGTCCTCTGGTCTGATGAAACGAAAATAGAACTGTTTGGCCATAATGACCATTGTTATGTTTGGAGGAAAAGGGGAAGGCTTGCAAGCCGAAGAACCTCATCCCAACCGTGAAGCACGGGGTGGCAGCATCATTTTCGGGGGTGCTTTGCTGCAGGAAGGACTGGTGCACTTCACAATATAGATGGCATCCTGAGGATGGAAAACTATGTGGATATATTGAAGCAACATCTCAAGACATCAGTCAGGAAGTTAACTTCTTGGTGACAGGGGGCAGTATTTTCACGTCCGGATGAAATGCATGCCCAAATTCAACTGCCTGCTACTCATCCCCAGAAGATAAGATATGGATATTATTAGTAGATTTGGATAGAAAACACCCTGACGTTTCTAAAACGGTTTGAATCATGTCTGTGAGTATAAGAGAGGACAAACCTTTCAGATGTTTTTTTTTTTGAGGTCACACTCTTTTCAATGAGTTTTCATTGGGAATCCAGATTTCTAAGGGACCTTATTGCAGTTCCTATCGCTTCCACTGGATGTCAACAATCTTTAGAAATTGGTTGAGGTTGTTCCTTTGTGTAATGAGGAAGTACGGCCATCTTGAACGAGGGTCACTTGAAGTGTACTGTTAGATAGAGGAGCGTGACCAGAAAGCTAGCTACAGTTTGTTTTCCTCCTGTATTGAACACAGATCATCCCGTCTTCAATTTTATCGATTATTTACGTAAAAAAATACCTAAAGTTGTATTACAAAAGTAGTTTGAAATGTTTTGGCAAAGTTTACAGGTAACTTTTGAGATATTTTGTAGTCACGTTGCGCAAGTTGGAACCAGTGATTTTCTGGATCAAACGTGCCAAATAAATTGACATTTTGGATATATATCGACAGAATTAATCGAACAAAAGGACCATTTGTGATGTTTATGGGACATATTGTCGTGCCAACAAAAGAAGCTCGTCAAAGGTAAGGCATGAATTCTGCGTTTTCTGCGTTTTGTGTCGCGCCTGTTTCTTTGTTTACGGAAGTGCTATCCTCAGATAATAGCATCGTTGGCTTTCGCCGAAAATACTTTTTGAAATCTGACATGTTGGCTGGATTCACAACAAGTGTAGCTTTAATTTGCCATCTTGCATGTGTGATTTAATGAAAGTTTGATTTTTATAGTAATTTATTTGAATTTGGCGCTCTGCATTTTCCCTGACGCTAGCGTTCCACATATCCCAGAGAGGTTAAAGCTTGGTCGCAAATGGGTCTTCCAAATGGACAATGACCCCAAGCATACTTCCAAAGTTGTGGCAAAATGGCTTAAGGACAACAAAGTCGAGGTATTGGAGTGGCCATCACAAAGTCCTGACCTCAATCCTATAGAACATTTGTGGGCAGAACTGAAAAAGCGTGTGCGAGCAAGGAGGCCTGACTCAGTTATACCAGCTCTGTCAGGAGGAATGGGCCAAAATTCACCCAACTTATTGTGGGAAGCTTGTGGAAGGCTACCCAAAACGCTTGACCAAGTTAAACAATTTAAAGGCAATGCTACCAAATACTAATTGAGTGTATGTAAACTTCTGACCCACTAGGAATGTGATGAAAGAAATAAAAACTGAAATAAATCATTCTCTCTACTATTATTCTGACATTTCACATTCTTAAAATGAAGTAGTGATCCTAACTGACCTAAGACAGGGAATTCTTACTTGGATTAAATGTCAGGAATTGTGAAAAACTGAGTTTAAATGTACTTGTCTAAGGTGTATGTAAACCTCCGACTTCAACTGTGCACACACACACACATAGATATGTACATACAGGCCACTCAGAAAGTATTTAGACCCCTGACTTTTACCATATTTTGTTACGTTGCAGCCTTATTCTAAAATCGTCAAAAAAAGAAAAAATCCTCATCAATCTACACACAATATCCGATAATGACAAAGCAAAAACAGGTTTTTGAAAACCTTTGGCAGTGATTACAGCATCGAGTCTTATTGGGTATGACGCTACAAGCTTGGCACATCTGTATTTGAGGAGTTTCTCCCATTCTTCTCTGCAGATCCTCTCAAGCTCTGTCAGGTTGGATGGGGAGTGTCGCTACACAGCTATTTTCTGGTCTCTCTAGAGATTTTTGGGCCCTGGCTGGCCCACTCGAGAACATTCAGAGTCTTGTCCAGAAGACACTCCTGCTTTGTCTTGACTATGTGCTTAGGGTCGTTGTCTTGTTGGAAGGTGAACCTACGCCCCAGGTTTGTGCCTTTCCAAATCATGTCCAATCCACAGGTGGACATGTAGAAACATCAAGGATGATCAATGGAAAAGATGCACCTGAGCTCAATTTCAAATCTTATAGCAAAGGGTCTGAATACTTATGTAAATAAGGTATTTTTGCTTTGTCATTATCGGGTCTTGTGTGTAAATTGATGAGGATTTTTTTTTAAAGGCAATCCATTTTTAGAATAAGGCTTTAATGTAACAAAATGTGGAAAAAGGTCAATGGGCCTGAATACTTTCCAAATGCACTGTATGTATATATTCAAATAAAAAAAGTATGACTTAAGACTATTGCTCTCCCATCACTAACCTGTTTCTCCCACAGAGCGGTCATGAGGCGCAGTACCACGGCCCTCAGCTTGGGGGCGCTGCCCAGCATCTGGAGAGTGTGGAGCACCTGGGGAAGACAAAACTGACAACCACACAACACATGTCAGAGAGGGGAAGTCACACACACAGACACACGTCAACATAAAGTATGATGTTAAGTTTGAGCCAATACACTATTCAATGACACTCATGCATAAATTGGTACACAGGAAGCTTTCTTGGAAGGCTTTGCGTTAAGTCTATCTTGACCATATTCAATGTGAGGCAATGAGATGCAAAGTCTTCTCTAAAACTGAGTACTGTCCTTTGACGTTGAGACTCCTACTACTAGTTATAGCAGCTAAAAGTATAGCATTTTTCCACTGTTTGGGGATATGACTCAGCCTTTCAAACAGGCCAGCCGTGTGCAGTGCAGTAAGTACCTTATGGGTCCCAAAGTTTGGCAGCGAGTACAGCACAGCGTGGGACAAGTCTGGGTCACACTCCTTCCCCAACTTAAACAACAGAACATGAAGAAGGGATGGGACCTGCAGAGAGAGAGAGAGAGAGAGAGAGAGAGAGATCGAGGGAGGGAAAGACAGGGAGGGGTGAGAGGGGAGAGAGAAAGAGAGGGAGGGAGAGAGAAAGATAGGGAGAGAGAGAGAGAAAGAGGGGGTGGGAAAGAGAGAAAGTGAGTGAGTGAGTGACAGATGGACAGACGGACAGGACTGACGGGGGCACACTAGTTGAAGCATGTTTACTTGAAGCACTTTCTTCTTGTATAGGGGAGAGTGGGAGTAAGGGGGGGGGGGGGTAATATTCTACATTCTTGCCCGAGTTCTTCTCACCCACATCATTACAGGCCGCGCTAAGCTGCACACTGTCACAACCGATCCATCTCACCCGCCACCGCCACCCCCGCCGCCACACAGCGCAAGGAAGAGGCAAAGGAATCGTCGGGCTTTGAACTTTGAAAGTCGCGTTCCTGCGCTGGTGTTCCCCCCACTCCCTCCCCCGCTCTCAAGGAGCTCCTCATTCCTTAATTTCTTCCTTTCTTAATAACTTACTTCTGTCTCTCGCTTTTCACTCCCACTCTCTCGCCTTCCTTCTTTCCAACCCCCCACAGCTGACACACTGTTGTACAAAAGCAGAGTCTTGTCCCGGAGGCTTTTGCCATTCCAAGACACCTAAGTACGCTTCCTCTCTCTCCCACAAACCCTGACAAACATATAGAGCCTTGGGGGCAGAACAAACAGACAACCCCAGCCAAATTAGTGTCAGTTCTAGTGGAGGTATCATCATCATCATCCCAGGCCAAGACTAGAGAATATGGAAAGGGAACTGAGAGAAAATGAATCTGTTATTATAGAAAGCAATAAGGACAAATTAGGTAATGCACACACGTCCAATATACAGCCAGCCCTCCATACAGTATAGTGAAGGGGTGCCAAACAGCAGGCCCATTGGCCAAATAGAAAACTGTGGCCAGATAGGTACACAGGCAAAAATATGCTGCATTTGTTTGCTTGTTTTTGCTACGCAAGTAAGTGGAACAGCCTTGTGTTCTTGCGTTAAGTACATAAGGTATAGATGCAGTGCCTTCAACACATTACTGAGTACCACTCTCCATATTTTCAAGCATAGTGGTGGCTGCATCATGTTATGGGTATGCTTGTCATCTTTAAGGACTGGGGAGTTTTTCTGGATAAAACATAAATTAAGCTAAGCCCATGCAAAATCCTAGAGGAAAACCTTGTTCAGTCTGCAGAATTAAGTTACCTTTCAGAAGGACAATAACCTAAAACACAAGGCCAAATCTACACTGGAGTTGTTTACCAAGAAGACAGTGAATGAATTTCACAGAGCTTAAATAATTTTGAAAAAAAAAAAATGGGCAAATGTTGCACAATCCAGGAGTGGAAAGCTCTTAAAGACTTACCCAGAAATAATGACAACTGTAACCACTGCCAAAGCTACTTCTAACAAGGTATTGACTCAGGGATGTGAATACCTATGCAAATAAGATATTTTAGTATTTAATTTTCAACAAATTAGCAAGAATTTCTAAAAACATGTTTTCACTTTATTATTATGGGGTATTATGTGTAGATAGGGTGAGTTTTTTTTTTTTTCTCTTCATTTTGAATTCAGGTTGTAACACTACAAAACGTGGAATAAGTCAACAGGTATGAATTCTTTCTGAAGGCACTGTAAGGCTAAATAACAACCTCCGGAATGGGAATGCTCAGTGGTTCCCTCCTAAAATCATATAGCCCCTCCTACCCCCAACAGTGTAAACTGAGACGGCGCGGGATTAACTCCCTGTGCCCCCCCCAATAACAGGGACGTAGCCTCTGGCCCCTCCACATGGATAGCAGGCCTCCCTCTCTTGGACCATTCATGACTTGGCCAATATCCATGATCTTATGGACACCATGGTGAGATCAGGAATGTCACTTACCAGTTAGCGCAATCTTTGGATTGATAGTATTCCACGTCACTGTCAGTGTGCCTACCATTCTCTACTTTCATCACTACTATACGTTTCCATGTCTCCACCTAACTCTGTTGCCCGCTGGTTTGGGTTGAAATTGTGTGCAATTGGTTTCATTCAAAAATGTTAGCTTCAAAGGCCAGGGACTTAAGTTAAGTGCGCCGTGAAAGAGCTATTTTCAGTTCTTAAAAATCCAATTACATTTTGAGGGAATCCTCTGAAATGCCCCAATGGGCGCCCCAAACGGTCGTGTCAGAGCAGAGGTTAAAGCCACTACTCCATACCTTCTTTCCTTCCTTCCGGGAGTAAAAGACTGAGAGAAAGGTGTCCTTCTCTGACCCTCAGTCCCCTGTCGGCGACGCCTCTGCCACTGCTATGCCTTCATTAGCATAACGAGCTTATCGCTCCCCGTTCGCCCACACCTTGCCCTGTTGCCTAGCAACCCCAACATCTGCATGGCTTATCATGGGGGGGGGGGGGGGTTCTCTCCCTTGCCGTTTTTTTTGTGTGCCTTTTCGAGGGAACGGTCACCTGTGTTCCCCAATACAATTACCAACCACCTCTGCAATTACATTAAATGCACTGTTGTAAAAATCTGGGGCCATATGGTATCAAACTACTAGAGTAGGATCAGTTTTGCCTTTCACATTTCAGTCAGTAAGATTACTTAAACAGGGGGAACCTGATCCTAGATCAGCACTCCTACTCTGAGAAGCTTGAAACAGCCACTCCATAGTGCATTGAGTGTAACTATAGAGTTTAGATGGTGATTGAATGGTTGATTATTGTGTTGGTAATTGTGTTGTCTGTTCTTCTTGGTTAAAGACTAGGTCCTTCCTTCCGTTGTTGCACTGCAGTGCCTGAAGACTCGACAAGTTAGCATTGTAGTGACAAGATCGTAAGTAGAAAACATGAATAATACTGTAGATAGTAGCCTAGCGTGTTTCTATTTGTGGCTTGTAAATCTCGTGTTTGCAGCACCCTAGTGCCTGCAGGCTGCGGCAGCCGCAGTGGTGGTGTTGTGATTTAGCCTCCTAGTTACTGAGAGACATGGAGGTCGGGGGGGAGGAATTAGCCCACAAGCCAATGGTGTAAAGGAGAAATTAATCAGCCCATAAAAACTGTATATGGGGTGTCGACACACACACACACTGTAACGACACAAACATGCTTCATACTGTACACACACACACACACACACACACACAAGGAAATACCATGGGTATAAAAGGCACCAATAACTTACTGCTCCCCACTTAACTAGCAGAACAACAGGCGCTCAGGGAGCAATTACAGAATCAAAAGGTGTGCACTAAGCCATCTAATGAGCGCTGCAAATAAGGGTGATATACAATGTGACATTTCTTTATTGTCTATAGCAGGTGATCGTCCTCCGGGGTCACAGTGTCTGACGGTTTTAATCCTTTGCCTTTCAACCGGCGGTATATAGTGCATCCGGAAAGTGTTTGAACCCCTTCACTTTTTCCACATTTTGTTACGTTACGCCTTATTCTAAAATGGATTCAATCGTTTTATTTTCCCCTCATCAATCTACACACAATACCCCATAATGACAAAGCAAAAACAGGTTTGTAGAAAGGTCTGCAAAAGTATTGCAAATAAAAACTGAAATTTCGCATTTACATAAGTACTCAGACCCTTTACTCAGTACTTTGTTGAAGCACCTTTGGCAGCCTCGAGTCTTCTTAGGTATGACGCTACAAGCTTGGCACATCTGTATTTGGGGAGTTTTTCCCATTCCTCTCTGTAGATCCTCTCAAGTTCTCTCTGGTTGGATGGGGAGTGTCGCTGCACAACTATTGTTTCTCATGGTCTGAGAGTCCTTTAGGTGGCTTTTGGCAAACTCCAAGTGGGCTGTCATGTGCCTTTTAGTGAGGACTGGCTTCCGTCTGGCGACTCTACCATAAAGGCCTGATTGGTGGAGGGCTGCAGAGATGGCCAGGTTTTTGGTCACCTCACTGACCAAGGCCCTTCTCCCCCGGTTGCTCAGTTTGGCTGGGTGGCCAGCTGTAGGAAGAGTGTTGGTGGTTCCAAAAGTCTTACATTTAAGAATGATGATGGCCACTTTCTTCTTGGGGACCTTCAATGCTGCAGAAATTGTTCGGTACCATTCCCCAGATCTGTTCCTCAACCCAATCCTGTCTCGGAGCTCTACGGACAATTTCTTCAACCTCATGGCTTGGTTTTTCCTCTGACATGCACTGTCAACTGTGGGAGCTTAATAGACAGGTGTGTGCCTTCCCAAATCATGTCCAATCAATTGAATTTACCACAGGTTGACTCCAATCAAGTTGTAGAAACATCTCAAGGATGATCAATGGAAACAGGATGCACCTGAGCTCAATTTCAAATCTCAGAGCAAAGGGTCTGAATACTTCCCATATGCACTGTAGTGATAGCAACAAACAGGGTTGTGTTCAGTAGGGAGATATTGTTTGGAAGCAGAGTGAAACAGGGAATAAGAATGCACATTTTTGTTTTCAGTTTCAAAGCGATTTGCCCCAGTTTACCGTTCTGAACAACAGGGCAGGCCCCAAAAAATATTCGTAACATTTTTTTTTTTTTTTGCAGGATGACGTTGTGCACAATTTTCGGGGACCCGTTTTGGCTCGTGAACTCTACTTTCAAAACTACTGGCTGAAATTATACAAAACCTTTTAACGCATCTTTAAGTGATTCAATAAAAACTATTGTTCACCCCAAAAAAGTATGACAGTTCTGTAATTCCTAGAGTTGAACTTTATATAACTTACAGTTATATATGAATGTGGGTCCTGCATGTGGTCAACATTAACTTTTAATAAAATGTGGCTTCAGCATGCGGTTTCCAGTAGCTACCTGTGCGGGGTCTGCCTGGGCGATGGCAGCTGCGGTTTTCAGGGCCAGTCTGCAGACGTCCTGCTGACCGGTGACCACCAGGTGAGCCACGGTAAGGGTGAGGGGAGACGGGACGCGCTGGCTCAGGGGCAGGGCCGAGGTCACCGCCAAGAGCCACTCGCTAGCCGCCACCGGGTCCCCTGTCACCTGGCGTAGGACCTGGGTGGCCACCAGCAACTCACTGGACCACGGGCTGAGGGGTAAGGCTAACTGGGACACCTTCTGGTAAAGAGTAGGAAAGAGAGTGGGGATAAGGGGGAGATGAAGGTTGGAGGGGGGTTGGCAGAACTATGGGTATAAAGACCATATGCTAACAAGAATGCAGGGCATAATATTTACAGTATGACACACGTACTGTTAACTTGGCATATTTCATTGCTTGGCATTAATCATTGCTCCTCTCACGCACGTCATAAATAAAGGCCAATCTGGAGGTAAATCCCGCTTCCAGTTTTTTTGTGAGTAGGCCTTTATATAAATTAACCCTAAGAAGTGCATTTGTTTACCTCAGCAGGCTTGGAGGACTCTCTCTGCGCATTCTGTAGGAGGCTCTGGGCCAGGCTCTGGTTGCGTGTGTGTGTGCGGGAGTCCGTCAGAGGCTCCATGAGGGATGAGCAGGAGAGGACCTGCAGGAGAGGCAGCACCAGCACCGGGGTACCCCAGGGGGGTCGCTCACACTCTGGGGGGGCCAGACTTAGGGCTGCAGGGGGTAAAGATATCATCATTAAGAGAGTTGGGGTGTAGGGATGGAGAGAGAGGGAGAGGTGAGTGTGTGGATAGCCAGAGGCAAGTATAGTGGAGAGAGACAGAGAGAGGTGCATGTAGGGAAGGTAGGGAAAGAGAGGCAAGTGTGGGGGAGGGAAAGAGTGTGGAAGAGTGAGACAGGTGAGAGTAGTAGAGAAAGAGGCAAAAGGAAAGAGCGAGAGAAGTGAGTTTAAAGGAGAAGAGAGAGGGACCAGTCTGTGTAAGGAGAGGAAGCTGAGAGAGAGTTGATACCCAGTGTAAGCAGCCCGGTCTGCTGGGACGCTGAGGCCTCGAGAAGGAGCAGAGCCAAGCCCACCATCATGTCCTCCACAGGGAACTCCTGGAAAAACATACACATGCACAGTCACACGCACGCACTTTCGAGGAAGTGAGAATACAAACTGACAACCCCCCTCCTACCCCCCCAACACAAACACACACATCCCAACCCCGAGGGGTCTTGAAAACGCAGGGATTGTAAGCGCAGCACACTGAGCTCCAAAGATTCCCTCTCAGTCTTCGACCCCCGGAGGAATCTTTGGAGATGTATGTGCTCCCAAACCAATGCTTTGAGGAGATTAGGATCGCACCGCGAGGCGGATCTGGATACATTGAGCGGGAGCTGTCGACAGAATCCTAACAAACCTCCACAGCCACAGGCAGACAAACAAGCTAAAGAGCTGCTGTGCTTTGTGTCTGTCTGTGGGGAAACGGTTTGCTGGGGGTTCTTCCTTCTCAGAAATATAACATAACCATAAACAGCGGCAACGTCTGAAAGAGCGTGAAGCAAGAGGCTGATCTCATTAGAACCCACACAAACTGTTTACTGATCTGTGCAGATGAAGGAGATGAAGACCAGGTGAGGAAGCCATTTTAAACTATTTTGGCTTGCCCGGCTGGCTCACCTCTGTGCGGGTGGGGAGGAGCTGGTGCAGTAGTTGGAGTAGTGGTCTGCAGTCTCCGCTAAGCTTCAGACTTAGCTGACAGGCACACAGCAGCTGCAGGGCCAGCTGGGCCCTCTCACTCCCCCAGTCGGCCACCTCCAGAGCCGGGATCATGGCCTCCACGAGGCCCCGCAGCTCCAACACTGCCTCCACACTGTCCACCTGAAGATGGAGACATAACACAGGCCGCGTCAATGATCATACCATACCTGCTATGTTGTGTCTTTCACATGTGCTGTGTTGTGCTATGCTATAGTGGGTTCACAGGTTCATGTCTACACTGTAAATGGTGTGTTTCCTCAAAGAAACAAAAAGGAAAATCAATCTCGTCTCACCTGCATGTGAGGAACTAGCTCGTAGAGACAGCGAACCAGGCTGTGGCATACCACAGGGCTCTGTCCCGGGTCCTCTTCAGTTTCCTGGTCTTTCTTCTTTTCTTGGTTGTGATCCCCCGGCTGGGGGGGCAGTAGGACCCTGAGGAGGCTGTGTCTGAGCAGAGCGTACTCTGGCAGCCGCTGGGGCTCACAGTACAGGTAGCGCAGAAAGGGGGCCAACATGGTCACGTACGCAGACTCACCCCTACACGTGTTATATGCATGCACACACACACACACACACACACACACACACACACACACACACACACACACACACAGGAGAAATCTGTGTTAAACACACACTTGCACGTCCATGTAGTAAAATGTAACTGTAAAGCATATTTAAAAGTAGATAATATCACGCCTCGAAGAAGAACACAAATCAAACAGGTGAACTAGCTGACAGTCATGTCATGAGTTATGGAGGATGCTCCAGCTGAACGACCAGATGACTTGGACATCTTTGAAGGCCGAGCAGTTCGGCCTCACCTCTAGTTCGTTCCCGGGGCTGGCCAGGGAAGAAAACCCTTTAGCTAACCTGTCAGCGGCCCGCTGGATGAAGTCGTCAATCTCCAGCAGCAGAACGGGCCAGCAGTCAGGACGGTTCTCCAAGACGATGATGTATGGATGGGGGCTGGTCCTGTAACATATTAATTTATTTGTTTGGCTTTGCTTTGGGCTACTGGTAGGTATGCAATCTCTATGGATGTGTGAAGATGAGTTGTTTGCTCACACGCTGTAAATAAATCAGTAAAATTAGTGTGCGTCCCAAAGCGGCAACCTATTCCTTATGTGGTTCACTACTTTTGACCAGAACACTATGGGCCCTGGTCAAATGAAGTTCACTATGTCGATAATAAGGTGGCATATGGGACGCAACCATAGTGTCTTATAAGCCCATATGTCTGGGCAGCAAAGACACTTAAATAAACAATCATTCATAATCAATTATCCCATTTGTTTATCCGTCTTCCTTCATCTCATTTCGCTGACAAGGCCAACACAAAGCAATCAAGGTTTCCGGTTTCAAGTCCATGTGAAAAGTACTGGAGTTTAGTTTAGTTTGAAAGCTAATGCAACACATAAGCATGAATATATAAAAAACAGAAAAAAAGACATTTGGATATTTGGTTTAATGTATTCTGTTCCCTTATTTAGATATTTCATTATATTACAGGCCAGTGGGTAATAGTGCAGATATTATGGCCAGTTCGTTGTGCTCATAGTCTTTCCCTGAATGAGTGTGAGTCTAGCAGAAGCCTGGCCTTGAAGAGGGATGTGACTGACTGATGCATCTGGGTCTCATCGTCTAAGAGTTTCTCAGGCAAATGTTCTTCTGAATAACTTGATGTTGAGGTCAAAGGCTGTTTACACAGCCACCCTAAATCAGATTTTCTTTCTATATCCAATATCTCTTTCTGACCCTCCACACACAGTTTTACATGTGACCCATATCAGATTTGCGCATTCACACTGATGTAGCATTTGAAGTAGCACGCAGATGCAATGCTCATTTCCCATCCCTGTTCCTTAAAAGGTTGGTGGTTGTCATGGTAAAGGCAGGTTGTGCGCAATAAGAAACACATCAGAGCAACAAAAAAATATGATATGAGTGCCCTGACAGAGGCCGCATATGGAGGATAGGGTTTGTATCAGAATTGAGATCCACATATGGAAGTGGTATATATTGGAAGTCAAAAGATCAGATTCCATGTGTTTTTTTGTTGTTGTAAATGTTTACACATTTTACACAGTTTAGATAGGTATGAGATATGCAAATAATTGCCAAAAGACCTGAATTGGACTGCTGCATAAACACAACTAACATCCTAAAATGACCACAGAACTCTGAATTAGGTCAGATATCAGTCAGCAGCTTAATCTTTTGTCACAAAATTGTTTCATTGAGATGTGACCTACCCCTCAAACAATATAAAGTCACATTTAGATGTAATAATTAGCTAAGAACCTGTCTTAGTTGGAAACAAGCCAAATAGTCTTAATATAGGGCTATTACTTTTTAGTCCATCTTAAACAGATATATTTTGTCATGCTGAGCCTTAAAAATGTGCAGAACCAGAGGCTTTCAAATTTCTTCGGTCTACAAAGCTCTGTGTAACTTGGCAGACGAGTTCTTCTTCTGATCTGCCCAAAGTGTACATAGATTCCTCCAGGACAATGGATACACTTCTGACCACCAAGCTTAAAAAAATGTTGATGTAGGCAAGTCCTATGTCTCAAGCAAAGGCTAATGGAGCTCAGGCCGACAAGAAAACAGCTCACATAGGAAACCTCTCAACCCAGCAAAGTCCCTGGCAATGCCTTTAAATGGCCTGGCTGTCATTGTAACAGGATCTTACCTTACCTACTGTCAGACTGGACAACAAAAGAGAGGGGGCACAAAATCATTACGAGGACGACAACCAAAGCCAAAGAAGCCTTTAACGAGGCTAATGCCTGCCCTCGCCCCTCATCCCAGTCTTCCCCCTGCCACCTGGGGGGCTGGGGCAGAGCTGGCGTCAGGCAGACCGTGCCCAGCCTAAGAATTGGCCACCGGCCGACTGGCGAACAGAGGGGCTGTGGTGCTCCTGGTCCCAACAATCCACAATGACGTTCAATTAGGTCAGAAAAGGAGCTCCAGTCCAGATTCTGGCAGTGTAGTTGTAAGTGGGAAATGGTTGACTGTCTTAGTGGTTAAAGAAAAGTGGGTAAACTCTGAACACCGGTGGAGCTGAAGAGGGCAAAGGCTCTTTTATGAAAAGTGATTCATGGATTACAATAACGAGGATATAGCATCCCACTCTTCAGAATCTGAATGTGTAAACCAACCTGAAGTCTACCTTTCAAGAGAGATTGGACATGGCCTTTGAACAAGACAAAGGCCCAGGTTAAAACAACACACTTGTGGCAGGGGGACATTGCCTGCAGACAGACAGGCGTGATTGTGACCACTGCCCCACGTCAATCATTGCATGCGCCACTGAGTGCCTCCAACACCGGAGGAAGGACGTCTCTTGCTCTCCCTCCCTCTTTCTCTCTCTCGTGTGACTGACCAGCTTGCCTGCCATAGTCTCTTGCGGAACAAAGCATCCCCCTTCCCTCCACATCCCATGGCGTAATCTGTCTGACTATCTCTCTATCCCTCTCCTCAGGTTCCCCGTGGTTCGTCTCAACCTCCAGTTCAATGCGGCCTATCCATCAGGCCTTCTTTCTCTCCAGACAGGCCAGACAGACCCACCATTACCTGCTTTCACAGCCAGACAATGGAGGGAGCAGGAAACTGACAAGACTGACCTTGCTACCTTGCCATTGTTGAACTGCAAGTTCATTGGCAGTGGCAGAATAAAGGGCGCTGGGTTGGAGGGTAGCGGGGCTTTAAAATCAACGTTTGTCGTCTTCAGATTTTAAAAGTGGTCTGAAGTCCACATCCCTCACCATTGGTTGTGTAGATACACTATACCAGGCTATATGGCTGAAGTTATAATGAATGGAAAAGATTTGGAAATTAGATAGTGTTTATCTTTTCCATTCATTTGTGACTGAGGCAAACAGCTGGATCTAGCCCACATAACAGATGGCGTGCAACATGAACACACCTCCCCCATTAGACCAGTTAGGACACGTGTCAAACTTTTCCACAGAGGGCAGTGTCTGCGGGTTTTCACTCCACCCTTGTACTTGATAGATTAATAAAGTAATTAATTAGTAAGGAACTCCCCTGACCAGGTTGTCTATGTCCAAAAACCCGCAGACACTCGGCCCTCAGTGGAATGAGTTTGACACCCGAGTTGAAGTCTGAAATTGTCAGACTAATTTTAGGTGTCCCTTTACAGCTAGAATTCTTAAATACAGCATTTTATATATTTAAAAAAAACTTACAAATGAATGATAAATACCCATTTATTCTTGAAGAATAAATCAAATCGAAGTTTGTCACGTGCGCCAAATACAACAGGTCTGCTTACTTACAGGCTCTAACCAACAGTGCAAAAAAGGTATTAGGTGAACAATAGATAAGTATAGAAATAGTGAAAAATAACAGTAGCGAGGCTACATACAGTAGCGGGGCTAGATACTGGCACCGGTTGGTCGGGCTGATTGAGGTAGTATGTACATGTAGATATGGTTAAAGTGACTGCATATATAATGAACGGAGTAGCAGGAGCGTAAAATATACTTGTCTTAGGAGTTTAGTTCAACTGTTGTATCTTATCAGAACCCAAAATATACTTTTGTTTTACTCCAAAGTTTGTAAACAAACACTGTATAGCCTCAAAACATGGTTCAAACTATAATGTTGATATAATGGATGGTCAGTCCTTGCATCCATAGCTTTGTCTATGAATTTGAGAGCAGTTACATTTCTCCAGCTCCATCTCTTAGTTTTTTTTTACAAAACAGGGATGGGTAGAACACTTTGTTACTGTTATAATTAAGGACTCTAACTTTAACTGGACAATTAACTTTGAACTGTCCTTTTAAGAACCCACCAGTCTGGCAATGTGTGCAGGTTACGCTGACTCCCAGATGAACTCAGATCACACAAAAGGATGTGGGGGTTGGGGTTGAGGGAGACACGACAGGGCCTCACCGGGAGAAATGTATACATGCTTTAGTGCCACACCAAGTCGGAATCGGAAATCGTCGGACGCCCTGGAAATGCAGCTGAACTGAAGCCTGTCTGGTTGGGTGGGACCGACATGGTTATGGGGACAGACAAGACAGATACAGGACGTGATCCTGGGAGAATGGCGCTCGTTTTCGCACCGGACCTCCTGAACACCCCCTCCTTCTGGTCCCGCTGGGTGGTTAAGTGGCTTAGTGTCTCTGTGGAAGATTGAGCGGGGCAGCGGCGGGCAGACGGTCAACAATGGGCACCTCGTGGGCATTCTTCATTAATCCCGCAGCATTTACAATCGCCCAGCAGAGCCAGGCGCATCCACCAATGGCGGAGCGAGGCTGTCGGCCCGGCGGCTCCACCCTGCTGCCCCAGGCACATTCATCTTCTCACCAGGGAATGACAGGGAGTGAGACGGAGAAGAGACGTAAAGAGGGGGAAAGGTAACAATAAAATGGAGGGAAATATAGAGAAAGGGGGGAGGTATAGAAAAAGAGATACACATATGGTGAGAGAAAACAACAGGGATGGAGAAAGAAAGAAAGAGAGAAAAGATAGGCCTAGCTTGCATCTGTGTCTTTTTACCCACCACTCTAACTGATTTCGGGGGGCCCCAAGATCTTGGCAGAGGTCCACATCAAAGACTGGGGTAGGGAAAACGAGGACAGGGGAGGGGGAGGATTCTCTCTATAGGCTTTGAGAAAAGCATCCATTTCTGCCCTGGATATACAGTAGCTAAGAGTTGTGTACATTTTACAATGACATTTTTGACATCTAGCAGATGCTGTTATTTAGAGAAACTTAGAGTAGTGAGTGCATACATATTCATACTTTACTTCATACTGGTCCCCCATGGGAAGCGAACCCACAACCCTGGTATCGCAAGCACCATGCTCTACCAACTGAGCTACACGGGACTGTATTTGACTCCTTCTGACTTGTCCCCAGAAGGATTCCCCTGCCCTTGGTGGTTGACACCCATTCATTCTCAAAGCCGGAATAGCCATGTCCATCTTGGAGAGTTGTGTGCTGGCTAGCTGGCTCAAGGTGCAGCCTACTATACGGCTGCTCAGATCACTATTGAAGCATCTAGTGGCAGTAGGTATTGGCCCTTTTGTACTTTGATGCGATTCCCTACCCCCCCCAACTCATGCACCTCATTCCTGACACCTTAGGTGACTGCTGAGGTGTCATGATACATGATTCATCAATCCACTATGAAATTAAATCAGAGCTGGGCCTTAACAGCCCATTGGCATGGGTTGATGTTACCCAAATGAGATATTAATCATTATCAGCAGGATGGCTCAGCCAGAGGACAATCCTATGGAAGGGGTCGGTATACTAACTTCCTAGCATTTCTCCACAGGGAAATAATTCTATGCTTCCCAAATTAAACCCTATAGTGCACTACTTTTGACCAGCCCTGGTTAAAAGTGGTGCACTAAGGAATAGGGTGGCATTTGGAACGCCGAGTCATGATCTACAGCCCCATAATTGCAGTAGAAGGCAAAGTACTCCCGTATTACTATGATATCATCACAGCATTTCTACTGCTGTACAAAAGCCTAAGACATACTCCGAGTTGATATTCACGTAATAAGAAATTCCCCAAGACCACAACTTGGGGGAAACAACCATTCTTTCCCATTCACCCCCATGGTAAAATATTTTTGGGGTTACACAGAATGAGAGAAAAAAAACATCCCAAAAATCTGCTGTGTTGTTCAATGTACATGTAACCAGGTCAAAAATCCTGTGAGAAGAGGCTTCAGGCTTTTCGGTGTGGGAGAGAGGGAAATGTGGGGACTTTGTCCAAGTAGGCTACACCTAGCTATGTGTGTGGAAAACATTTCATCACAGATAAGACATTTAACTTGTTTAGTATAGCCCATGTGTAACTCCACTCACTACTTGTAACTGTATAGTCTGTTAGTTTGTGTCGTTGGTTTTGGCTAGCTTAAATGTTCCAGTCGGTAGCTAGCTAGCTTGCACTCACTCATGTGGCTGCTAGCACCTTCATGAAAAGGGGAATGAGGGAAGCCCTACAATATAGTGTTTTTCTAAGTAGCATGAACTCTCTGGAGCAGGCAATGTTGAAAAGGAACCTTTATACATGATGTACTTTTCTTAAATGTAGTTTTGTAATTGACTAAAACAAGGAGACAACAAGATAATTGCGTTTGAAAAGGGTCAAGTTTCTACTGTGAGCCAATGGGGTAACCTAGGTAACCACAGGTTGTTTTCCCCACAGGCGTTCTATCTAACACCGACTGGGACTATAACTACTCAGAAAAAGTACTATTATGACCTCACTGTAGCATTTCCATGAAAACACAATAAGACGTTAGGCTACCAATGTACTACATCTGTAGCATTTTCATGACTTCATTAGGATCTTAGATTACTATGATGATATCAATGAAGTATTTCCACAACTAAATAACGACTAAGATATTACAATGACAGCGGAGTAACTCAGATATTACTACTACAGATGCAATTATGACATAATGCTATTCGGACTACAACAAAAGTTATCACAATGTTATTATTACTACTACAGATGCTATTATGACAATGTTATCGTAACAAAAGAAAAAAACATAACTACTACAGATGTTATGACATCGCGCTATTATGACTATTACAGATGTTATTCTGACAGGGCAAGATGTTATGACATGTTTTATTATGACTACTACAAGGTATGACATGTTATTTTGACTACTTTAGATGCTATTATGACCACCACATGTTATTATTACGACAGAAGTCAATCGAACAACGCTATCATGACTATCCACAGCTGTTATTACAACAGAATGGTATCACTACCACTGCAGAAAAATGTTATGTTATAATAAGCATTATTATTATTATTATTATTCATTTAATTTGTAAAGGGCTTTTCTCAACCCAAGGCACACAAAATAATAACAATAACAACAATCCAAAACACAGAAAACAAATCAAAGCTATATACAGCTGTCGCCAGATCCGGAGGACATGAGAACAGAAATAGCAGAGGTCCTTGAAGGCTTTTCTGAACAGCACAGTCTTGAGCTGTGCCTTAAAGGGGGCCAGAGACTCTGCAGCCCTAATAGTGTCGGGAAGTGAGTTCCACAGCCTCGAAGCCTCGCAACTGAGAGCCCTGTCACCCGTAGTTATTAAGTCTGCTGCGGGGCTGAAGGGAAACAGAACTGGAGGAGCGACGTGTGCGTGTGGGGCAGGAGGGTAAAATGAGGTCAGACAGGTACTTGGGTCCAGAGTTGTGGATATCTTGGAAGGTGTGAACCAGGATTTTGTCGTCGATGCGTGAGTATATGGGGAGCCAGTGGAGGTTGAACTGTAATGTGCTCGCGGGGGAGGTGTGGGTGAGCACGTGAGGACCCGTTGGAGACATATTGTAGCCTGTTAAGGCTCTTGGCAGATGCGTCAACAAAAAGGGAGTTACATGGGAAAATTTGACATTGGTCAAACTCTTGATGTGCGCCTCAAACGAGAGCTGACTGTCAAATATCACACCCAGGTTGCGAACCTGACTGGAGGGGAGGACCTTGACATCATCAATATTGAGGCTGTAGCTGCCGATGTTGGTAATGATAGTGCCAATCAGGACGACCTCTGTCTAGTTGCAGTTTGACTGCAGGAAACTCAACTGCATCCATGTTTTGATGTCCTGCAGGCAGCTGACCAGGAGTGCAGTGCCATTGGCAGTGTTTGTGGAGACATAGAGCTGTGTGTTGTCAGTATAAAAGTGAAAGCCCAGTTCGTGTTTCCTGAAGATGTTCCCAGTGGCAGAATGTGGATACAAAACCGTAGTGGCCCCAGTACGGACCCATGTCGGAGCACAACTCTGTCTGACTCACTAGGACTGATGGCTACAAACTAGTAGCGATCAGTGAGATAGGACCTGAACCAGTCCAAGACAGTGTCTGACAGGCCCTTCTCCATGCAGTCTAGCAGGATGGCTAGACTGCAACTGTGTTGAATGCTGCACTGAGGTCCAGCAGTCAGAGGATGCTGGCAACCCCAGAGTCAGCATTCATGAGGTCATTAGTGACCCTTACCAGGGCAGTCTCAGTACTGTGTCTAGCTCTAAAACCCAACTGGAAGGGCTCAAGTAGGTGGCCAGGTGGCTTTGGAGTTGGCTACAAACAGCACGTTTGAGGAGCTTACTCAGGAAGGGCAGGTTGGAAATAGGCCTTTAGTTCTGGAAGTTGTTCAGATCCAGGCTTTTTAAGTATTGGTGTGACTGCGGACAGTTTGAGCTGAATGAGGGACACACCCAGTGATGAGGGACTTGTTGACCGTTTCTGTGACGTCTCCAGAGCAGGTAAGAAGGTCTTGACAAGGGAGGTGGTGATAAGGTCTAAGCAAGTGGTGGGCCTCTTTGTCCTAACCAGCTTGGTTGCATCAGCTGCAGTGACTGTGGTGAAGGTGGAGAACCTTGACTCAGGGAGCATAGGACTTGGTAGCTCAACTAAAGAGGCTTGGGAGGTCAGGAAGTTGCTATTCATGTTTTAAAGTTTGCTTTGGAAGAATCACAGGTATTGATTGCACCATTCTGGGAAGGCTGAGGTAGCACAATTATTCACAGGTTGGAGGTAGGGCTGTTATGGTGACCGTATTACCGCCACATCGGCGGTCACGAGTCAATTTCTACGTGACTGTGTAGTCTCGGTAATTAGGCTTCTCCAAACTCTGATGCTTCTGCTGGTCATTAGTAGCCTACCAAACTTGCTAACCACCTGGTACTCAGCACTCCATTGTCCCTTTAATGGGTGACAATATTACCCTATCACTTGTGAATATCCTATCACCAGCTTGAATGCAGTAATGCAAGAAACAGCGCATGCCTTTTTTCCCCCCAGACTTTTTCAAAATATAGTTGCACATGTAGCTTATCCCAAGATGTGGATAGTGGACAAATGACTTCTAAAAATTAAGCACATTCATTTGCTTTACAATGGGTGTAGAGCCTAACTGGCACACACACACACATTGTGTGAGTTTCAAGTTCGGGGAAGACCATTTTCACCATAAAAATGCATGCATAATCAGATTCGTGGTCACTTTTGAGAATGGTGTTTTCCCGCTAATTGATTGCATTTTGGAACATTCGTACTTACAGCCTACTGCCGTGTGCGCATTGCTGCGCTTATAATACTGAAGAAAGCCAAATAGTTCATCTACATTTTAAGCTAAATGTTCTCATCTGTTGCATCAGCTTCACTGTTTAAAATAATAATAATTAAGCTAGTGATTGTATTAATTTGGGATCCATCGCATCCTACATCTGTCCCAGACTATGTTTGGAATATTTATTTCTCACACAGAATAGGTCAACTTTTGTACTATGGCGGATAGTAGATTGACATAGGCTAGTGCTTTTGCTGTTCGTTAGGCCTACTCATCTTTTTGGATGACAAAAAGTAAATGTGGACAGTTCTTCCAATATCTTCAATATGCGCCTCGGAATTCGATAAGGACACGCGCTGTTGCGTCCCCGATGTGTCAATTCTGATAAGAATTGAGATATCTGAGAGAGACATGTGAATGAGAGGTGCTTCGGAGCACGCAGCTGGGAGAAATAATGATTATATTCAGCCCAAGGACACAACGGCCACTGGCCGCAAAGGCATGGATTTATTTAGGGGGCATTACGGTTACACAAAGGAGATGCCGCCGGGAAATTCGAGGCTTTATCAAGTGCTTGTCAAATTGATGAGAGACTGATGAAGTGTGTGCAGCCTGCACAAAAAAACTAAGCAGAGCTCATGCTTTTCATGCAACCTTTTTCATATCATAATTTTACAGTCGCATCATGCAGCCTTAGAACGTATTAAAAATCAAAACATATAGCCTAACATTTGTATCACAACTACAGTTGCGTAAATAACTATAAATGAAGCAAATAGGAGTACCTGTTTCTTTGTTAACTGCTCAACACAGAATAGACGCATGTGCACACTCCCTCAAATCATTGAGAAAATGTCCTTTCTATTTTATTCCGGTATGTTCAAATTGTATTCTCCATACTATGAAATAATATAAAGTAATGCCATGGAATTCTAAGCAAATCTGGCCTGCTAAATGAACAAGTGTAGCCCACAGCCATAGCCAGACAATGGCCTAACATAAGGACAACACATAGTATGCTATTCTGTCCTTCTGAAATAGATCCAAAGAAAGATGATATGAAGCAAATGTAGTCTAAAAATAAATAATCGTGTAGGCTATATTAAATGGATTTATTAGATGTTTTAAAATGTTCCAAAGGTCTGCATCAGTGGCTTGTAGTATATGAGTGGAAGCCAGGGGATGCTAATTGTGTTTATGTTAATTAACGGTCAATTACCGTGAGACCGGCAGTTATTTGCTTGACAATCACCGGCTGACAACATTTCATGACCGCCACAGCCCTAGTTGGAGGAGCTTGCTCACAGTAGAGAACAGCACCCGGGACTTACTACTGCTGTTGCTGATCAGTTGAGAATAGTAGGATGTACGAGCTGCATTTATGGTGTGTTGGTATTCTTGCTGATGTTGCTCATAAACTCAGCAAAAAAAAAGAAACATCCCGTTTTCAGAACCCTGCCTTTCAAAGATAATTTGTAAAAATCCAAATAACTTCACAGATCTTCATTGTAAAGGGTTTAAACACTGTTTCCCATGCTTGTTCAATGAACCATAAACAATTAATGAACATGCACATGTGGAAGGGTCGTTAAGACACTAACAGCTTACAGACGGTAGGCAATTAAGGTCACAGTTATGAAAACATAGGACACTAAAGAGGCCTTTCTACTGAATCTGAAAACACCAAAAGAAAGCCATATAATATATTGCAATATCCGTACTGTGAGACTCCTAAGACAACGCAACAGGGAGACAAGACGGACAGCTGATCATCCTTGCAGTGGCAGACCACGTGTAACACCTGCACAGGATCGGTACGTCCGAACATCACACCTGCACGACAGGTCAAAATTAGAGTTCGACCGATTAATCGGAATGGCCGATTAATTAGGGTCGATTTCAAGTTTTCATAACAATCGGAAATCGGTATTTTAACTAGGCAAGTCAGTTAAGAACACATTCTTATTTTCAATGACGGCCTAGGAGCGGTGGGTTAACTGCCTCGTTCAGGGGCAGAATGACAGATTTTCACCATTTCAGCTCGGGAGATTCAATCTTGCAACCTTACAGTTAACTAGTCCAACGCTCTAACCACCTGCCTCTCATTGCACTCCACGAGGAGACTGCCTGTTACGCGAATGCAGTAAGCCAAGGTAAGTTGCTAGCTAGCATTAAACTTATCATATAAAAAACAATCAATCAATCATAACCACTAGTTAACTACACATGGTTGATGATATTACTAGTTTATCTAGCGTGTCCTGCGTTGCATATAATCGATGTGGTGCGTATCGTTGCTCTAATGTGTACCTAACCATGAACATCAATGCCTTTCTTAAAATCAATACACAGAAGTATATATTTTTAAACCTGCATATTTAGCTAAAAGAAATCCAGGTTAGCAGGCAATATTAACCAGGTGAAATTGTGTCACTTCTCTTGCGTTCATTGCACGCAGCAGTTTGGGCCGCCTAATTTGCCAGAATTTTACATTATTGTAACATAACATTGAAGGTTGTGCAATGGAACAGGAATATTTAGACTAATGGATGCCACCCCTTACACAAAATACGGAACGGTTCCGTATTTCACTTAAAGAATAAAGTGTTCATTCAGTATTGTTGTAATTGTCATTATTACAAATACATTTTTAAAAACGGCTATTTTTGGTCCTCCAATAATCGGTATCGGCGTTGAAAAATCATATTCGGTCGACCTCTATACAGGATGGCAACAACAACTGCCCGAGTTACACCAGGAACGCACAATCCCTCCATCAGTGCTCAGACTGTCCGCAATAGGCTGAGAGAGGCTGGACTGAGGGCTTGTAGGCCTGTTGTAAGGCAGGTCCTCACCAGACATCACTGGCAACAACGTCACCTATGGGCACAAACCAGGCAGGACTGGCAAAAAGTGCTCTTCACTGACAAGTCGTGGTTTTCTCACACCAGGGGTGATGGCCAGATTCACATTTATCGTCGAAGGAATGAGCGTTACACCGAGGCCTGTACTCTGGAGCGGGATCAATTTGGAGGTGGAGGGTCCGTCATGGTCTGGGGCGGTGTGTCACAGCATCATCGGACTGAGCTTGTTGTCATTCTAGGCAATCTCAACGCTGGGTGTTACAGGGAAGAAATCCTCCTCCCTCATGTGGTACCCTTCCTGCAGGCTCATCCTGACATGACCCTCCAGCATGACAATGCCACCAGCCATACTGCTCGTTCTGTGCGTGATTTCCTGCAAGACAGGAATATCAGTGTTCTGCCATGGCCAGCGAATAGCCTAGATCTCAATCCCATTGAGCACATCTGGGACCTGTTGGATCGGAGGGTGAGGGCTAGGGCCATTCCCCCCAGAAATGTCCGGGAACTTGCAGGTGCCTTGGTGGAAGAGTGGGGTAACATCTCACAGCAAGAACTGGCAAATCTGGTGCAGTCCAGGATATGCACAGTAGTACTTAATGCAGCTGGTGGCCACACCAGATACTGACTGTTTCTTTTGATTTTGACCTGCCCTTTGTTCAGGGACACATTATTCAATTTCTGTTAGTCACGTCTGTGGAACTTGTTCAGGTTGTCTCAGTTGTTGAATCTTGTTATGTTCACACACAAATATTAAGTTTGCTTAAAATAAACGCAGTTGACAGTGAGGACATTTATTTTTTTGGCTGAGTTTACATCTGCGCATATATAGTTAGCCTAGTTTTCTTATACGGTTGTTCTAGACGATGGGCCAGTTGCTTTGAAAGAGCTTAGCTCTTCAGTGTACCAGGGAGGCGATTAGGAAAAAGACACCATAAAATGTTTTCAAAGGAGAAACTTCATCCAGTATGGAGGCCAAGGCAGTGTTGTATTAAGCCAGAGTCAGTAACTGGCAGGTAGAGATCTATTTAGTAAGCTGGCCATGGTTTACAGTTTTCAGACTTCTAAACTGAATGCAGCGTTTCTTGGGCCGAATGAGTAGAGGAATAGCTAGGGTGAAGGTGATAAGTTTATGGTCAGACAGCCCTGACACATTTCCTTCCAATTTGGCGAGATCCACGCCTGTGGAGACTAGGTCCAGTTTATGGCCTTTCTTGTAGATGGCAAAGTCCACGTGCTGTTGGTGTCCAAAGTTGTCCTGGACATCCGCCAGGCCGGTAGAGAGACAGCAGTCAGGGGAAACGACATGTATGTTGAAATCACCAAGCTCTAGCATAGTATGGGCTCAGGGGTGTTAGTGGGTCAGATAGTTCAGCAGGAAAGTTAGGGAGGCCAACAAATTAACGCAGACAGTACTGATACAGAGCCATTGATCTTGAAAGGCATTCATTCAAAACAGGACAGCTGGTACTGCAGTAAAATCACAGTGCTGTCAGTCCTGCAGATTACAGCCAATCCGCCACCCTGTCCGGATGTGCGAGGACAGTCCAGGTAGGTGTCGCCAGATGGAGGGAATTGGTGGAGGGATATGTACTCATTGGGCTGATGCCAAGTCTCAGTGAGAAAGAGAATGTCTATACCTCTATCAGTGATGATACCATTCAGTAGTAAGATCCCGTCTTGCTTAATTAAGGCTGTTGCTCAGCTCCCTGCACAGGGTTGTTTTAATATGTTAAACATTTCAGAGAAAATCTTGGGTGTAGTGAGTGATAGTTGCTTCCATTTCTGTATCTTTTGGTCCAGCCTTTGGTCCAGTAGATGGGAGATGAGATAAAAAAAAAGAGATGAGGATCAAGGATGATCTGAGCTGGTATTTGAATCCAAACAATGAGCTAGTTGATTGGAGAAGTAGTCAAATACAATATATATATATATATATACAGTGGGGCAAAAAAGTATTTAGTCGGCCACCAATTGTGCAAGTTCTCCCACTTCAAAAGATGAGAGGCCTGTAATTTTCATCATAGGTACACTTCAACTATGATAGACAAAATGAGAAAAAAAATCCAGAAAATCACATTGTAGGATTATTTATGAATTTATTTGCAAATGATGGTGGAAAATAAGTATTTGGTCACCTACAAACAAGCAAGATTTCTGGCTCTCACAGACCTGTAACTTCTTCTTTAAGAGGCTCCTCTGTCCTCCAAACATTACCTGTATTAATGGCACCTGTTTGAACTTGTTATCAGTATAAAAGACACCTGTCCACAACATCAAACAGTCACACTCCACTTGCAGAAAATATTTGACCTCTGTCATTGCCAACAAAGGGTATATAACAAAGTACTGAAATTAACTTTTGTTATTGACCAAATACTTATTTTCCACCATAATTTGCAAATAAATTCATTTTAAAAAATCCTACAATGTGATTTTCTGGATTTTTTTCCAAATTTTGTCTGTCATAGTTGAAGTGTACCTATGATGAAAATTACAGGCCTCATCTTTTTAAGTGGGAGAACTTGCACAATTGGTGCTGACTAAATACTTTTTTTGCCCCACTGTATATACAAAAGTATGTGTGGATTCATCTATTTCAGCTACACCCTTTGCTGACAAGTGTATCAAATGAGCACACAGCCATGCATCTTCATAGACAAACATTGGCAGTAAAATAGCCTAACTGAAGAATGGAATGGCCTCACTGACTTCCAACGTGGCACCATCATAGGATGCCACCTTTCCAGCAAGTTAGTTCATCAAATTTCTGCCCTGCTAGAGCCACCCCGGTCAACTGGAAGTGCTGTTATTTGTGAAGTGCAAACATCTAGGTGCAACAATGGCTCAGCCACGAAGTGGTAGGCCATACAAGCTCAAAGAGCAGGACCGCCAAGTGCTGAAGAGTGAAAAGAAAGTCTGTCCTCAGTTGTAACACTCACTACCGAGTTCTAACTGCCTCTGGAAGCAACGTCAGCACCAGAACTGTTCGCCAGGAGCTTCATGACATGGACTTTCATGGCCGACCAGCTACACACAAGCCTAAGATCACCATGCGCAATGCCAAGTGTCGGCTGGAGTGGTGTAAAGCTCGTTGCCGTTGGACTCTGGAGCAGTGGAAAAGCGTTCTCTGGAGTGGTGAATCACGCTTCTGGGTTAGGTGGATCCCAGGAGAACATTACCTGCCACAATTCATAGAGCCAACTGTAAGGTTTGGTGGAGGAGGAACAATGGTCTGGGGCTGTTTTTCGTGGCTCGGGCTAGGCCCCTTAGTTTCAGTGAAGGGAAATCTCAATGCTACAGCATACAATGACATTCTAGACGATTCTGTGCTTGCAACTTTGTGGCAACAGTTTGGAAAAGGCACTTTCCTGTTTCAGCATGACAATGTCCCTGAGGATAAAGCAAGGTCCATACAGAAATAGTTTGTCGAGATCGGTGTGGAACCTCATCGAACATCTTTGAGATTAATTGGAACACCGACTGCGAGCCAGGCCTAATTGCCCTACATCAGTAATGCTCTTGTGGCTGAACGGAAGCAAGTCCCCGCAACAATGTTCCAACATCTAGTGGAAAGCCTTTCCAGAAGAGTGGAGGATATTATAGCAGCAAGGGGTGGGGGGGTGGCAACTCCATATTCATGCCCGTGATTTTGAAATTAGACGTTCGATGAGCAGGTGTCCGTCCACATACACTACATGACCAAAAGTATGTTAACTAATTTAACGTTGTTGGTAACATTTTTAGTTCTGTGTTCAATACTTGATCAGCTAAAAGTTGATAAAACAATGCACATAGAAAACACTTACAAATAACTAAGGATACATTTGCAGGAGTAAACTACCAAGGCTGCCACTATGTACCATGGCAAGCATGGAATTACCTGAAGGAGTAGTGATAAGTGATGTGGACTCAAAGACCCGCACTCCACTCCAATCAATAGTCTCACACTCAGAACCTAACTTGATGTTATGAATCAAAAGTAGCCTAGACATCTTTCCTCTGTGGTCACAGTAAAGTTGTGAAATAGAGCGGTGTGTATGGTCCTATTTGGCCCGCAAAGTCATACCACGGGAAATAAAAATAAAAAGTGGACTAACCTGATGGAGCGGGGACAAATGAAGTGGACTAACCTGATGGAGCGAGGACAAGTGAAGTGGAATAACCTGTTGGAGTGGGGACAAGTGAAGTGGAATAACCTGATGGAGTGGGGACAAGTGAAGTGGACTAACCTGATGGAGTGGGGACAAGTGAAGTGGAATAACCTGATGGAGTGGAGACAAGTGAAGTGGAATAACTTGATGAACTAGCGATAAGTGAAGTGGACTAACCTGATGGAGTAGGGACAAGTGAAGGGCGTTCCTTTGTCTCGCTGGTCCGCTTGCACCTGGAGAAGCCTTCCTATCACTTTTATCAACCCCTGCACATTCCTGTTCATAAGAAGCAGAAAAAAATCAATAAGTCCAGGAGTATAACTAGCAGTTTACAGAAAACCCAGATAGCTTAGGATTATACCGTGCAGAGGACCTTACAGGGATACTTCAGGATTTTGACAATGACGCCCTGTATATACATCCCCAGAGTCAGATGAACTTGTGGATACCATTTTTATGTCTGTGTCCAATATGAAGGAAGTTAGAGGTAGTTTCGTGAGCCAATGCTAACTATCATTAGCGCAATGACTGGAAGTAGCGCAATGACTGGAAGTAGATACTTCCAGCCATTGCGCCAACACTAGTTAGCATTGGCTCACAAAACTTCCTCTAACTTCCTTCATACTGGACAAACTTTGCTGTGGGGTTGTGGAAGCTGTAGTCAGAGATTTAAGCTATCCGATTGGCCAGCGCAGTAGGAGCACTTGATTTAGCTCTCCTGGTCCGCCGGGTAGGCAGAGTTTGTTTCTTCAGACAAAATGGGAACACTTTGCCTATCCAGCGTAGGGCTTCTGAATCAAGTGCACCTAACGACAACAGTGAAAGACCAATAAAAAAAGACTGGAGCTCAAGGTTTTATCATTGGCTTTTCTACAGAAATGTTTGGCGATAGACTATGAATGCCTTGAAGATTGACTAGTTGATCGGGATCAACCGGTTGGTGACCACTGCAGTAAGAGAAGCACACTGTACACTTGTACAATGATATTAGACGGCGCATGCGATAATATCAGAGATGGGAAAGGTCACAAGCTGTTTGGCGTTCCATTTCCTGCTGCGCTGGCCATTAGCTCAGCACGATCAATAGCTCAAAGTCAGCAGTAGCAGCAGCCTGGCGAGTGGCAAAGACAGCGTGTCCCCTCCTCAGTGAAATTACTTTGTTACCATCTTATTACAGTGAGAGCAGAGGGCCCAAGGTGTTATGAACAAGTCAATGCCAACAGGGCAGAGTGTTCAGATTCCAATACACCACCATCATTCAATGTGTTTCCCATTGTAACAGACCTGAATGAATTTGGTTAACAACAACAGCAAAAAAGGACATTTAATAAATAACATACTCAATGTCATACAGTGAATGATAGTGGCCATGGTTATCATTCTGCACAGATATGATCTCTAGGCCTATACATGGAGTGCAGGGTATTTTCAATGCTACAGAACTACTATCGAAATGAGTTCCATGACTTTTAATATAGCACGATCAACTGCTCTACAGTTTGGTGTGACAATACCGTGTAACAGGATGTCCTGATAAGTGTTTAACCACAGAGAGATAGGGGAGGGGCTCATGTCTGACAGTATGGCTAAGCTCTGTTAAGACCTCAACAGAGCGCGGGAGGCTGTCGTAGAAGAAGAACAATGGTAGAAGACCATTTTTATGAGTCTGACTCTAATCAAGTCTGTCTGAACACTCTGAGCACGTGTAATAAAATGCTGTAATACACACCGAGACATATTTTCTGAATTGTGTGTGCGCGCGCCAGGGCTTCCGTTAGCCGGTAATCGCCGGCTTTTGGCCTATAAAAATTTTGAAAAAGAGAAATAAAACTGTCTCTGGCCAGTTGTCTGGGAGAATAAGAAAAAAATCCCATTGCAAAATGATGCTTTTTAGCCTATTCATTGATGGAAATACCAGCCAATGTAAATACATTTGACTGGTCATGCTAGGCTGTCTATAGGTTCATTTGCAGAACTTTGTGGAATTAAATTGGCACGTGTACAGGATATTCGTTATGCATCTTATTTATCACACGCGTACAGCATACAGATACTTTCCGTGGGAAATCTGCTGCTGCCACAGGCTCTCAAACTGCATGCACAGGCAACGGACGGCAGGCTTCATAAGCGCATCACACACCACTTTGCAATGAGCGAGAGGCCGTATGCATTTTGAAAACATATGCTTAATTGTTTGAAACCTGAACGTTATACTACATATTATGAGGCATGTCTTACCTTGCCAAAATATCCGTGGAGGCAATTATTTTATATAAACTTCCTTTCGTTGTCCAGTAGCCAAAGGCACAATCCTATTAGATCTCCCCTCTTTCTAATGGATATTTCCATCTCTGTCACATGAAACCGCTCGCATGTGCAGTGCTCTTTGACAACAGTGTTTCCCCCGTAAAATGCATTATGGAACAAACATTTGAGCGCAGCCTACTGCCTTGTGCGCATTGCTGCTCAACATTTTAAGCTACACATTCTGATCTGTTGCATCAAACTCATTGCTTTAACTTTTTTTGTTTCATGTAGCCCAGGCCTACTGGTTGTATGAATTTGGGATCTATCGTCCCAAAACTGTCCCAGAGCCTGTTGGGAATAGGCTATTTCTTACTCGACAAGCTAACTATAAAATACTTTCTACAATGGGGGATAGTAGACTGACAGGCTAGTGATTTTGCTGTTCGTTACTCGTCTTGCTGGCTGAGGAAAAGTAAATGTGGACAGTTCTTCTAACATCTTCAAAGAGCACATCAGAATTCAAGAAGGACCACACATCATTGCATCCTCGACTTGCATGTTCTGTTAATATGAATTACCATCATCTAAATGTGATTTCTGTCATTCTGAGCACCGTGGGTGGACGCCCTAATCAGGTCACGTGCCCAATGCATATGGGTCCGGTAAATTTCTCAGATGCCCAGTAAAATAACAAAAATGTTTCCGGTCAAATGTCCGGCGCAAATTTTTTTTTTACAGAAACCCTGGTGTGTGTGTGGACAAGCGTGTGTGTGTAATACCTGGCGGAGGGCAGGAGGTTGAGGACGCTGTTGAGTATGTAGTGCAGGTCAGCGTGGGCCTGCTCTACCAGGAGCACCACGGCGTCACAGCAGGCTGAGCGCACAGCAGCACAGTCACTGCAGCACTGCTCCCACAGGGCCTCCATAGCTGGGCCCTGCAACAGTCAGACACAGTCAAAGACACAGGAGAGGCAGAGGCACAGCCACTACAGCACTGCTCCTACAGGTCCTCCACAGCCGGGAGTCAGACACAGTCAGAGACACATGATGTGGTCATAAACAAATTGCATCAATCAAAAACACAGTGGGTCAGTCAGAAACAAATGTCACAGCCTGAGGCACAGCTTCACACTCAAACATGATACTCAGACACAAATTTGAAAGCCAGACACCTACCTGGGTGGAGGACTGGCCGATCCTCTCATTCTGGCCCTTCTCTTTCAGCACAGCCGCAACCAGACTCCTCACCGTCTGCAGACATAGACAACAGGCTTACTACAGAGTTGGATCCTGGCTCACAATAACCTGAACAGTATGACCCCCCATTGCATCCCCAATCCAGAGACAATCTCTCAGTCAGCACTTTACCTGGGCCTGTATGAGCGGGCTGGGAAAGTCAAATCTCTTTTTCAAATTCTCACTCATCTTCTCTGGTCATGCCTGCGAGTGAGGGAGAAAAACCAAAAGATTATTCTTAGGATTGAGAGCACAGAAACTGTAATATTTACTTAAATAGAACGGAGCTCTCCTTGTTGAAAACAAAAGCACACAACAAAACTAAGGTTATTGAAGAGGATACCTGGAAAATCAGACTTTCTGGCCATGTTTCAAAGAAACATTTTACGTTACATTTTTAGTCCTAGCTCCCAGCGGACTGACATGACAACCTACGAAACGAGCTGAACTGCCCTAAGACAGAGTGATTCCCCAAACTCCAGCCATCTGCTGTGTCATATAGGCTACAACTAGCCTAATGCACTGTGTACCTACATTGAAGAACAGCCCCCAAGCAGGTACCTGCATCCCTTTGAAAGACGACCCCCGCAGTGTGAACTAAAGCTCTGACAGGTGGCATTGGCCACTGACATAATTTTGCATGAATTGATTGCATTATTCACGAGACACCTTCGCGAATACAGGCAGATGACTGGCCCCCGAGCAGTTTGCTAGTCGCTACATTGAATACATTGAAACTTGGACCATCTCAGGTTGTTGTTCCATTAAAGAATGACAATGAGGCAGAGAAAGAGAGAAGTGGACTGACTACCAGATGGTTATTGTCAGGGCCCTGGCTGCCTGGCTGGCTGATAGCCAGGGAGATCTGTATGTGCTGTGTGTGAGACTCTGAACAGAGGGGGAATATGGGATACAATGTAGCCCCCCCCCCCCCCCCACCGCACTCCAGCCCCACCCGTTCCCCCTCTATTATAGAGCTGATAAGTGACAGGCCAACAGTGTGCAGCAGCCCATTCACAGCCCCTGACGCAGCTATAACATTCACTCTCAACGACCTTAATACAGCATCCACAGAAACAGCCACACTACTGCAGCCCAAACGTATAGCGAGGTAAGGCTCTCATATTCAATGCTAAAAGTAGACTTCTGACAACTGTCTTCTACAAGTTGGTGTTTATGGTTGAAACTTATCGTAGGCCTTTGTGACGTGACTGACTAGGATTAAAGGATCAAATCCACCTGTCAATGCTGGCTGTGGACAAGGTGCTTGGTTCCATAAAATGACATTGTGTTGTGAAGGGATTGAAATGTGGCCAAAATGGTTGTGCAGTGTTATTAAATGTGTATAAAAGACAATAGAGGGAATAAACTAACATTCATATTCTTTGAGAGTGTAAAAACAAAGTTGCTGTTGTTGAATTAGGCATAAGCAAGATGGCATAACATCGTTTATGGATTTACATGACTATGTTCAAACATATTCAACTTGCTCTAGTCCGACTATGCTGAGGTTTGACACCCAGATATAGTCTTTAAAAAAATAGATGTTATTTCACTGTGCTGCATGGCACATTTTCCAAACTCAAAGAGGGACAATAGTCAGTGAAACATGTAAATTAAACTATTCAGGGTTTTCTAGACTGCCTTTAACTTGTTCACTAACAATGTAAACAGGCCTGTACTGCTGGCTCGGCATTGTTAGTGTAACAATGTGACATTGTTTGAAATGCTCATTCCTGTGCCTTTGAAAGTGACAGTCCTAATGCTTGTGGATAGCAGAATTGACTATGGCTTGTTGCTTGCCCTCCAAAACGATGTAGTTACTGGTTAAGGCAGGCAGGCAAAATAGATAGCACATTATGTTTACATTGTTAATGCAATGGGATACATTTGGTAGGACTACCATAAACTCTACCAACAGCCTGGCTGTCTAGCTGCTGGTGTACCTGGGGTTACTAATAGTAGAGACAGAAGACATATCGATACCATCATGATGAGTTTCCTGGAACTGAGTTGCAAGCGCCAAGTTCCCTGACGCTCGCAAATGTTAAACAAATGCACTGTAGCTAGCTAAAACAGCATCTGTGCATTAGAGACGTCTCTAACGCCCAGAAAGCTCAAATTCAAACTCCAATTCATCACGAACAGGTCGGAAGCCCACAACAGCTCAACACATATTTGGAAGTGCCGAATAGCCTTTTATTTTTCTGTTGCTTTTAAAATGTAGACATTTTTGTATTTTTACATTATAACGCTTGCAGAGCAAGTGAATGAGAGTCTGAGTCTGAGCTTTCTGGGCGTTAGAGGTGTCTAACGCAAATATGCTGGTTCAGTAGAAAGCTAGATATCAAGCTACAGCTAACTTTACATCTAAGTCACTTTCAGTTAGGTTAATCATTTTGAGGGCTTGATAACTTCCAAATAACACACACAGTTACAGTTGGCAGTAAGTCAGATACAAACTAACAGAACGTCTGTTGAAATGATACCTGGCTAGCTTGCAAAGTTGAATGAATTTGGTGAGCTAACGTAGGCTCCTAAACTGGCCACTGCACTGAATAGCCAATAACGTTAGATTGCAGCGCGCGAAATCTTATTCCACATAAAACATGCACTTTTTTAATCGTCTACACCTTTACATTATAGACCGTAATACAGACCTAAACTCTCTAACTAAAAATGATCAACCAATAACTGTAATTGCAATACACTTCAAACTGTACCTCTGGTCCAGAACTGGCAAAAACACATGGGAGTACGGTGTGCAGTAAGCGTCAAACAAGTATGGAAAACGCAATTGAATAATTCCATAACCTACATGTCATTCAAACTTATTTGAATAAAGAATGATGTCATATTTTAATAAATAAGAATCCTATTTTTCTTGAATTGATTATTATTGCATACATATATTTCAACTTGCATTAATCTGGATATAGCCTACTGATAATGAGGAGGAGGAGGAGGAGGAGGAATCACTGGACATAGGTCTTGTGCATCCTATAAAACACCAAATTGCCAAAAGAAACCTACTGTAATGTTAGATCAACATTTCACTAGCAAGTTTTTTTTATGGTTGTTTCCTTCCTTTCAGCATGAAAGATCATAACTGAGATTGTCTTGTAGCTGTAAATTGCTGTATACCATTAATAAAAGGAAATTGTTTTTCAAATAACATTGTTGATAAGACTGGGACATCGTTTTCCAGGAAATGGTAAAGTGTGAAGAAATGTTTCTATTCTATTAAATTAACTGCGCTGTGACCTTGAACAACGTAGGATGATTGCCTTGAGTTTCTGACACCTCAAGTGAAATTTCTCTGTGAATGTGCTGGATTTCTTGTGTTCTTTTTTTGAAATTATTATTATTATTATTATTTGTGTACTTGTTTGACATTTTACTGCATTGTTGGGAGCAAGTAACATGAAAATTTTTCTGCACCCACTATAACATCTGCTAAACTGTGTACACGACCAATAAACTTTGATTTGATGAGTGGCATGGCCGAAACCAGTCCTCACAGACATGATGGTGTTGATGAGTATGTAGGCTCAACAGGTGGAACCAGTGATAATTGGTCCTAGTGTTACATTAAATGTCAAGGACACGATATAATACCAAAATTAAATTGAATCATAATGAATCATAGCCACTGTTATCCCAGGTTTGCTTGCTTGCTCGATCACACCGACAGCGTCATTGCATTTTGGTACACCAGAAGTACATTCATTTCCAATGGAACCCTGGGTTTGCATTGCAGAATTGTGTTGCAGAGGCAGTTGCAGTACTTTCTGTGTGGTGCATACGTCGGATTTATTGAACGTATGCGTCAAACTGTATGCGTTGACGGTTTGACAGAAATGGTAGTAGAAGGTGAATGTTGAACTTTTGTTGCACACATATCCAGATGATGCTGTGTACTATTTTGCGCAATGATGCTATCGGTGTGATCAAGGCTATAGTGTTTCTTCAGCAAACAGTCTGTGTGCAATACAAATATTAAATTTTACTTGAAGTGATTTGGATTGGTCTATTGTGTAAGTGACTATGGCCAAAGCTGGCTTGGTTAGGTATTTCTCTGGACTTCCTGTTTTAACGGACCGATGAGGAATCGATCCTAATCCATCCTGTCATGGCGCTTTGGTTTGGCACTGCATGCATCAGCACCTCTGCAATAGGTCATCTTTTTGTGCTTGCCTCCATTCTACCGATATTAAGAGCTGTCAGATTAGTAGATCTTCCTTGAAACTATTGGCACCGATAGCTAATGAGCAGGAATAGTTCCGGTGCATTGTTTTTTTGTCACTGGTTATTTGGACAAATCAAGATTTCGCAGGTGCGCATCTTTCAAATTTCGCAAGGGGAGGGTACATTCAATCTATACGCTACATTCGTAACCAAGGGGGAAGGGGTAATTTACCACATACCACTGGGAAAAATCCACTTTACCGCCCCTCCAACTGGTAATTACTAGTGGAAACGCATCTATCATCCTGAGCTCCCACATGCTGACCTCTGACATCACCTACTAAGGAAATGACCACAAATCACAAGGCCAAATCACACTGGAGTTGCTTACCAAGAAGACATAGAATGTTCCTGAGTGGCCAAGTTACAGTTTTGACTTAAATCGGCTTGACAATCTATGGCAAGGTTTGAAAATGGCTGTCTAGCAATGATCAACAATCAACTTGCCAGAGCTTGAAGGATTTAAAAAATATTAATTGTCAAATATTGTACAATCCAGGTGTGCAAAGCCCAAGGGTGTTTATTTATTAATTCATTTATAGAGCCACACAGTGGAGGTGTCATGATACCCATAAAACCTAGCGGTCAAACAGGGAAAGGGTTCCAATCATTTTTCCAACATTCATTTTTTCCCATAGGGAAAACACTTAAAATAAGGGTTATGTTTCTTGTAGGCTTACCATGGCGTGATGTTTTGATAACCATGTAAATCTCTCTCAGACAAGGTGACATTTATCAATATATTTGGCTATATTTACTCTGACTCTAAAATGCTAATGAGCATCAAAATAAACATCATGCAAGACTACAAATCCCTGCAAGCTCCTTTGATTACAAATCCCTGCAAGCTCCTACAAATCCCTAATACCTTTGCTAACAAGTATTGTGTCAATTTAAAACTTGCACAATACAATTAAAATAATGGTCAGTTTAAAGAAACGTAGCCAATTTATTTGTTACTAAATGTAGCGAACATTAGACAGTTAATCCAGAGATTCTTAATTTAGCCTCGATTTGTCAGTCTCTTCCAAATCATCATGGCATTTGTAGTTCTTTATGATAGCCACATTAGCAGCTAATTTGCATTTCATTTCGGGGGGGGGGGGGGGGGGATACAGGTGAATGTATTGATGAAAGAAGTCACTTTGTCCTAAAAAGATTTACACAGTTATCGAAATGTCACGCCAGGGCAGGCCTACATAAAAAACTGGCCTTATTTTAAGTATATCTAAAATCCCCTATGGGAAAAATGAAAGGTGGAAAAACAATTGGAACCAATTCCTTGTTTGACTGCTAGGTTTTAGGGGTATTATGACACCTCCACTGTCAGGCTCTATTTGTCAGGGACCATGTACAACATGCCATTGCACCAGATTTAGCTAGTTAGATAATTTTCATTTGTAGTGCCTGGGCTTAACACCTATGGACACAAAACTTATGCTGCTTTCCTAACCAAGTTGATGTTGGGAATTTACAGGTTGTGAAGCCGTAAATACCCACTTGGTTATGAACTCAACATTAAACGAGCAGCTGACCAATTACGTGAGACTTTAGTTCTGGGCTAACCGAGATTAAAGTAGAAGCAACATCCAGGTGACAAATGTGACTGTAAAAACAATTACATTTTTCAATGGGGAATGATGAACAGTTGGTTAGTTGTCGAATCCAACACTTGTTAAGTCCATATTGTTAGGTTCTCTTTCTTGTGATACTGACACAATGTAAGAACAAAGACTTAGCCCACTGATGGAAAGTGGAAACTGCGCCCTTGCATTGATATCTCAATGCTCATTCACGTCACACTGGATGTATGTAGACATGATCAGAATTGGTATTCGGAGTTCGCCTATAGTTCAAAATCAAGATGTTTAAAGCTGATTTATGGTCATTCCAGAATAAGCATTGGCTGTACAGCATTTACTGCTATGCCGCCTCTGCAGAAGTCAGTCCATTCATGCTTCGTGGAGCAGCCTCTAACCCGCTCCAACATCCAACCAATCACATAAATGCGGAACTATGCAGAGCCCCTGCATTGTGAAAGCCAATTTATGCTTGATCCAATTATGTGGTTGGACGATATTGAGGGTGTGATGCATTTTCGGAGGGTGTGATGCATTTTGCCGAGCCTTCGGAGGCACAGCAATTGCGTCATACCCTCAGTGTTTTAGCTCCCGGGATCGCACTGACAGAGCAAGCATAAATTGGCATTTAGGTTTATGTGTGTTTTAACATGCATATTTCTTACAATGGCTGAAGATGTAACAAAAGTTTCCAAAAACACCACACAGAGAGAATGTTTTTTTTTTTTAAGTGTGTATTTGAGGCATGTGTCCATACTGATAGGATCGAAAGAAAGGAAGCACTGCTCTTGGATCAGTGTTCTCCCTTTCCAATCTATTCCAATTGGCACATTTGTATTTGTTGTCACCTGTTCCATTCGTTACTGGCTGTCCAAAAAAGACGGGTAAAAATATAGATTTTGTGTTTAGCAGAGATCGGCTGTGTATAAAGTAATGAAGAAGGCCAAAAAAAGCTTCTAACGACGTACTTAGCTGTTTATGAGTTGAACACGAGCGTTTTCAAGAGAAACTTTAGTAACGATGGTTGGGAGATTTAACGACTGCTCCTATGAAAGATGTAATGATGAACGTGCTTTTGGGAAACCGAGACCAGAGCTGTTGTGAAGGAAGTTGTCAATAAAGTGTGTTCGTGTTTATACAGGACATACCGCCCCAACCAACCGTCAACCAATCATGTCAATACGGAGTTATATGCCGCTATACGGAGCCCTCCACATTGTTACAAAAGTTGGGAGGCGCAGCGATGTGGTACGGCGTTTGATTTGGCCTCCGCAAGCCAACCGAGGCTCCGCAAGTGCGTCACACCCGCCATATGGAGCCTCTGGACCACATTACCAGATCAAGCATACTTGGGTGTCATTATGGGCTGGCTATGTTAAAGGAACATGAGATGTTGGAATTTAAAAAAACATATGAATGGTTATCTATTTTGGGCCTCATAGTATGTTCTTTGTTTTGATATGGATGGTTTATGTGGATTCAATGACCATTTGCGGAAAGTATATTTTTGAGTATATTGTTTGAGTATATTGACATCCAATTGTAGGCTAATAGAGGTTTAAAAAAATATCGTATAGCATAGTGTAGGCTATGTTTGATATATTGGATAATGTTATGTTACAGTATCAAGTGCTCCAGTCAAAGCTGCTGTAAGAGAGTAAATGTATGTTTTGACTGTTCATGCTAGGTCACTATGTGTACTCATCAATGGTTTGAAAGCCACTTGCCTATGTGGGTAAATTGTGAGGTGGATTTACTATAGTCCATGCATTGGTTGTCTGCGCGTGTGCGCTGTCTCATTGGTTCGCTTTCCCCCTGCTCGTCTGCGGCTCTTGTCAGTGCACAAAACAGCGCATGCGTCTTATTTTGCTCCTCAGCCTTTGAAACTCCGGGTTGAGTTCAATTAGGAGAGACCATGTCCGCCATCAGCCATATGCACTTCTCTATCTTCTCATTTAAAACAAATTCTCCATGAAATAGCGGTAGAACGCGGCCTCGAGAATGGCCACATCGGTGAGTACACTGCTTGCGACCATGCTTAGCAAGGGTGTGTTGCACGGTATTGTTTTCTTTGCTAGAAGAAGGCGGAATTGCCCGGCGCGTCTGAGCAGAAGATTTCCAGCCATATTTCTATCGAAGTACAGTAGAAACACAGATAGCTGCTCTTGGTTAGAACTAGTTGAGCTGGGAAGCGCGTATAGAATGCCGCATATATCGTGTATAGGAGCATTAGTGCGAAAGTGATGCTTGGATGGTAAAATAACGAAAAAAGTATTCCCTGGCAAATTAGACTTTTAATAGTTTTTCGGCGTTGTTCAAAATGACTTGCAGTTTGTAGCGTATAGACCACGGTAGCCAGAGCTACTTCATGAACATCAATATAGGGCAGGCTATAGACCCGATGCTTTCTTTGCTGAAATGCTATGCCAGATAGAGTGTATGGGATTTTGAGTAGGCCTATATAAAATCGAAATGTGTTATTCTGCAACGTGAGTGTTTTAATTGATTTATTCCACGCATTGCGTGTGTGCCTATTGAGACCATCGTTTTGCCATGGTGCCAGTCCAGCCTTCGTTTGGCAACAACATGTGATATGATTTTGGATGTTCTAGGGTGCTGTTCAGGTGAAACTAGAACTTGGACATCGTGCCCAGGTCAGAAAGAAACCCACGGTGGAAGGCTTTACGCACGACTGGATGGTGTTTGTCCGAGGACCAGAGCACAGCAACATTCAGCACTTTGTGGAAAAAGTTGTTTTTCACCTGCACGAAAGCTTCCCAAGACCAAAAAGAGGTAGGATTATAATTTATCCTCATTTATATTAGATTGTTTTGGAAAGTTTTATTGTCATAGAAGAATAGACTGCTTGATTGTAAAGCAAACACTACAACTCCAGGCAAACCCTATATGGGTGCATGTGTGTGCACGAACTTTCTTGGTAGAAAAAACCCCCACGCTGTTTTGTTATAGCCATCATTTTGCAGAGTTTGTCAATTGAAAATATTGATATTTCTACTCCCCAAAACTTGCTTAATTCATTTGAACATTCCCACCTATAGCGCATACGTAATTTATTGGATGCGCAATTGGAGAATTGAACACCAACATATTGATTCATTTTAGAGTTTAAAACAACCTGAGGCTAGATGAAAGCAATATAATTTTTTTATTAGAGGCAAATTCCGCCCACCTGCTGCAGGCTATGAATGATTGGGCAACCCAAATGAATGTGAGTATTCTGCAAACCATAACGTGTCTTAAGTTTTTAAATTTTTTATATAGCTTATCCATGGAGGGTAACTTGGGTTTAAACGCCCCCCTCCTGTAATTCTCAGAAACTACTATGTCGCCAATCCCCCCCCCAACACTTTCCCTGGGAAAGTTTCCCTAAAAACTGTATATTTTGTGTTAACTTTTTTTAATCACTCAAACAAAACGATTTTGAGGTACATTGGTCAAATATTCAGGTCATTTACAAAAATATACAGTACCAGGCCAAAGTTTGGACACACCTTCTCACTCCAGGGTTTTTCTTTATTTTTACTATATTCTACATTGCAGAATAAGAGTGAAGACCTCACAACTATAAAATAACACATATGGAATCATGTAGTAACCAAAAAACTGTTAAACAAATCCAAATGTTTTATATTAAAGATTCTTAAAAATAGCCCACCCTTTGACTTGATGACTGCTTTGCACACGTTTGGCATTCTCTCAACCAGCTTCATGAGGTAGTCTAGTCACCTGTAATGCATTTCAATTAACAGGTGTGCCTTGTTAATTTGTGGAATTTCTTTCCTCAATGCGTTTGAGCCAATCAGTTGTGTTGTGCCCTATTTAGTAAAAGGCAGAGTCCATATCATGGCAAGAACAACTCAACTATGCAAAGAGAAACGACAGTCCGTTACTTTCAGACTTGAAGGTCAGTCAATCCAGAAAATGTAAACAACTTTGAAAGTTTCTTCAAGTGCAGTTGCAAAAACCATCAAGCACTATGATGAAACTGGCTCTCGTGAGGACCACCACAGGAAAGGAAGACCCAGAGTTACCTCTGCTGCAGAGGATAAATTCATTAGTAAACTGCACCTCAGATTGCTTCACAGTTCAAGTAACATACACATCTCAACATCAACTGTTCAGAGGAGACTGTGAATCAGGCCTTCATGGTTGAATTTCTGCAAATAAACCACTACTAAGAGACTTGCTTGGGCAAGTCCAAATTTGAGATTCATATTTCTAGCCGCTGTGTCTTTGTGAGATACAGAGTAGGTGAACGGATGATCTCCGCATTTGTGGTTCCCACCGTGAAGCATGGAGGAGGTGTGATGGTGTAAGGGGGGGCTTTGCTGATGACACTGATTTATTTCAAATTCAAGGTGCTCTTAACCAGCATGCTATTACAGCATTCTGCAGCATTCTCCAGCCCATCTGGTTTGTGCTTAGTGGGACTATCATTTGTTTTTCAACAGGACAATGACTCCTCATACTTCCAGGCTGTGTAAGGGCTGTTTGACCAAGGAGAGTGATGGAATGATCAGGATATGTGGAAACTCCTTCAACACTACTGGAAAAGCATTCCTCATGAAGCTGGTTGAGAGACTGCCAAGGGTGTGTAAAGCTGTCATTAAGGCAACGGGTGGCTAATTTGAAGAATCTAAAATATATTTTGAATTGTTTAACACTTTAACACTTACTACATGATTCCATATGTGTTATTTGTTGTTTTGATGTCTTCACTATTCTATAGAAAATGTAGAAATAGTACAAATAAAGAAACCCTTGAATGAGTAGGTCTGTCAAGTTTTGACTGGTACTTATATATTGAACAAAAATACACTGCTCAAAAAAATAAAGGGAACACTAAAATAACACATCCTAGATCTAAATGAATGAAATATTCTTATTAAATACTTTTTTCTTTACATAGTTGAATGTGCTGACAACAAAATCACACAAATTATCAATGGAAATCAAATGTATCAACCCATGGAGGTCTGGATTTGGAGTGACACTCAAAATTAAAGTGGAAAACCACACTACAGGCTGATCCAACTTTGATGTAATGTCCTTAAAACAAGTCAGAATGAGGCTCAGTAGTGTGTGTGTGTGTGGGCTCCACGTGCCTGTATGACCTCCCTGCAACGCCTGGGCATGCTCCTGATGAGGTGGCGGATGGTCCCCTGAGGGATCTCCTCCCAGACCTGGACTAAAGCATCCGCCAACTCCTGGACAGTCTGTGGTGCAACGTGGCGTTGGTGGATGGAGCGAGACATGATGTCCCAGATGTGCTCAATTGGATTCAAATCTGGGGAACGGGCAGGCCAGTCCATAGCATCAATGCCTTCCTCTTGCAGGAACTGATGACACACTCCAGCCACATGAGGTCTAGCATTGTCTTGCATTAGGAGGAACCCAGGGCCAAACGCACCAGCATATGGTCTCACAAGGGGTCTGAGGATCTCATCTCGGTACCTAATGGCAGTCAGGCTACCTCTGGCGAGCACATGGATGGCTGTGCGGCCCCCCCAAAGAAATGCCACCCCACATCATGACTGACCCACCGCCAAACCGGTCATTCTGAAGGATGTTGCAGGCAGCAGAACGTTCTCCACAGTGTCTTCAGACTCAGACGTGACAGTCATGTGCTCAGTGTGAACCTGCTTTCATCTGTGAAGAGCACAGGGCGCCAGTGGTGAATTTGCCAATCTTGGTGTTCTCTGGCAAATGCCAAACGACCTGCACGGTGTTGCGCTGTAAGCACAACCCCCACCTGTGGACGTCGGGCCCTCATACCACCCTCATGGAGTCTGTTTCTGACCGTTTGAGCAGACGCATGCACATTTGTGGCCTGCTGGAGGTCATTTTGCAGGGCTCTGGCAGTGCTCCTCCTGCTCCTCCTTGCACAAAGGCGGAGGTAGCGGTCCTGCTGCTGGGTTGTTGCCCTCCTACGGCCTCCTCCACATCTCCTGATGTACTCTCCTGTCTCCTGGTAGCGCCTCCATGCTCTGGACACTACACTGACAGACACAGCAAACCTTCTTGCCACAGCTCGCATTGATGTGCCATCCTGGATGAGCTGCACTACCTGAGCCACTTGTGTGGGTTGTAGACTCCGTCTCATGCTACCACCAGAGGGAAAGCACCGCCAGCATTCAAAAGTGACCAAAACATCAGCCAGGAAGCATAGGAACTGAGAAGTGGTCTGTGGTCACTTCCTGCAGAACCACTCCTTTATTGGGGGTGTCTTGCTAATTGCCTATAATTTCCACCTGTTGTCTATTCCATTTGCACAACAGCATGTGACATTTATTGTCAATCAGTGTCGCTTCCTAAGTGGACAGTTTGATTTCACAGAAGTGTGATTGACTTGGGAGTTACATTGTGTTTAAGTGTTCCTTTTATTTTTTGAGCAGTGTATGAAGGCAACAATGTCAAAGATTTTACGGAGTTACAGTTCATATTCGGAAATTGGTCAATTTAAATAAATAAATTGGGCCATAATCTATGGATTTCACATGACTGGGAATACAGATACGCACCTGTGGTTCACAGATGCCTTTAAAAAAAAGGAAGGGTGTGGATCAGAACCAGTCAGTATCTGGCATGACCACCGTCGTGCTGCATGAGACCAACACATCTACTTCACATAGAGTTGATCAGGCTGTTGATTGTGGAATGTTGTCGCACTCCTCTTCAATGGCTGTGCGAGGAAGCCGGATGTGGAGGTCCTGGGCTGGTGTGGTTACATGTGGTCTGCGGTTGTGAGGCTGGTTGACGTACTGCCAAATTCTCTAAAATGATGTTGGTGGCTTATGGTAGAGCAATGAACATTCAATTCACTGGCAACGGCTCTGGTGGACATTCTTGCAGTCAGCATGCCAATTGCACGCTCCCTCAACTTGAGACGTGGCATTGTGTTACGAAACTGCACATTTTAGTGGCCATTTGCCCCTAGCACAAGGTACACTTGTGTAGTGATCATGCTGTTGAATCATCTCTATGCCACACATGTCAGGTGGCTCTTGGCAAAGGCAAAATGCTAACTAACAGGGATGTTCAGAAATGTGTGCACAAAATTTGAGTGAAAAGCTTTTTTTCATCTGGAACATTTTGGATATCTTTTTTATTTTAGCTCATGGGACCAACACCTGAAATGCTGCTTTTAACTTTTGTTCAGTGTCTGTATCTCACACGCACAATATACCATTAGGGGAGCCTAAACATAAATAATCCACTTGGTTAGCACTTTATTTTTTTTTTTACCAGTTTTTAATAATAAAGTAGTACAATTACTTGATGCTCGATTAGGCCAAAATGCCCCCAGGGCAATCCAAATCATCTGTAAGTTACACAATTGTATTTATTTATTGAATAACCCCACCCCTTCAAAATGTGTTTGCCTACGGATAGCCAGTATGTACATATCTACATCTTACCAAAAATGTGCCTTTTTTCATAGAAAATATACATTTCCCATAAGGCGGACTGTTTCCCCCAAGTTACCCTAAACTAGAAAGGCAAAATGTGACCGCTCCCCAGTATATTTGGCGATGGTAAACAGAAGGTTTGTTCAAACAGTGGAGCGCATAGTGGTTAAGTGTCTGGCACGGCTGGAAGGGATCAATTATAGTATTTGTTGGTTTGGGATTTTTACCCCCCCTTTCCTGCTGGTGTGTTTGAGTGTTCTTCGGCATGACAAGTGCTGGGAAACGTGCCAAAGTCGGTGCCTTGGAGAGACCCTGTCATATTGTAATTACACGCGACTCAGATTGCCGGGGAACATTCATCGTTTATTGGGAACAGTTGTAAAATCATGCAGTAGTTACCCCCCCCCCCCACAAAAAAAATGTTTTGATTAAAAAGTATTTACTCTCCTTTAACACTAATACCCCGGACTCCTCAACAGTATGTTTATGAAGAATAGTCATTGCATCAAGAAAAATATGCATTAGGCAAAGTACAGAATGGGTCTTTATAGAAGAAATGTGTTTATAGGGTTCTGTTGCACCTCAGTAGGCTCTTTTACTATATAAATCAAGTCTTGAGTAGAACTTTCTTTGTTAAAGTTCTTATACTTTGGCGCTTTCACCTCTTTTTATAATATAAATATTCTGGTTTGTCGGGTATTACTGACTTGACTGTGGCCATTTGTATGTTAAATATGACCTGCCAGTGTCTTCCGGTTTCACACACAGTGGAAACTTGTTGCATGGGCAGTTGGACTAGACAGCCTTCTGATACACCTCACATGCTTATAACTTTGTCCAGGGTGTTAGCACAATTCACAACATGGTCATTGTCCATTTACCAACAGCACCTATAAGTGTTCAAATATTTCCATTGACGGCAGGTAATTGTGTGCTTTCATGTTACCAATACTTATAGTAGAATCCTACAGGGCTCTAATTTGGACTCCTATTCCAAAATGTCACTAGTATTCTCACAGTTTGGACTGAATGAATGACAACCACCTATTACGATATTCATTAAAATGCTGGCAGACTTGAACACAAGACCGCCATAGATCCAGTCAGCCACCATAAGGATGTTTTCATTGGTGTTGCATATGCTTGGTCCCTGTTCACTGGTGCAGGTAGGCTACAGTCTGTCGTACATGGTTGATTGTACACCCCCCCCCCCCCCCCCCCCCCACACACACACACACACAATCCACCAAAGGCTGCTTTTGAGTCTGCTCTTTGTTGCAAAGAGACAAAACCGCCTTCTAGACTAGAGCCAGGGATTGAGGTTGAGATCAGTTCAAGAGAAAAGCTTTCTCTTTTTCTGAGAGAATACTGTCTCTGAATGCTGGATTACGGGTGCAAATGTTATAACCTGACTCAGTGGATTGGATGTTGTAAATCATCACGACTCAAGTGTGGCTTTGATAAGAAAGTAACTAGCCTCTTGGTCTTGCACGGAAAAAATGCATAAACAATGAATTGTAAGTTGCCTTCTACTTGAGTTTTAAATAATAAAAAAATAGACAGTTGCTGTTAAATGTAAAGTTTATTTCTTTATTCATGACACCAATGTTATGTTCTGTTTGATTTGTTAAATTGAGCAAGATCTGAGCTCGAGAGCTTCATTTGAACATGGTGGTGAGTATTCAAGTGGGTGAAATAGAAGTGGCTGTATAGTGCACTGCATAGTATGATGTATTTGGTTATGAATCTACCTTGTCCATCGGTTTACTGTGGAGTCATTGAGCAAATCAGTCTTCTTTCAATAAACTGGAAAATCTGTCCGTTTACATGCGCGTAAACAAGAAGCCATTTCAACAAGCATAAATCTATACTGTTAGGCAAATAGAGGTGGTGGTCAAGGCAAGTGCCATTCTACAAAGTGTTGCTTGTACTTGACGTTCCAAAGTGCTGCACGCATGTTGTCAATGCGTGCAGGGAATTTGGAACGGATCTCTTTATTCTTGGGAACACCTGACTCAGTTTGATGTGGTTAGCAAAAGTACATTTATCACCCAGTATTTCTGATTCATGGCATAAATGACAGATCTAAAGATGTGCTCATGAGAACAGCTGAGGTGTGTGCGCGCCTGCCTGTCTGTCTGTGTGACAGTGTGGTGAAATCCTCCCCCACTATGTTTATTTCCCCATAACATTACACACAAATCAAACTAGTATGCTTGAGATGTACGCTAAAAGTATGTGGACGCCATCAAATTGAATGGGTTTGGCTATTCGCCCACGTCCGTTGCTGATAGGTGTATCAAATCGAGCATACAGCCATGCAATAAGTAGAACGGCCCGTACTGAAGAGCTCAGTGACTTTCAACGTGGCACCGTTGTTGGAAAGGTGGTATCCTATGACATGTATGACACAGCCCCCTTGCACAAAGCGAGGTCCATACAGAAATGGTTTGTCGAACGGTGTGGAAGAACTTGACTGTCCTGCTCAGAGCCCTGACCTCAAACTCATCTAACACTTTTGGGATGAATTGGAACATAGGCATGGCTCGCAGTCAAATTGCCCAACATCAGTGCCCGACCTCACTAATGCTCTTGTGGCTGAATGGAAGCTAGTGCCTGCAGCAATATTACAACATCTAGTGGAAAGCCTTCCCAGAAGATTGGAGGCTGTTATAGCAGCAAACGGGGGGATCAACTCCATATTAATCCCCATGATTTTGGAATGAGATGTTGATGAGCAGGTGACCTCATACTTCTGGCCATGTAGTGTATGTTCTGAAGAAGCCCTTTTGACAAGCGGTGAGTAAAATTAGGGTTCAATCTAGTCCCCCTCCCCCCCTCTGCCCATTCTTGATAAATTGTGCTTGGCTAGAATAAAATGTTCCAAGCCCCAGCAGGAAGATACTTAACCTTGTTTAAATCCCCTGATATGACACATGCCATGAGATCTTACCCCAGTCCCTACGAGGTGATGGTAGTATGCAATGTTCCCTCTAATTCTGGTGTGTGTTTACTGTGAACACTGAGACGAGGCGGCTGACGATGTTTGCAAGAAACCACTTTACAAAATAAAATTCATTATTAACATAACATTATTAGAGAGTCAGACAAATGATGCTACGCTTTATTGGCTACTTAGCTTATTCAAGACCGTCTCAAAATGAAACACTGCCCCTTTTAAGGCATAAAAGGTCTACCTGACTCGCTTTTCAAAGATTGCTGGAAGTGCACACATCTTGTGCGCTTGTAAGACGCAACCTCTTCCCTGGGCTAATAACTGTGCTAATAACTCACTGACTAGCAAAGAATATGAACAAATATGCAAACGTTGCTGCATGCAGCTCACTTTGATCTCAAAGCAAGTGCATCTACTCGAGGCCGCTGTAGCCCAAACACAGTCCAGTTCAAAGTGAATGGCACAGATCCATATGTAGCAATGGTCTAATGCATATTTGGCCTACTGCAGCTCTGATTGGTTATGGGCCACCAGTCTGTGTAGAGTACTGGCCTGAGTCATGCCTGTCAATGCAATAGAATCCTACTCCCAATACACTCTGCCTATAAGAAAATATCTTTCAGTTTTGCATACTAAAGCTTGCATAGTTTATTTTGTTTCGGTATATTACATTGAAAGTGGCTAATATTGTGTTGATTCGATCACAATTCCCACAGTAGAGCTACACGTCGATAGTGTTACCTAAATGGGGGAACTGAACTTCACTCAACTTTCTACGATCGCGCACAGGCTCATATTTCTTCTGCGTGACGCGCCACGCACACACGCAGCTTTAGAGGGAACATCGGTAGTATGGTACTTCAGTGTTTTCACATGGTAACAAATTGCCAGCCTAAGTACTTCCTGAGCTCGAAGGGTTTTGTATAAAACGTAGGCGCAATAAATTAGGATGCATATTTTTTTTTAGGTAGTTGAAATTGTTTTGGGGGTGGGCAGTGTTGCCAACTTTTGGGTATGGTGGTTCGTTACTAGGTTACCCTCGAGTGCGCTGACATCAAAACGTGATGTTGCCAACAGTGACATTGGGTTCTGTTTTCAGGCTAGCCAATGGCTTTAAATGCTTTCAGCCTTGGATCCTGTTTGCAAGGATGATGTATTTGCAGCTTATCACTCAATTTGACCAATTGGGCACTCCTCTTAGCCTGAAACCTTCCTTAGCAAGTGCAAACCAGGATACAGCTTGAAATCTACTGCCTCTCACGTTTTTATTCTAAAACTTGGTGTGGTCTCCCCTAACGGGTAAATGACTGGTGTTCTGATGGTACACCTAAAATAAACAGTAAAATGGTAGTCTACATTTTACATTTATGGAATTGACGGACTCGAACCCCAAGACTCTTCAGGAGCAGTGTGGAATCAATGCTCTTCTGTTGAGTACAAAATACCTCCACAACCAGTCTTCAGCTTGGCTGAAATGCATGATGCCGTTGTCAGGTAAACAATCACGGGAGGTTAACCCTACCCCTCTCTGGTACCTTTGATCAGCATTGGGCCTCTGATGGGAGAAGCCAAAGAAGTTGAGGGCAAACCTAGCATAGACGAGCATGTTTGACTGTTTTAATACTGGTCTTGTAAGGGCACAGCTACCCCCTGCAGAAAGGGAGAGGGGTGTGTACACACACACACACCTTCCAAGGATATGTAGCTCTGAAGGTCCCCCTTATTCCCTTTCTCACTTCCCTCTTTTCTTGTGAGGCGGCTAAATGCCGGCTTTGCTGTTTTAATATAGCCATCCTGCAGCTGTTGTGGATCATACCGATGCCCTCTCCTCACTTGACAGGGAATTTTTGCTTAGAAAAATGTCTTGTGGATGGTTTAATTTTTTTTTAATCCATCCTAAATGTGTACAAATCTAGAATAAAGCAGGCTATATATTAATTATGAAGACCATAAAATGACGACATTTGTCACAACAGGAGTGGTCAGTTGCCGTCCCCATTCTGCACTATTCTGCTCTGTCTCGATTTTAAAGCTTCCGATTTTGTAGTTTTATGGCCAGCAAGACATTTAAACAGACCTGCAGAAAATGGTTATGATTGGCTGCCATGCTGTGTAGCCTTGGAAACCTGATATTTAGTCCTGTGAGGAGGACTGGAGGAAAAGGAGGGGGTGAGACCGACCCCCATCCCAAAATAAATGGACTGGAACATGGTTTAGTCGGACATTTTTACTTTGGGCCTGTCAAAGCATAACCAATACACCACTCTTATTTTTAATTTTTTTTAGGGGGACTGACTTGATTTCCGTCATCGTATTGTTCTCTGAACGTGATTTCCCTATTTTACAGATGTGTTAGTAATGTCGCCTGTTAAGACTCCCTATTCAATACATTTGTCTTTTTTTTTAGCTGGTCATTTCGGGTTCTGAAATGAGCACTTGCTCATCATATGCAGTGTATGCTCTGTGCTGTAAGGATGCTCTCACACCTGCCTCGAAGCCAGTGGGAATAGCTGGCCTGTTCCCTTGACTCCACAGTCATAATCGTAATTCAAAACCTCAGCGAACATTTTAAGGCATGATAGTAATAAATCATGACCATTGGCTCTATGGGAAGTTTGAAGTTATTGATTTTTACGGAGCTGAGCAGATCACATTTGTGTCACTCGCAAAATATATTTCCCTGTAAAAAGATGCTGACGACCGGCAAACTGATGTTCACGTCTCTGCCAGTGTGAACTAAGGTATTGGGCAAAACGGGCTCAAAGCGTTGTTTCAAATCTTAAATCTAATCCTCTATTCCTATTTATTTGTGTTACAGTGCTTTTAATTTTCTAATTGTTTGGGGGGTTTCAACAACCCTTACTCCATGTTGCTTTAACTTACCTGGCCACCGTATATCTCTTCAAAAGCGATAGAGAAAATGTTGTGGGGCATAGGAAGTGGACTGGAGACTTAGCGGTAACTCTGCTCTTGCGTTCCCCCACAGCTGCACTGATTTCCAGTTTCAGTCCAGGAGGGGGAAGCTGCTTCTCCTCGACACATTAAAATTAATGATGCAACAGTCTGTAAAGTCACAGTGCCGCCTCATTATAGGCAGCAGTTAGGCCCTGGCGTTCAGGTGTTGCCGTGGCGACGGCCACTGCCGAATGGCATCGCTGTCGTCTCGGCGGAGCGCACCAACCCTGAAGAAGTTAGCTCTGGACTGGAACCGAGAATGGGCTATTTTTTGCAATCAGCTCCGATGGCACATGCTGCTTTGTGGTGTTAAGCACCCCATTTGGTGTGTTTTAATCTGTTTTTGAGATGGTACCTCTTAGGATGTGCGGGTAATATTTCATGAAAAGCGTGTCCCTTTAATGGAAGGGCATTTCGTCATTACGGGGGTGGAATGGGGGAGTTGAGAAGCATTACTGGATCTTTATGTTGAGATAGGGAAGGACTCTTTTTATTTTTCTGTAAGAAGCTCTACGATAACCGGTTTAAATAAGGTGTGTGTGCACGCGCCTGCCTTCCCTATTCCCTCCATAGCGGTGGGTTAGCGTAATGATTGGCTCAGTATGTTGGCCCCTGGATCTCGCCTGGGCTCCTGGAGTTGTCGCATGAAGCCTTTAAAAAAAAATATACGTTTTATTTTTTAACTTTCCTTATCCTCACTGCCTTTCCTAATCATTATTTTTGGGGCTGTGCACATACCACAAGTCAAGTCACTGGAGTACCCATAGACGAGATCTCCTCAGGCTTAAACATGTCTTAGATGTAGTGTGGCGTTCCTCTCCTCCTTTTGCTGTGGTTTCGCTAATGTGATCTCGTCTTGCTCTGATATTGATGGCGATATTGTCTTTGTCTGCAATGTAGTACGTTTTGATGCATTTAGAGGAGTGTGGGTTTGGAGATGTGCTAGCCTAGATGTGCTTGGTTCCATTTTGTAGTCAAAAGTGAATGTTGAGACATTTGTCTGGATATTGGGAGTGAAAGTGCATGTGTGCGTGACCCTGCCAGTGTTTACTAACAGTTGTACAAGCTTCACTTGAACGCTATTATTTATTTACAGTATTTGTATCCCCCTCATTGTTATCGTTAATTATTAATTGGTGGGTATGATAAATGTTGTAAGCGCAAAGTCGATTTCCAACAACGAGTTTGATTTGTGGAGCCCAGAATAGACTCCTGCTTGCGGACACCAGATCCGCGCACACCTCTGCTGAGATAATTGTCTCCAACCCTGGGGCTTGACATGTCATCCCTGCCTTCAAACTGATTATTGCCCATCGGAGATGTGCAGAGTGTGACTCATTCCTCTCCCCTGATTTCCCCCTCATGATTTGGGAGGTCTGTCAGAAACACTCCTCTGCCAGAAGCTCATTTTGGTTTAGTTTGCCTCACTTTTCCTCCCGCTGCCCTCTGACTGCTGCTTTACCTCTGTCACCCCAAGACAAGTCATGCCAGCATTACATCTATTCTCCTCTCCTGCCAGCCAGCTGGATATAGGCCTTTTGATGCCTTTTTTTGGCATTCAACCCCTTTTTTTTACTTTTTAAAGAGGGTGTATACATTTGTACAATTCTCAGGAAAGTTTCGTAGTTGAGGTGTTATTCTTATCATGGAGAGACAGGGAGTCGGTCAATAGCACAGGGCGTTTAGAGATTAGCAGTTGCTAGTCACTAGTTACGCCGTGTGTGTGTGCGCACCTTGGGTCCTTCAGTTCATTCTACTGTTTCCTAAAGACCACACTGTCACAAATCTCCAGTGTTCCTTGATGTCCCCAGCACTGGACAAAGCCCCCCTCTGCCTCTACTTCCCTTTGCCCACCCCCCCCTCCCCCACCCCTTACTGGAGAGCAGAGGTACCATCAGCCACTGGATGTGCCTCCCCCCAGCTTCTGGCCAGAAATCAAAGAGCTGCAGGAATTTGCCAGTAATTGTTTTACGACTCCGCAGAAATCATACCTACTTGTATAGGTGGAGCACAAAGGGCCTGGGCCGTGAAACGGCAGGCTGCCTGCCGCCACTGCTGCTGGCATGAAAGGAGTGGGAAAGAGGTAGATATGGAAAGGGGGGGGGGGGCCGTAAATGCTCACTCTCCCTTAGTTTTGTCAATGAAAGGAGGGTGGAGGAAGTGCTTTATTGATGCATTGTCTATAAGGGCTGTCTGACAGGTCTTTCTCTCCTGATCTCACTCTCGCCATAAAACATTTTTATTTTTATAAATATATATTTTTTAAACTTTACAGCACCTAACTGAATCTAACATTTTAGTCCAGACTTGCTGCACTGTGTGAGGGCCTCATTTAATGAGCCAAATGGCAAGGTGTTTGGCTTTGCTTGAGGTTTACACACCCCTGCCATACTGTCATGCATATTAGTTATTCTTGGGCACTGTCTTGATGTACTAAACTGATTCCGTGTTCATGAAAGTTAAATGTGGCTTCACGATATGGAAACCACTTTGGCTCCTTTTCGTTTTGCTACTACTGGTTTCCATCAGATTCCAATTGTTTTCCTTTATGTTGCATTTAGGCCATGTCAGATTGTCTAAAATATTTTAACCAGGTTAGTCTCGTTGAGAATCAATTTTTCAACAGAGACCTTGACCAAGATGGGCAGCATCAACACATCGGTTTCAGACAAACGGGCAAATGACCTCAAGCAGACGAAGATGCCTCTTACGTCACTCCCAAAAATTATTTCACATGTCTAAATGCTATAGATGGATATCGGTAAGAGGGGTGAGGGACCTGATGTGGTGAGCACAGTAAGGAATCAGGGCAGAAATACATTTATTTTAGTTTAAGTATTTGATTCAGAATGGTTGGAAATACTTTTAATATATGAGAAATTGACAAGTTGCCTCGGTCATAAGTGCATTCACACAGCAACATTGTGCCTAATCTATAAAGCAATTTGTAAATGATGAGTGGACCCTTAATCTCAAGGGATACTTTTTCTACAAAGGTGTCTACAAAAGGGTTTATTGGAAAGATTTGACCATATATTTTATGCATTGTTCGACCAGATCTATCGTGAGGATGACACCCTTGCAGTTTGTCTAAACGAACCGTCCCAACCCCCATTTGTATGACTTGTGCAGTGCTAGTCTTCCCCACCTGCAGCACAAGGAGTTGAAGCAGAGAGGGAAATACTTTCTAGTACAGAGGAGCTTGGGGGTAATCCGACGGCATGGAGGCAGTGATGACAAACGGGTGATGCAACACCAGCTTTGTTCCGTTTCACGCGCTCTGTGCCTGGGTGGGCGAGGTGGTTGGCAGTGATGGCAACTGCCTGCGTTTCCTGATAGCTTTGTTGTCCTTCCATGTAATGCATCTTTAACTGCAATGCCAGTTTTTCTCTCTTAAAAAAAAGCCAGTAGAGAAATTTATAGAAGTACTAGATGACTATATTCTATTAGAGGAAATTGTTAGTTTCAAAAGCACAGATTTTATAAGAAATGGTTTAATGTAAAAAAATATACAGTACCAGTAAAGTTTGGACACAGCTACTCATTCCAGGGGTTTTCTTTATTACTATTTTCAACATTGTAGAATAATAGTGAAGACATCAAAACTATGAAATAACAGTATGGGGGTGAAAAGAAAAAAAAAACTTGAATGAGTAGGTGTTCTAAAACTTTTGACTGGTACTGTATATTTATGTCATCTGCCTCCACTATCACAGTGGCACTACACAGGATGAAGAATCAAATGAAAACCTGGTGCGGTGCTGGTCTGGGAGAGTGCTTTTGAAGGCTGGGGGAGCAGCTTGAACATCGGGAGTGATAGAGGGACCACCAATGGCCTTGTTGACCGATGGCTAGCCGCCGTGCTGACAGCAAGGCTCCCTGGGTAAAATATGGTGGGGGGGGGGATTTGGAGTTCTTAAGCCTTTTAAAAGCCAGGGAGCTCAGCAAGGTATGCTGAAAACTATACTGTACAGGAAATTAAATCGCATTGCGAGGGAGTGAAATTGGTCGCCGCAGCCACCATTAATGGCCTTTTAATTAGAACCATAATGGAATTCTACCCGGCAACCGATCATCCTGTTATGGTGCCAATTACGGCGTGTGAGCGCCCTGTTTTCTAGTAAACCTCGTGCCCTCGTTCGTTGATTGGAGAGGGGTGAGCTGGGGTGGGGTTTTGGGCTAAAGGAATGTATCCCCTTACCATCTTGGCCCCTAATGGTCAATTACAGGGGATAGCTGGCATCAGGGCGACACTACAAATCTAAGAGGGGTCAGGGTGGGAAAACTATACCCAGTTCAGTCAAGGTCCCATGCAGACTGACCTAACCCAATCTGTTTGGCCGGTATCATGCCATTGTTCACATAACGACTTAATGCTGTTGAGAGCGTGCTGGTGTCTTTTAATTTTTTTTAAATTATTTATTTATTTTGCTCACTATAAATGCTTGGTCTTGCATTGAATGACTTTAATTAATGATCTTTGTAATTAAAAACAAAGTCTTATGAGTAGTGTTTTCTACGACTATAAAATGAATGCTCTCGTTTGGGGTTTACTTTGAGGTCCGCCATGGACTGTTAAGCTTGGTGTTTAGTGTTTTTCCCTCTGTGCTCAGCTGTGGTTGGTGAATGAGGATATTGCCTACACGTGTTCACTGTTCACCCCTTTATGTCGGCCTGGCCGCTGAATCATCATTCAGTACGCTCACATTCAGCTGTTTTGGATCAGTAGTGTAAAGGGGTGTATGGGACAGGAAGTTGCACCCTCAAGATCTAGGCGAGAGATCTGTGGTTGTCTATTTCTGAAGAAGAGGGTGTGGGGTATATGTGTAGGAACCATGGGGAAACCGAAAGGCACTAGAGGGAACTTTAAAAAAATAAACGTTATGCTGTAGTCATGGAGTAGGCCATACTAATCTCATGAGATTCAACCATCATGCCCCTAAAAGAGTTTTTCCCACACTGGTAGTGCCCATACTATAATCAGAATAGAATAGTAAGAGTGACTTGTGCGACATCGTAAGGGAAGCTTGAGGAAGTGGTCCACTGTATCCGAGTGACAGATGTTTATGATTTGGTTACGAGGTTGGTATTGTTCATGTACTCCCCCTGAGGCCCCCCCCCCCTCTCTCTCAGGACCCGTGTCAGTCTAGGAGAAATCCCACTGAGTGTTTTGTGTATGTCTGAGCGCTGCTACCATGACACCCTGTAGCTTCAGTGACACAACCCCGTCCCTGCCTTTGTCTTCCAATATGGTAGGTGCAGAATCACACCTTTTTCTGCGTCGTCGTCCCACTCCCCCATATGGCAAGATGTGCTTTGGGAAAGCGCCTTCATCCCTGGTTCTCCCTGTCTTTTCTCGTTTTCCTTTCGTCGATGTATGGTTGTTTTTGTCTGAGCATTGGACCGTCTCTCTCCACTAATTCAAACTTCCACTCGGCATTGGCAAAAGGGAGCAAATTGCCTATATGAACAAGAGCTGGGCCCTGGCAGGAAACAGGCTGTATGTCTTTGATTAGCGCATGAGTTGTCAGGTTGGTTCCTGTTACAGTAGTGGTCAAAACTACACTAAACAGTCCAACTATAAGGAACGTTTTGTGTAGCAGCCTGCTTGAGGAATTAGCCTTATTTGATACAATGATAGAGAATGAGGATAAATTAACTCCCCATAGCCATAGATTGTTAGTGGCGGTTCTCTTCAGATCACAGTTGTGACATTCTACTTCCTTCCCCTTTTTGATTGGACAGACTGACACCCATGTTGTGGCATTGAGGTCCTAATAAAAATGCTTAGATTAGCATTTTTCTGTAATCAGTCTAGGGCTGAGGGCTGCTCGTGGGCTTGTACATCAGTCTGCAGCCAGTCATATAGGTCAACAGTGCAGAAGAAAAAAGCTCGAGGGGGAGGTAAATGGGGAGAGGAGAGCGTCGAGCCTGTGGTAATTAAGCCCATGCCTGGGACCAATTATTGGCAAACCAATTTTAATTCTGCAAATGGTTTGTTATTTCAGGTCGGCCACTGCTTGGCCAAGTGAATGAGCAGATTTGATGAAGGCCACAGCATGGCCTACACTCCACCCCCCCCCCCCCCCTTTTACATGAGCATTGTGCAATACTGTCTAGAACTCTTCAGTCAACTCCTTTAAGGCCATAACCTGCCACCTTCCATTGTTTGGCACTTGCTTGGCACTTGCTTGACCAGGGGATATTCTGGGACACCTTTTTTTGCGGCATTGGCTTTTTCCTAAGAGCTTAGCAACTGGCCCCCTGCATCTTAAGTCCCTTGCTAACTCGATTAGTCCAAATGGGAGCAGGTGACCTCTCCTCGGTTGTACACTGGCCCGTGTGTGGAGCATGGTAACCACAATGGTTTGGGGGAGGGTGAGGGAAGATGTTCCGCAGCGGACTGAGGACTCACCTCTGCGGAGCATCTAATCATTACTCTCCATAGATCGAGCAGCTCACGCCACTTAACTAGTCTCGATGTAAGAAGACTCGCTGTGCAGAAGTTTATTTCAGGATAATTATTGTTCCTTATCACAACTTAATTTGATTCTGTAGAGTCTGGGAGTTCACGATTTGGCATATGAACATTTAGATCCTTTAAGCGAAGCATAACTTGTAGCCACATTAAACTGCTTTTGTCAACAGTTGTAAATTCTTGTTTTTATTTTAAAGTTGGACCTTAAAATGGACTTGAAAGCACCTCTTAATATTTTCTGTGCTATCCTTTTCCCGTTGGGAAGACGCTTGACCTTTCTGCACGGCCTGCCATTCAAGACCTCACAGCTGGGACGTTGGATTAAAAATGGGAAATGATTCACTGTGGCTTGATTCCCTTAGACACTAGAATCTCTAGATGTTCCAATTAAATGATGCAACACAGTTAGTGCACAGTCTGCCTATGGAACAACAGGAACAGTAAGGCTGCGGATTCATGAATAATGGTGTTTCAGCTGAGTCATGGACCAAATGTCGACCAATAGAAATAGTCAGACTAAAGACTAGCTTTCAAATTACTTGATTTTTTAAAACTGCAAGTGTGAGCGCTGTTGAATAGAGCTTGAAATATAACTAATTTGTATAGGTGTCAATATTTGACTAGTTACCAGTATATACCTGTTCCATCAATGTTTCTGTTCCATAGGCAGACGGAGGCTCTTTCTGAGCTGCAAGCTCTCTAACATATGAGTTACAATATGGAGTATGACAGCATGTCCTCTGCGAAAGCTTTTTATTCAGCCACTTTGACGGATCAACTTGACAGACGTAGTTATTTTCTCTTGAAAGTGCTTTGGGGTAAAGTTTCGCGAAGTGCAAGTGGATAATCTGTATTCTAACAGTTACTTTACAGACGTTAAGTGCATCTGTTAGGGAAGGGAAAGCGTTACGTAATTAAACCTATAGGGAAAGGGGATACACAGTCCGTTGCACAACTGACTGCATCCCAACCAAAATGTGTCTTCCGCATTTAATCCAACCCCTCTGAATCCGAGAGTTGCGGGGGGACACCTTAACCCACGTCATCAGACACCCGGGGAGCAGTTAACCATTTAACTGCCTTGCTCAAGGGCAGAACAGCAGATCTTTCCACCTTGCTGGCTCTGGGATTTGAAACCAGGGACCTTTCGGCTACTGGCCCAACACTCTTAACCGCTATGCAACTCAATGTGATGATGACACTTAATCCTAAACACGATGCAGTAAAGGCATGTTAAAAATGACTCTAACTCAGAACCTGAAGCAAGGATATGCATATTCTTGATACCATTTGAAAGGAAACACTTTGAAGTTTGTGGAAATGTGAAATGAATGTAGGAGACTAACACACTAGATCTGGTAAAAGATCAAAAATGTTTTTTTTCTTTGTATTATCTTTGAAATGCCACAATGTAGTATTGCAGTTTAGGTGCAATTTAGATTTTGGCCACTAGATGGCCGCAGTGTATTTGTTTTAGACTGATCCAATGAACCATTGCATTACTGTTCAAAATGTTGTATCAAGTTTGCCCAAATGTCCCCTAATTGATTTATTGATACATTTTCAAGTATATAACTGTGAACTCTCCTCAAACAATAGCATGATATTATTTCACTGTAATAGCAACTGTAAATTGGACAGTGCTATTAGATTAACACGAATTTAAGCTTTCTGGCAATATCTGATGTCTGTCCTGGGAAATGTGTTACTTAAAACGTCATGCTAATCACATTTAATGCACCGTTAGCTCAACTGTCCTGTGGGGGGGAGGCACCAATCCCGTAAAGGTTAAGTTAAACACTCGCCATTTGAGATGAGGGAGGGCAAGGGGAAAGAGGGAACATCTGATTTCATGAGCGGAAGGAGCTGTTGGTGAAGTAGCTGCAAGATGTCTTCAACTTTTTATTTTATTTTACTGTGCAGTTCTGTGTCCAACTTTTGGCTCATTACAAACCAGTCTCTGGGGAAAGGGCAAATGCATTGTGACTGGCATTGTTCTATGATTGACATCTCGGCTTGATCCACGGGGAGAAAACGTGAGTACCTCGGGCCTGCTCAATAAATAGGCTGGCCCTCTGTCTCCCTTCCAAACTTTGCTCTAATCGTTGGCAAAGTTCCTGTTGACAGGTCAATGAGTGTATTGCGTACCTCGCTCTTCCAGTTGCAGGTTGTTTATGGGACGAGTCTTGTCCTGTAGGCAGAACTGTGATTTCAGCTAGATGTGCCTGCTGCAAAGTCAAAATTGTTATAAACAAAAATTTGAATTTGTCTTAATTTAAGGTCAAGGTTAGTCATTAGGTTTATCAGATTTTTATACCTTTTGGGCTGTGCCAATTTGTGACTACTCTGCAGAGCTTCCTCCAGAACAAGATTCATTACGAAAAATGCTAACCTGCCTTCCAGTTGCTCCTTCACATGTACAGTGACCTTTTCAATTTCGAATAGGGAACCATAGCCAAGATGGTACTGCCAAGCCAATCTCCTCCCACAGCTCAAAGCTCAGACATTTAATTTGCTTTCCTTCTTCCCCTTTCCTGCCTGTGACGCACACAGAGATGGTAACATAGCCAATGTGTTGGCTTGGTAAATCTTTTCTCATCAATTTAATGAGTTCTATTCTAGGGTCACTTGTTGCAATGATGTGTAGATTACAAGCAGTGTGCTTCTAATGGTGATCTACTCTTCACTGGTTGCTTATCCAGTTTTGTTGCCACATGAGATTTACAATGTAGCAGGGATCCTGCATTGAAATAGTGGTTTAGGCTAAGAGGAAATGCACCATAACATCGAATGGTCAAGTACAGCAAGCGATGGGATGGCCAAGCGCGGCCGCCCACACGTCGCAGTGTCTGAATTCGAGTGGGGAATGTTATAAATTACTTGATTGAAGAGTTAAGACATTGAGATTGTGGCATTTTAACAATGTCTACAGAGTGAACCATTTGATTCGATATGTAAGAAACCACAACTGCTACAATGAAATGGCTGTGTTCTTCATTGGTTGACGAATCCCAAAAATGTACATTACACCCCCTAATGACTTTGGGGGCTATCAAGACCATGGTGTTTTTTTTTGGTCAAAAGTCCATCCTCTCTCCTCCGTGACCCGGAAACTGATAAGTGTCTTTGTTAGTAGGCAAGCGGAAGACTGTCCTCCCCTCTTTTGAGTTGAGCAAATCTAAATGAGAAAAGGCCTATATAAGGTCATGTGGTGAATGGGTTGTTGCGCTTTGCTGTGTTAAATGATGGGGGTGCTCTTTCCTGGGCAACAAGTAGGAGACACAGTGGGAGGTAGCAGCATACCTGGGAGACCAGGTGTTGATGCTAGCTAACCCTCAGAAAACACCTTCCAGACAGTCTCTTAGGTCGACAAACCTGCGTCACCGCCACATGGGGGGAAAAATGCTGGAGGCGTGAAAGAGAACCGCTCAGACAGAGCCCAGACTATCCCACGCTATGTTTCTGGGTGGTGCAACTCATCTCATCCTCAACCCATATTTTCCAGGTTCTACATAAATAAGTTCGGCAGGCTACGGTGAATGGAACCTTTTAGCCACATGTAATTGAACCTGACCCGATCACGCAATTAATCACGACCCACAATATTTGCTCAGCGTTATTGGATTCTGGGGCAGAGCATACACCAGCAGTGAGGTTGACTCTGGTCTAGCCATCCGAGCCGTCAGTCACCCTGAAGGTGGTGGCGCTTAGAGCTGGTGTAATGTGAACATCTGACTTCCTGTCTGATGTTGCAGTTTGGCTCCTTTGATTTTTCTCTCTTTGTACTAGGTTACTGCCAGCCAGGACTCTGTAGGGGACGAGTACTTTTTTGACCATTCCGACACTGTTTCTTTTAACGTTTCGAGAACAGTTTCTCAATTTCTGTCGGATTTGGCTAGTTTGAACGGTTGGCATACACTGGTGGAGAACGCAGTCATTTAAAAACCTATTTTTCTCTGAATGTTTTGTTAATCCCTGTTGGCTGTCTGTCATGCTGTGCCCTGCCATTCCCTGCTTTTACTGCCTTTTTAAAAGACTGTCTGACCTTGACAGAGTTAGAATGACTGCATTTATACTATACCACTCCTCCAAATGAGCTAAGGAGCACATTGTATATTACTTAGCGCTTTATCAATGTACAAACTGTACAATTATGGTTATGCTGCACATACTACTCCGTAAAGACGAACAAAAGATAAAAGATGTTGAACGGGAGCTTGTAGATTCTCTTAAACATGCAGACTAATTGGCAGTCTTGCTACAAAGCCCCCTGGGACATAGAGAATGACAAACAGGTGTGTCCGAGGGGGTCATCTGACCTGGAGCGCAGGTTGTTTGTCCTGAAGAGCTTGATGGGAACCCAGCATTTCATGTCGTGGGTTGCCAGGACTTGAGATGTCTTTATATCTAATATTAGCCCAGAGTTTCTGGTATCCGTGTTGCATCAGATTGGTGGCGGAAATGGTCTTCATGTTTTATAATGAGATCCCAGTAGAGGGAGCGCTTTCAGGTAGTACCTTGGCAGTGTGAAGTTGTGAGCAAGTGTGGCTGGCAGCAAGAGACATTCCAATTCCCGTTAGTGCCAATGTTACCTTCATTGGTTACCAATGAAGGTAACCTTGACAATTATGTAGGTTTAAATACTTTATTTTTATTTTTTTAATATTAAGAGGAATATATTTGGTACCTTGAGACTTTGCTGTTGCTTGTGGTTGAAATTAGATTAGAAAACAAATCACGTTTACGTCTTTTAAACATTTTTCAAGGAGCTTGTCGACTCACCCACGTTTTTAGTAAATATATATTTTTTAAGGCTTTAGTGACAAACACATTAGAAACACTGAGTGGTGAGACACGGAGCACACAGGACTCGTATCATTGTTTCAGAGGACTAAGGATAACGTATTTACAAGTGAACACACAGCATTGAGTGAAAAGCACCCCTCCCCCTCTCTCTCTCTATATTTTAGTGTGCAAGGATCCACCCTATAAAGTGGAGGAGTCTGGATACGCAGGCTTCATCTTGCCCATTGAAGTGTACTTCAGAAATAAGGTACATTTAACAAGGTTTTGACCTGCGTTGCTTACTAAAGATTCCAACCTGTAAACATTTGGCTTAGCCTGATATATAGGAGACCATGATCATCCCACATTCGGAACTTTAATCATCTAAAAGTAGCATTTGAATTGTGGGTAATGGCAAAAAATGTATATATTTTTATATCCACATGCATTTGCATAGTTCTTTATACAGAATATGATAGTTAACACTTTCTTTGCCTTTTGTATGAAAGAGGACTCTATCAATATACATTTTACCATTTGGACTTTGGTACGCAACTGACTTCTCCTTTCTTTTGTTCCTACGGATGTCCCACTGCACCTCTCAGGAAGAACCTAAGAAAGTGCGCTTCGACTACGACCTGTTTCTACACTTGGACGGCCACCCGCCTGTCAATCACCTGCGCTGCGAGAAGCTCACCTTCAACAATCCCACGGAGGAGTTCCGCAGGAAGCTGCTTAAAGCCGGCGGGGTACGAGATGACAGGACTGGGGGGTGGGAGATGGAAATTTGACTAGGGGTGCATCTCAATAGCTGGTGTTTATCTTAATAGCCATAAGCATGGGTGGCCATACTGGATAGGTAGGCTTTTGCTCCAGCCTTGCTTGAAGACTTGATTCAGCTGTGAGAGCAGGGCTTGAGAATAGGCCTTCATTTCCAGTATGGCCAACCCCTGGAGAGGTAAATTATTAAATGACAAATCAGAAGTTGAAGGGAATGTAACACAATGAATAGCACTTTAAAAACATCCAGATGACATAAGAACTTTGACTTTGCTGGCCATGAGATATGAACCATGTCGGTTGCATATCAGACCAGCCATTGGCAGGCAAATGGGCTTATCAGGCCAGCCATTGGCAGGCAAATGGGCTTATCAGGCCAGCCATTGGGTGGCAAATGGGCTTATCAGGCCAGCCATTGGGTGGCAAATGGGCTTATCAGGCCAGCCATTGGGTGGCAAATGGGCTTATCAGGCCAGCCATTGGCAGGCAAATGGGCTTATCAGGCCAGCCATTGGTAGGCAAATGGGCTTATCAGGCCAGCCATTGGTAGGCAAATGGGCTTATCAGGCCAGCCATTGGCAGGCAAATGGGCTTATCAGGCCAGCCATTGGCAGGCAAATGGGCTTATCAGGCCAGCCATTGGCAGGCAAATGGGCTTATCAGGCCAGCCATTGGCAGGCAAATGGGCTTATCAGGCCAGCCATTGGGTGGCAAATGGGCTTATCAGGCCAGCCATTGGGTGGCAAATGGGCTTATCAGGCCAGCCATTGGCAGGCAAATGGGAGTATGCTTTTTTTATTTTGTTTTGTTTTTCTTTCCACTGCCCTCCTGAAAACCTTGTGTGCCCACAGGAATGTCCCCAAAACATTTTTGTGGACAATCGCTTCAGGAACATATGTAATTTGTAAGGTCCTGAGTGTTTTTATTTATTTTATTTTTAGCAGGCCCCTCTCCATGCTCATTCCAGTAACACACCAATGTTTTTTGTCTTTGTGTATGATATCCTACACCTTAATGTCTACAGGCCTTTTCAGAGGAAACAAATAAGATTGGAAAAAGACAACGCTGACTGTGACATGGTTTAATTAAGAAAGGACTGGTGTGCCATAGCAACATTTATTCCGCTTACTCCGAATGTTTTGAGGCTTTCTCCAATAGAGCTGATTGGTGTGTGAGTGTGCACTAACATGCTTTATGTGTGTCCTCCACAGCAACGGGATCCTCACAAAAGAAGTTCGGACGACTCTCAAGTAAGACTTATCATGTGTACTGCAACATTCTTCCAATTGAGATAGCCAGGTCGCAATTGTAAATGAGAACTTGTTCTCAACTTGCCTACCTGGTTAAATAAAGGTAAAATAAAAATTAAAAATATTTACAGACAAGAATGTGTTGATACTGAAGCTTCAATGCTGTTGGTCCACTCACATTGACATTGACAACAATTGGCTTTGACAATATAGGCTTGTATCCAAGAACTGTATCCAATATGCACAGTTGTGGGCAAGCTTCTATTATTTCTGAGACTTTCCCCATGTTGTTGACCAAGTGTTTCCCCTACCATTGTAAAGGCGGAACCCACCCCGCCTAGCTCTGTTATCCCACTCCTAAAAGAGTTTGACATCTGTTGGTTTCATTTGGAGAGAGGGTAATGTGAAGACAAAGGAAAGGATAGTTATATCAAAGGAAATGCTTACTAAGTAGTTTTGGTGCTGACTCACAGCAGATCATTTCAACCTCAGAGAAACCTCATGTTCCCAGTGAAGTGTTAACCCTTTGTTTACATCTTGCTGCTGGGCAAGAAATGAGATGTGTTTATTCTTCCCTCGGCTGTTGAAGTGACACCACAAACAAACCCACCCTCAAATTTAGACACACAAGGAAGCAGCTGTGTTGTCTTTTCTTTGCTCGCGCGTGCTCACTGTCATTCCATACAATGTAATGACTGTCTGTGAGCAGTTCCAGGAATAACGTGCAGTGTTAAGTGGACAAGTTTATTTTTTTGAGGTTTGCTGCTCTTGGCATCGACCAGAACGCGACGATAATCTGTTAGCCTCCCTAAAAAAGAAAATATTACAAAAATATCCAAACAAGCAGTCTTTACTTTTACACACAAGCAGCTATAATAAGCAGGAATTATGAAACAGTCCAATTCATGCGGTACTTGATATTCAAATAGATTGGTTAAGCTCTTCATTCCCAGACCATGTGGGCACAAGATACAATAGAAAACTGTTTTCCACATCAGGACAATATCATTGTTAATTTCTCTGCCCTTTTTATTGCATTGTATTATTACTATTTTACTTCTGTTGTAGATTTGATTCCCACAGGCTACATTATATATTAAATATGTCACTGATCTGTAAGTCAGGCGTTGGCTAAATGACCCCGTTTTACTTCCAGGTGATGGTAATGCAGGAGGGTTCCACATCTCTGTTCGGCCAGCACCTCAAGCTGCCCACCCTCCCCAGCAACTCCCTGACATTGACCTTCTCAGACGCTAAGAAAAGCAAGGCCTTCCCAGGGTCGAAGGTCAGTAGCGGTCTTCAGGTACAGACCAGGGCTAGACCGACTTCCCCCCCCCCCCCCCAAAAAAAAACTAACAAATAAATAAATAAAATAATCGCAGTGTACTTGGCTAGGTTCAAAGCTGTTGAGGGTATTTAAACTCTGTGGATTTTCAAAAGACTTTCAACTCGGCATTTCTTGGCTGCTGCGAGACCACATGGTCCTGTTCCCAATAACTTTCAGACACACTGGGGTCCTATGCTACCAATGACGGTTATAGCACCGGCCATACTGTATTAATTAGGCAGTATATAAAAGTCACTTTAGTTTTAAAGCCTGTTGAAGCTTGGTACGTATCAATGTTTCATTGTGATGCAATTGTTCTCTAGCGGTCTCAGAAAGCCAACTTTTAGATGCATATGTGGTATTATCCGTCATGGCCGTAAATCATACATGTCAATAAACTGGCATGTTGCTTCCATTTACTTGTTATTTTTAGGCCCTTTAAATGGTATCATTTACCGCGGCCGGGCAGAGCCCACTCTGGCAGGACTGGGTTACGAGAGGCCCAGTGCACATGGAAACGGTTTCCAATCTAAACAGACTGTGCGTGTGTGATGGATTACTGATGGAGCGGAGGGGGTCACACGCGCACAGTAGTTCTACCATTATCTTCCACTAACGTCCAATGGCAATCCACCTACTGTGGTCTCCTCTCCCTCCGGTTCACTTGTACCCGACTTGTTTTTGTTTTTTAAGTGTTACTGATTGCTATGGGCAGTCTGCCAAGTTTTACTTGACTATAACTGCATTTTTATAGACTAAATGACCAAAACTCAATTGTTGCACATAACTACAAAACAGCACAATGCGTAAAGGACCAGTTAGTTTCTTAGTTGCCTTGACAGTTATAAGGTGCATAAGCAGCTTTGAAAGTAATATTCTCTGTACATAGCACTGAGTAGCAGGTGATTGTAACAAGTAGACTGCAGTAAAGTAGATGATGCACACATCCATATACTCTGGAGTGGCAAGTACCAGTGGGGGGGGGGATCGGGTGCTGTTTTTGTGGCCAGTTAATGTATTGGGGCTGTTATTGGCGAAGCGCATCACTTTCAGACCAGTAAAACTTTGCTATAAACGGCCTTTAAAGTTTTTGGCCCTGGGCAGCCAGAGTGTTTGTTGGTGGGAGTAGTTTTGTGTGAGTGGGTTAGCAGCTTTACGTCCCAGGGTCAGGAGCAAAATAAAAGGGTTTTGGAGGTAGTTTGGGCAGGTCGTAACACCCCCCCCCCCCCCCCCCCCCCCCCGTCTAGACTTGCTTAATGGCTTCATGGCATTGATGAAATATTGACGGGGGCCAGCAGGCGTGACCCCGGGACAAACGGCCTGTGTCGTTTAGTTAGTGAAAAGAGAATGCACTGGCTTTAGTTGCTTCCATCTCCAGGTTTGCTCACCAGTCGGGCCACTTTAAGGTCACACTTACAGCTGTTGAGTCATCCCTCCCTTCCCCCACATTCTGGACAGAACAAGTTCCCAGCTCTTTTCTCAAGTAAACCTTTTTTTTTTCTAGAATAGCAGTACAGAACCCCAGGGTGGCACAAGGCTTTCTCAAAATGAACACACAGTGTTAAGACTCCTTTTAAAATGCCATGACCAGACCAAACCTTTTCTTTGCTCATTTATTTGTCTAGGGCGTATTGATTTGAGCATTGTAATCAAGCCTTCAGCGCTGGAAGCCAAGTAAATAAGTCCCTGTAGTGTTAAGTATTATTTTTTTGACCCCAACAAATCTCACTGAAGTGGCAAACCTCAAATTGCATCATCCCTAACCATTTCCCTGGATATCTAGTCAACAGTTGATCAAGACTAATTTCAGTGGTGTGTGTGTGTGTGTGTATATAGAAAAGCCCTTGAGATCAAAAATGTACTTTTAGGCCCATACCCTCCACTATGGATCAAGGGAGTTATTAGCTGAGCTCATTGACATGCTGACGATTAGCAACAAAGTGGGTCAAACAAACCAATTAGGTGTTTAGCCCCATCGTGTCCACTGACCCTGAGGCGGGATTTCTCCATCTTCCCTCTTGCCAGTGTGCAATCCTCTGAGTGTTAGTTAGGGCTGAACTAACCTTTTTCATTATGTACGTAGCTTGTGCGGGCTGTACTTAATCCAAATCATAGAACTTGTTATTCAGATAATCACTTAGTTAGTGAAACATATCAATAAACTGTTCAACTATCCATTAAACCTGAAGGTAGCTCAAAACCCAACTTAACCTTAGAGGAGGTTGTTGCACATGAAGAGTTAAAGTTGATAGCTTGATCGACCATCCTATAGGAGACTATCCAAATAAATTGAGACCTAATCTATGTGCTTTTCGCTGCAGGACGGCTTCAAAGGATCTGACTCTCTCCTCACCACAACCACCACCACCACCAGCTCATCCAAGCTCCACAAACCCTCCAAGGACTACAAGGACAAGCCTTTGAAAGAGCCCAAAAGTGCCTTCAGAGACTGTAGCAGGGAACCAAGCAAAGCCTCCAAAGATCCATCCAAGAAACCCAAAGAGAACCAGCCTCTTCGGGACAACCCCCCCATCCCCAAGATGGGCTTCAAGGAGCCCAAGGCCATGTCCAAGGAGCACCGGCAGGATGGGGGCTACTCGCACGGGGCTGGGAATGGGACAGGGACTAACAAGCGACTGTCCATCACCGACAGCGAGGACCACCTGACCAAAAAGCGCAAGAAGGGCTTCTCGGAGTTGACGTTAAAGCCGCCGGGGGGCTCGTTGCTGCCGTACCCCCAATCCCACTACTCGGAAAAGAAACTGCTGAAGGACAAATCCCAGGTGCGGCCCGCTAAAGTGCGGGTGGACGGCGGTGAGGCGCTGGGGGAGCGCAGGAAGGCGCCGACGCTACCTCCGTTCTCGGAGTTGAGGGACGCCAACGACTCCGACATGGAGGACAATATGTCCACCAAATCAGATGTGAGTGGAGCCTATGTATTTTGTGTTTGTAGGTTTGTGCGGTCTGCCTTGACCACATTGGAAGAGTTGAATTATACTTTCATGTCTTCTGGGCTCTACTCTGTAGCTGTAAAAAGATGTTAACCTACATTTTTTAAAAATAATTTCTTTAGGGATGAGCAATTCTGATACTCGTGGCCAGTGTCTGCTGGTTTTTGTCCCTTCAAATCAGTGAGTGGTGAAACCAGGTGTACCTTTGCAGCAATAAAGTTTGTCCATTTTGTTTGCACTGTTACGGCTTCACATTCAGGAACAACCGATAGGAATCAATCTTTCTAGTTAGCATTTTTACACATTACCATACGAGTATGCCCATAGAGCCTACTGGACTTTTTAGTATTAGGTAGCAGAGTGGAGTTTCTGCCTAGTGCAGGAAGGAGGTTATTGAATCCTCTGGTTTTAAAAGTGGGTCTGTTCTTTTGGTCAGTCTCATCCTCCGCATGACCAGGCAATAAACATCTAATGACCGAGTCCAAGGGGGTGGCTCATAAACATGGTTGGTGTGCAGCTGCAGAGGGGCTGCTTTTGTTTAGAAGGAAACAGGAAATGGATACCTCCTAAACCACCACCCCACCTTCATGAATTTACCTCCCAGTGCCCCATTTTGACATAGCCAAAAAAGCTGCCCATGCAAAGCGACAATCATGTTTGCAGGTTTAGAATGTTCTGCTAGATCCAGGTTGCATGGTCAACTGTTGCATTCTGAATACTTTTTTTTTAGTTGACAATTTGGTTAAATTTGATACTCTGTGCAAAGGATTAGAGATCTGGGAAATTATTTTTACATACCACATTCTAGTTCCTTTTGTAAGTGTTAAGATGGGAATAACGGAGTCATATTTAGACCTTGAGAGATAACAGTAGGCCTTTCAGAGTGTTGCCAGCTCCTCACACGTTCAGTAAAGGATCTTAACAAAATGGGGACTGTTATTAGCAGAGAAGCAAGCTGGGAGATTTATGGTTTTACGGCACCCAAGGAGAATGCAGAAGGACGCCAGGAATAGCCAAGAGCTCCTCTTCAATCTTTTGCCTTTTGGAAAAAGGGGGCAACCATTCTGCATTTGTCAGAAGCATCTCGTTATCTTTCTCCGTTTGCTTTCAAATTTTCTTTCATGCCCATGGTGTGTTCACCAGTCCCGCTACAAATACATTACACACACAGGTGATAATCTCCCTTAACCATTTCCCCGCCAGAACCAGCAGAGCCATTGCAGCCCAAAGCCAAATGTGTGCGTGTGGTGTTGGTGGGGGGAGGAATTTGCCCTACAGGAATGGTCATAAATGGGAAGTGGGGTGGGTGCAGGGCGAGTGGAGACAAATACCAGGTGGTCGGTCCTCCACAAGCTGCCTTGACGACTCTGGTGGCCCAGTCCTGGCTATCCCTGCTTACGCCTAACGCGAACCTTCATTTGATCTGGGCTTCTGCCACGCTGTGTAGGCCTGGGGGAAACCAAGGAACTACCAAAGGGGAGGGAGAAAGTAACAAGAAGAAGAAAGTCTAATGAAGGCCCCACAACTACACATGGGTAGATCATATGAACAGATTGTATTTTAGGTTAACTTCTGTCATGTAATGGAAACACAGGCTGTTTCATGAATTTGTCCTTCGGTGTAAGCATTGGCCTACTATTGCACAACAGTACACAAGTTGGTCCCTCGTCAATACAAAATGTGTAGGCTGTGTACACTGCACATGTTGCATGCCTTCCTGACTCTTTCTCAGCGCAATAGGGTGGTTTGTGGTTGGTTTTATGTTTGTGTAGTGCTACATGTCCATGAGTTAAACAGTCATTTTTGTCAGATTGATCTACTACATGACCAAACTGAGAGCGCACGGCACCTTAATTCACATCAATACGACCTTGTTTGATCAACCTTCCACTGAATTGAGAGTGAATTAACTGACGTTTTGGCCCAGTCCAGCAATGTTCATCTTGTACTTGTATCACACTTCAAATAAAATTCTAATAGTCACATGTCCAAAAATTTGCACAAAAATGAAATGGTAACACAATATAATAACAAGACTATATACAAGGAGTACCGGTACCGAGTCAATGTGCAGGGGCACGAGGTAGGATAATATGTACATGTAGGTATGGGTAAAAGTGACTTGGCAGTCAGGATATATAATAAACAGATTAGCAGCAGCATGTTTGAAGCGTGTGAAAGTGTCTGTAGTGTCAATACACTTGTTTGTGGTGTGTTGGCGTGTTAGTGTAATGTGTGGGTAGAGTCCAGTGAGTGTGCATAGAACCGGTGCAAGAGTCGTTGCAAATAACTGGTGGCTTCGGTAGACTGAAAGAGATGAGACGGCAGATTGATGGGGGCAACCTAATACTAAAGTCCCGTTTATTGTCCTATAAGAGGTCTGCTTTGGTGGCTTTGAGCAAGGCAAGACAAAAGCCCCGAAAGCAGAATGGCTGTGAGATTTACGATGTACTGAAGAAGCCCTGGCCCATAAACCAGTAGACCAGCTGCATGTTTGTTGTCGGAGGTGACGGCTATTGAAGTTTCCCTACCTTTTGTCCTCACTTCTCGCGCCTGCGCTCTCTCGCGAAAGTAATGGTGGATGTTTCTTTGGGGCCTTCTACTGTCTATTGGGAAGAGAAGTTGTTAAAACCAGTTTATCCTTGTTACAGTTGGGCTGATTGAAGGTTTCCCTGCACTGCAGCACAGGTGAAGAAAATATGCTTCAAAGGGGATATAACTGCACTACTAGGGACATACTGTATTTAAGACATGCATTTTCCTGATTTAATTTATTGTTAGTTGACTACAAAGTTGCCGCCACCATGCGAGAGTTTGTCACATTAACGATGTTCTGTTGCTGCAGCTTTTGCACAAGCACTTTGAAAAGTAACATTTAAACCAAGACATGTGTGGGTTTCCTGGTTTAGGTGCAAATCAAATGTCTGCAGTATTAAAAATGGGCTAATGGCCTTACGTGCTATGAAAATGGACATCTAAGATGTGGGTTTCTTACTCGGACCACGTGAGCTCCATTTAGTTTCTGTCTGTGTTTTTGACTCCAGCACACTAGAAGACCTCATAATTCTGAATGAAGGCTAATCTTTGGCCCTCTTGATTGACTAAGTCTTTGGATCTGAGAGAAGTTCATAAACTGTAACAAGGGTATATGGTTTCAGAGACCAGGGTTAGAGAGGGCTCTATTTGGCAGCCCGGGCCCGTAGATTAAGAGGCTGTATCCTCATAACCAGGGAGGCGATTTGTGGCTGCTCGCACGCCTCTAGAATTTGAATGGAATTCCATCTCGTATTCCCCTTGCTCTCCTGTGTAGTACAATGAATTACAGAAGGCTTTCCCCAGGGCTGAACCATACTAGGCAAGAAAGTCAGTCGCTTTGGTTCGAGTTGCTGTCTAGGGTTAGGCCTTAGCCTCTACAGTCACCAGACATAGACACACATCCTGGAAGTTGCATGTCATAGCGGGGGAAGGAGTAGATGTATCTTTACTTTGTGTGGTGTCTCGGGGCCACAGATCAGACAAGAAAATGATCTGTCATTTAGCTTCAAAGTGCCTTTCCCCTTAGTCTTCCACTTGGATGAGGTTTAAAGCTCCCAGTTACACAACCATGTGGTCACACACACACACTTGGATGCATTGTCTGTCATTGCCTATTTCTTCTGCTGGATACTGTATTGTTTTTCTCATGGTATTTTGTAGTCTTTAGCCCAGGGATGCACTCCTACTAGTTTCCATTTCTCCCTGGCTCATACTTAATCAACAAATGCTACTGATTGGCTGGAGAGGACACAGTACTACAGTACATAGACCTCTGCTGGAGAATTGGAAGAAGTCCGTGTTGGCCTTTAGTCATCATTCTCCCTACAAATAAGTTTTGGTATGTTCTGTGAAAAACCTATTTTAGCTAGGTGTGAAATGTAAATGTCAAAATACAATTTATTTGTTTACCTCTCCCTTTCTCCCCAACTTCTACCTTGTCTCATTGCTGCAACTCCCTTAAAGGGCTTGGGAGATGCGAAAATGAAGTCACGCGACTTCCGACCGATATTAGCATTTTTCGCGCATCGGTATTAGATAGAATGACGCGGCCCTGCCCGCCTGTGCGGGAAAACATTTGGTTACCACATTGGCTCACAGCAGAATCGTTTTGAAACGCAATTTTCTTGTCTGCTCATTTTAGTCAATTACAAAACTATATTTAAGAAAAGTACATGTCAAACAATTACTTTTCAACAATGCCTGCTCCAGAGCATTCTCACTACTTATAACGGTGCTAGCAGCAATATGCTAGCTACCGACCGGAGCGTTAAACTTGCCAAAACTAACGACGCAGACTAACGTTATACGCTACAAGTAGTGAGTGGAGTTACAAATTCAATATACTAAACAAGTTAGATGTTTTACCTGTGATAAAAGGTTTTCCACACAACTACGTGTAGCCTACTTTGACACTGGGTCGCTTGAAGTAACAGGGCTCTTCTCACAGGCTCTATTTCCCTACGTGGAAGCATTACGAACCGTGGGTTGGGACTTTTACCAGGTTACATGCACATTGAACAACACGGCCTGTTTAGGTAATTCTGTATAACAAAATATTGACAAAGGTGGCTCTCTTACAATAGTGGTGAATGGGAAAGAATGTTTGACTCAATTTGAGTGTGGTCGAGGGGAATATCGACTCGGTGTATGACTTGAATGGGATTTGTTCCACATTCTAACACATTAGCATGTGTAAACAGTGACAAACTAAACCAAAGCCACGGATTGCCGTCATACCGTGTCCATGGACTACTTATATGGCAAGGAAACCAATTTGTCTTTGTGTAATTTCTGAACTATCCCTTCAATTCCTTTTTTCTGTCGTCTTCCCTGCTTATTTACATTTTTAAAAAATATTGAGGGGATGAGTTGTGGCTGATTTCTTGCGATATGGAGGACGAAACCAATGATGACTTAGTCACGTTTGGCTTAACCCACACAGTGCTTCAAGAGCCAGCTAAAATATAACACTGACAAATAATACTCTTCCTTATTTTATGGGCATGTGGTTGACTTTAGTAGTATGTCTGTGCTGTTTCACCTAACTATTTGTACAATGGTAGTGGGAATTTTAAGCAGTGTGGCTATTTTGTTCTGTCTTTTTATGTTTAGCTAGTGGCTGGTTCTTGCATCTTTTCAGCTGTTGCACCACAGTTGCTGTCTGTCAGTTTTGATTGAAGTCACTTTTTCATTAGCTTTAAAAAAGTAATGTACCGTACCGTTACAGCTTTGCTATTAATCAAGGCAGGGTGAAGGGTAAGGGATAGGCCTTGGTAATCTCCAGCTCTCTCCTTCACTCTCTCTCTTTCTCTCTCTCTGGGACACAGCACAAATGCCAGACCAGATGATTTTTAACGTGGTGCTCTCCACAAGCTCTGAAATGCCCTTTATTTTTTTTTACAAGTTTCTCGTTTTTGGCTGGACAACCAAAGACGAAGAAAAGCCTCTTGATTTACAACCGAGGCCTCTGACCATGCATTTGATGTCAGCGAGACACCCAGACAGACAAACAGGCTGTAAAATGCTCCAAAAAGAAAGGGAGAGCGAGAACATCAAAGATTCCCTCATGACTCTGTGGGACCCCACAGGGGGGCTTGGTTTTAATGGGCTTACCCCTACACTTGCCAGCCAGACACTTGTCAGCATCAATACTCAGCCCAGATCTTGGTAGAAGTGAGGGGAGGAGGAGTTTTTTTGTGTGTGTGTGGTAATGGAAGTTTGTTGACTCTTCCCCAATTTGGAATGGAAATCGTACACAGCCTTGCAGCACACCTCACAGGCCAGACAGGAAACCGAAGCCACACCATATAAGGCATAGATCCATCACCTGGAAATTTTCCAATTCAATTAATTATTTTTGTTGCCTCAGGAAAATAGCTTGTCCTCTCCATTCAGGCTCTATTCGATTTTTAAATCCACCGTTTCTTTGTTGCAGCAGGTGTATTCATAAGACTGCCCTATCAAGCGTTTTATAAGCTGAAAACATTTTGTATCAGCCCTGTCCTGGCTGTAAATCACTGCTTTGTGCTACCTTGGCTGGAGGGCCAGAACACTTCTGTGAGTTTGGTATTGTTCAAGAGACCCAGGCCTGGTTCTTCCAAGGGGTCATCTGAGAGGAATGTAAACAAATTAATTCAGATTAACTTTAATGGCTTCTTCAGATTTCCTTTTGTGCAGCCTTCTAAGGAGGATTAACTTAATGGTAACTTGCAGATTTTCATCTCTTTCTCTACTGAAAGGAACTATCACCCCCTTTGCACTAACTTAAAACAGTGGCAAAATGTAAAACTTTTTTGTTAGACTGACATGGATATGAAAGTTGGTGTAATAGGTAACAGAACTTCTGGTGTCATTTGGAGCACAGTAGATTGGTACATTTAGGCACTCATCTTCCTCCCTGGTATGAGTGTCATGATATGATAATGTATGATGTCCTCCTATAGTCTCTTAATTCAAATACCCATCTCCTTTTTGTTCACTCAAATTGTCTTGGTTAACATAATACCATCAATTAGTGATTAGCCCATACATGAAGGAAGGAGGCATTTTCAAAGTATTGGAACCAAGCCATTGCTCACCCACACATGTTAGCGTTTCTACAGTGACGGGAGAGTGAATGTTGTGCATGTACGTTGTAAATACAGGAGCCCCTCGGAGCCCAGCCAGTAAACCTGTCACATTCTCTCCTTATTGGCCCATGCCAGGGATTTCATCACTGCCACTCACGCCACCGGGGTGCCAAGCCTGCTTACAGAGCCCTGTCTTCCTAAGGATTTAATGCACTTAATAGGCTTTCTGGACTCTTATTAGCTATTATGGCAGCCTATAACCATAAGCCCAGTAGGAACTGTACTAAGGAGAAATTGAATGGTTGGGAGAGCCACATATCCAGTAAAGAAGTTGCAGATGCCTCCTGCAGTGCTAGAGGCGTCACTACAGACCTGGGTTTGATCCCGGGCTGTATCGCAACCGGCCGTAATCCGGAGTCCCACAGGGCGGCACACAATTAGCCCAGCGTCGTCCGCATTAGGGGAGGGTTTGGCCCCCCAGGGTTTGGGGGGGCTTTACGTGGCCCATCACACTCTAGCGACTCCTTGTGGAGGGCTGGGTGCCTGCAGGCTGACCTCAGTCGTCAGGTGAACGGTGTTTCCTCCGACACATTGGTGCAGGCAGGTGTTAAGAAACGTGGTTTGGTGGGTCGTTAACTTTTTGTCAATCTCTGATTTGAAATGTATTTGTTAAAATTATATTTAATACTGGACATGCACACAACTTGCAAGAATTGGGAAGTATTTGATGCTTCTACACCTCCATTGCTTGCTGTTTGTGGTGTTAGGCTGGGTTTCTGTACAGCACTTTGTGACATCCGCTGATGTAAGAAGGGCTTCATAAATTGCTGGTTTTATTTAACCAGGAAGTTCCATTGAGGTTAGACTTCTTTCCCAGTCGAGACCAGTGATCAATATGTTTTTCTCATTAGAATTTGTTTGTATGATACTTAGGCACCATGATGGCTCTGAATAGGACCAAATTCACCCCAGACCGCTTGAGTTGATATGGGCGTGCAGCCGTGTGAAAGTATTATGTGGATGGGTATGCGGGAACTTAATTGGGATTTTCTGGCTTGCTCCAGAAATGTTGTCTTTTGTATGTGAAAATTGAACCAAATTCCCTTTTTTATATTGACATGCTGCAGTCTACCTTTCAATGGTTGCCTTCCTGCCCAACTGTCTATTTAGTGTGTTGAGGGGGGTGAATACTGCTTTCAACCTTGTGAAGCGTTGTAAGTCTACCATGTTTGGGTTTGACAAGCCCAGATTTACGGTGGAAGCAAGCACTGTTATGCCTTTTTAGGATGGAAGATAGTCCCAATTATCTACAAACAAAAATTCTGATCTCCAATCCCCTCGCATTTCTACGTGACACACACACTACCATGGCCCTCTGTGGAAATGTTATGCCCCCCTAACTAGACTTGAAGCGTGGGCTGCGGACTCAGTGTTTTGTGTCCAGTGTTTGCACCCTACCCAAGGGGCTTTGCACTCTGTGAGCACTGACATTTGCCATGTAGTAGATCATGTCTGGGTCACTGATCTCTCTTTCCCCCTCCTCTTCCCAGTCGGAGCAGCCCAGTCCAGCCAGTTCAAGCTCTAGTTCCAGTTCAGGATTTGCAGCCAGCCACAAACGCCAAGGTAACACCAGAACCTATGCATACACACTTTTCTCCAGATCACCTGGAAATGACAATCATTCTATTTTTATTTATTTATTGGCCACCCCAAATGGGGTATAACATGTTGCATCTCTTCCCCTTCACTCCCATGTTGTGATTTTGTTCCATGGACACAGTGGCTGAATTCGTCCGCAGGAAGGTAGGGGCCGTCCCTGCCACAGCCCACACAGGTAACCTCACACCTGACTACACAATCCATGGATGGGATCGCGAGACTGGGCATGATTAGTCACTATCAAATTGTTTCCTCTTTACGAATGTTCGCTCTCTCTCTACACACAGTGTTGGGTCCCCTTCGTTCAATAATTCACGACCTGCACTCCGACGACAACGAGGATGATTCGGAGGAGGACGACAACGATGACAACGACATGGACTCTGACCTGGAGCGACAAATGCACACGCACATGACACACCGCCACCGCCGGTAGGTAGTGCCTAGGTTTGTCATGGCAACATGGCCCTTTGGGGGGGGCCCCCAGGGTCATTTTCAATGGGGCTTTAATGAACTGGCAACTTAAAGGTTACTGGTATTATATGCCATCTCAGGTACTACCTCTACCGTTGTGCCCTTAAGCAAGGCTCTTCATCTCAAAATAGCTTCAGGGATGCTGCTCTGACCTTGTGCTCTGTGTGTGTGGTTCGATTGGATGGAAAAACAACCACAAAAAAAACATTGTCCTATTTGAATAATGGTCCATTATCAGTAATACAGTTGTATAGTATTCCAATGGTTGTCATCCTCCTTTTCTGCAGGGTCAGCTTGAGTGACGGCACTGAGAGTGAGAACAGCTCAGCGCCTTCTCCCCACTCTCGCCACGAGCCCCCGCCTTTAATAAACACCAGTAATAACCAGGTAAGACTAATAAAATCATCAACATTATGAAATTGAACACAGTTGTTATTGGTTTTAGACACGGCTTGTATGGAAACATCAGTCTTAGCATCCTATAATTCCCAGGATGCGTTTCCCTTGTGCGCCAGCCACAATGCTACTCGTAAATAATGACCGTTGTGTACATTTTAAACAAAGCAGTGGTTTTCCAGTGGGTACATATGATGATCCCTTATCTGGGTCGTATTCACAAAAACAAAATGAAAGGAAATGGGTCAAAATTGGGAGGGGCCTACCTGAACTTGGCTAATAAACGCTTGTTTTTCGTTACCAAAGTTATTGCTACGTTGTGTACTGATGAATACAACCCTGATGTCTTGCAGATACTGGAGGTGAAGAGCCCCATTAAGCAAACGAAGCAGGATAAGAATAAAAACATTGACTGTGACAAGGTGAGTAGCTTCCTTGTTGTTGGGGTTTTACAGAGATAAGGTCATATCGGTGTAATTGAACGGTATTGTAGCCAGGACATTTGCAGTCCTAAATCGAAGTGTCTGCGGTCACCAAGGCTCTTGCAAATGGACAGGAGACAGTCTTCCTGATAATCATACGGTTAGTCTCCCTGTCATAGTCCCAGATGGTGTAAATAGGTAACGGACATGGTTCAAATGCACACAGGAAAGTTGGAGGTTTGCTTTGGTTTGCACTTTTGCGACAACGCAGTTGGCATCGTTGTCGTCCCAGGCAAATTTTAAATCAAACCACGGCTCACGTACATGACATTCGGATTTGACCCAGTTAAAAAAAAAAAATCAAGTCTTGTTTAGTTGAACTCATCCCCCATGCTGATGGCCCGTGCTTTCCATCTCTCTCTCTCAGGCTTACCTGGATGAGCTGGTGGAGCTACACAGACGACTGATGACACTGAGAGAGAGGCACATACTCCAACAGGTGTGGTCCAATAGTGTTTTGTTTGTGTGGGTTTGCTGTACTAATACATGTGTTCTCGGAGGATGAACCCGTACGTTTGCCGGTTCATGTTTGCATGTAAGATGTCGCTTGCTAGGGTAGTTTTGTTTGGGCTTCATGCTGTATCTGTTACACAGCACATTATAATTGAGGACTTCGTATAGGTGTCTGGCAATTATTGATGATTTGGCTAACCTTTTTTTCTCCACTCCATCTAAAAGTACACGTCCTCTTGCTTATGTTCACAAGGCCTATCATATGACCGCATTAATGGAGATTCCCAGCCACCGTTGCCAAGGAGTGGGCTCGCTCTCCTAATGAGAAGTTTGGCTCCGAGCATCGGTGGAAAAACTCCTCCCCGCACAACATCAGCGAACCGAGCGCTAACTCACGGCATAATCAAGCTAATCCTCAGAGCGCTTGGAGACTTCAGTGTCATAGCAGTGTTTCACAGCCTCTGAATGAGACATGTGAATGATTAACTTTCCAACCTCCCAATGCTATTTTGCCTCTTTTTGGAAAAACCGCAATGGAGTCATTTCATTTTTATTTTTATTTTTTTGAAGAAGAAGAATCAAGAAAATGTGGCCAGTTTATTTTCAATAGAAATGAATCTGTAGCATCTGCCAAAGTGCTGTCCTACCTGACCAAAACCAGGTCCGGTAATCTTGGTGTGGTTCCTTCTCCCCGGATACGGGGGGAGGGGTGTGTGTTGAGACTCTGCTTGAAAGCATCTGAATTCTATCTTCCATGTCATAACAATTGGCCGAGTCTCCCTGCACTCCTGGTCCGGCCGGCGCTCAGGGAGGGAGGGAGGAGAAATGCGTTCCACATGGAGGCCCAACCGGTGCTTTGTAGTATGAAACGGATCAGGCTAGGGTCACCCATTACGTTACAACACCGCCACGGCGTCAGACACCGGAGTTCCAGTAATCACTGCAAGATAGACGCATACACACGCACACACTTCCCTATCGGAGGAGAGCTGGAACCAATAAGACACCAGCCAAGGAAAAAGCATATTTCCTATTTGGGCCTCTCCCTCTCTGATAGAGTTCACATGCAAGGAGTACAGTGGAGTGAATTAGGGGGGGGTCCCCATTCCAAATTCATTGTAGTAAAAACCGACACTAGCCCACCCACCTTTCAATGACGCTTCCCACAAATTTGTTTTGAATTAGTCTATTGTATAGTGTGCGGTCCAACATTGTCTGACTAGGCTGCTCCCTGAGACTGTATAGGGTGGAAACTCTGCTGCTGGTCAATATACCAAACATTAGGACAACTTCCTAATTATGTTGAATGTGGATGATTTAACAAAGGAAATGTGTACAATTCCTCCGTACTTGGTAGGATTAGGGTTTACAGACTGTAGTCTAAGGGTTTGTTGACTTTCTATCTGTGACTTCTTTCCCCTCACAGATAGTGAACCTCATCGAGGAGACTGGACACTTCCACATCACAAACACCACTTTTGACTTTGACCTCTGCTCCCTGGACAAAACTACGGTGCGGAAGCTCCAGAGTTACCTAGAAACGTCTGGAACGTCATGAGGTCTTGGAGCTGCTGGCTGCTGCAAGGAACAATGTTGGAAGAACTTAGGAATCTTCCTCTTTTGTTCCCCCCCACCCCCAAAAAATGTACTTTTCACTGCAACGCAAAAAGATGACCTGCCACGGCCGGGCCCTGCCCCGGGTCTTAGTGCCTGGCCTTCTGGTCGCTCCACAATGCTCGTTGGATCCTGTCTCTCCACGCGACCAAGGTAGCCCGTAAGCACAGACCGGATCGGCGTGTCGTCACCCTGGAGATGAGTCCTGTCGACCAGGAATATCACCCAGAAAGCCTTGAGAAATTCCACAGTTGACAAAAAAACGTGGTAAAGAAACCGTGACCTTGCTTTTAAAACTAATGTGCATATTATTACCATGTATTGAATTTTTTGGCGTTCTTTGTGATGAATGGTGCATGTTCAACACTGCCTTACCACGTTTGTCGGTCTTTATTTATTGAGTTGTGTGTGTGTGTGTGTGTGTGTGTGTGAGAGAGAGAATAGCAACACTGAGTTAGTCTTGTGCAAGCACTTCACAACATGCATCGCTCTGGAAGGACGGTGGAGCAGCGCGTTGTCATCACAACGTTAAGTTTTAAATGATCTTGTGACGGATGACTTGAATGGCAATCAAACGTCCCTCTATATGAAGATGGCAACTCTACCCTCTCCTCCAAAACAATAATTGTTATCAGTGCCCACCGGTACGAGCTGAAGACAAATCATGAACTCAAATTGTTGAAATTAACACTTGTATATTCCATTCTTGGTACCAAATCTTTAATTGATGTATTGGACAATGACGAGGCAAATTTCCAAAGTGTGCTGCATGTTGTTTTTACAAGCTCTCACTTGTATTCCGCTGCTCAAGTTGAAACCAAGCCTAGTGTTTGATCAATCTATTCTGCCCTACCAAGCAAAAAGGCAGTAACTGCTCATAGCGTGGAACTGATAGAAATGGCTTTTATTTACCTTGGTTTCACAGTAACTTCATGCAGTTACTGCTAACATGACCCCCATTTTCTACAAAATACAATAGAGGCAGGATACATTTCCACATGATTAAGCATGTATATGTTGCAAAAATAACACATTTTCAACCAAATGAGCAGTTACTGCCTTTTTTGCTTGGTTGGGCAGTATTGTAAGCAGGCCTGAGCTAAAAAGGAACTATTTTGAATCCTGGAATTTTAGGAGGAAAAATTGTACTCTTACGAATGTAAGACTGAATCTTATTTATTTCACGGTGACCTCCGTTGCCAAATCAAAGTTGTGCATTAGAATTGAGAACTGAACTGATATATTTTTTTTTTGTAACTTTGTCCTTTTTGCTAACCTGAGGAGTTGAAGTTAATTTTGTCTGCTGAGAGCGATGCCTCAACAGGAATACCAGTGGTTGTAGCTGCTCACAGGGCCACGCAAAGGCAGAGTATGTTGCATTTTTTTCTTGACCAATGTCAGTCTTATGAGTTTGTGTATTCTTAGGACATACAATAAAAATGCTGTGTTTTGTACAGATGAGAACATGTGCAACCTGTGGTAAAAAATAGTTAGTCACTGTAAATGTAACATTTTTTGTTTGTTTTTGACTTTGTTGCAATGACATTTTGTAATTTCTCTTTTTTTTCTCTTGTCAAAGCCCAAAGATTTTGGTTTTGGTTGGGATATTGTTTATTTGTATATAAACGTTGTGATTATTAATGTCATCATTTCTTGGAAGGTTGGAAAAAATATAACATTTTGGTATTTTAAACAATGGTAGCTTACAATCATGTGTTTTAGTCAAAGCTATAACTGGCTTCTGGTGGATCCACAACATGCAGCAAATTTTTGGGGTTGATTTAATCACTATTCTTCTAATTAGTCTGCCGTTTGAATTGTATAAATGACCACACTGCTCCCCCCATGTTTCTAATTTGGGAGGGCAACACGATTACTTCCTGTATACAGGAGTGTACAAAACATTAGGAGCACCTTCCTAATATTGAGTTGCAACCCCCTTTTGCCCTCAGAACAGCTTCAATTCGTCAGGGCATGGACTCTACAAGGTGTCAAGCGTTCCACAGGGATGCTGGCCCGTGTTTACTTAAACCGGTCCGCCTGGCACCTACTACCATACCCCGTTCAAACACAAATATTTTGTCTTGACAATTCTCCCTCTGAATAACACACACAATCCATTTCTCAAGGCTTAAAAATCCTTTAACTTGTCTCTTTATCTACACGAATTGAAGTGACATCAATAAGGGATCATAGGATTCACCTGGTCAGTCTCATGGAAAGAGCAGGTGTTCTTAATTTTTTGTAGACTTAATGTATATGAATGCTTCTATTTGGAGAGAAGTGAGTGCTGGGAATAGTTATACAATACCAACCTTTTTCAAAGGGACGTGTCTGTTCAGGATGGTGCAACGTTACAGAACAATAGGCATAGGCAGTCATTTCTGCTCTACAGTATACATTGCATTTCTATCTGCATCATTCGGAACATTTCGCCCTATTGAATACACCCCCTCGGTTATCTGTATATCTAGCACTAGCAGTCATCTCAATCTCCCGTCTCTTGCCTATTGAGATGTATGGGGGGGTACATGAGGTTGCAATGTAGTGCAGTTCTGTGTTGGGTTGAATGTGGAACTTATTGTCTCTGTTGTCAGTTCTACCAGATCTGACCCATTTACTGTGTGTTTTCAACTTGCAGACTATTTCCTATAAAATGCACAGTTGCAATTCCTTTTTGTGAGGACATTTGGTTTTGTGTGATTCAAGGTTTCACATTCAAGGTTTCATTCATGTCACTGAATTCCAATGACAACGTGATCATTTGATTACCCTAGTTTTCTTCAACTAGCCACTAAGTACTGTATAAACGCCACTATTCCTTTTAAACAAAGTGTTGATTTATTTCTCAGTGGATCTTCAAATGCCCAGTGTTTCAGGATGTTTTGAATCCTGAATCTTCGAGACAAAGTAAATAGGTAGCCTTTTCCAGGCCGTGGGGGAGGAGCCCACAGTATGTGCCGTTTCTGTAGCATGAGAAGTACACTCCCTGAACAGGACCCTAGTTTATCACTGAGACATAAAAGCAACTGTAGTTCATGAACCATTTATTTTTATACATAACTCAGGTCAGAATGTTGATCCCCTCTTTTTTTAATTAGCTGACACGGTTTGTGCAGCACGTGGTTTTTAGGTTTGTCAATGCAGGTGGTCGGACAAATGCTTGGAAGGCATCCAGACTCCCCATTTTGTGGCGGGGATGGGGAAGTATCATGCTCAAGCCTTTTATCAGGGAAATAACCTTTTTTAAAATAGGATTTTCAGCTCGTGTTCACTGTATTGCTCGCCAATTGAAATCCTCGCAGATTCGTTCAGAGCTCGCTGCCAAGGTTAGCTGTCCTGGGCCCTGTCCAGGAGTGTGTGCAGATAGAAATGTGTCTCAACCGGATATGATTTTTCTGTCATGTAGAATATGGAATTATGTCTGTCTGCTCTTCATTACATTTATATCTGCAACACACAGAATATATTCCTGTTCATTTTGATCCGTGTGGTTGAGAGAGAAGTAGGGAGAGGAGGATGCCACTTTAGACTATTGAGCTGTACCCCCTACAACCTGCCCGGTAAGGACCTTCCTGTCTGTAAGGACAACTCTGCTGTGTCCCAAATTACATATTAATGATGTAGTGCACTATAATGGGAATAGGGTGCCATTTGCGATGCGTCCAGGGAGTCGCAGGTATAGTGTTGGACATGGGAAGGCCATGGCCACTAACGGACATGCTAAGCCAGCCAATTTAACACATTTTCAGCAGCTGTTTAATGAATTGGAGCAGCTGGACGATGGTGATGCCAAGGTATTTTGAGAATGCGATTTACAATTCTAATCGCATTAACACGGCGCCATCATACGCCTTACTCTGCCATTCCACAACGTGTAAGAGCCAGAGGCTACTCCAGTTGTCCATTGACTGTTTTCACACTGTATTTGCAGCGGCGGGAAAGAGTCATCCCAACAGAAGTCTTAAGGAGACATTATAGTTCTAGAAGAAATTTTAAAAAGTCACTACTATTGTTGCAAAAAAATGATCAGTTCTTATATGCAGGTTTTTTGCCTTTAGGAAGTTGCTTAATGACAAAGATTGAAATCGCTTAAATAATCATTTATAATGTTTCGTTTTTGCTGGAGTCCCTTTTTTAAAGACAATTCCACAAGCTGTTGTGTATGGATACACTTGTTTTGCTGGCAGACCTGTTTGTCAGTGATTTATTAAGAGGGAGTATACTTCTATCGTATCACACCATTTTAGGAAGAGGATCTTGTTTGGTCTGAGCAGTGCTGCCAATTGCATCAATTCAAAGAGATCTGCCTTTCACTTAAGCTGCTTTTCAATGGTCTGGTTTAAGTATACAGTATGTATACATATACATGACGGTGCAGGCTGCAAGGCAACAGGCCTGATCCTCAGCTTGTCCAGCTGCTTTTTCTCGCACAATGATAGTTATGGATTGGGCATGGCTGGATCCTTCAATCATTTTCCCACTCCTTTCCTCAGTGTGTTTTTAGATACGTTTTTTTCAACCATGGTTTCTTAAGCTCTTCTCTTGAACTCTACACTCATTGTGATTCACTGCAGCTGACACCATGCCCTGTGTATATAGCCAAGTTATCGTTACACATTGTGCATTTATTCCTTATCTATTTTATTTTTTTAATTCTCTGCATTGTTGGGAAGGGCCCGTAAGTAAGCATTTCACTGTTTTACAAAGCATGTGACAAAATTTGCTTTGAAATTAGTAGCAGGGCTATGGCATATCCCTGAACGTTCCAGAATGGCGTGAAAATGGCAGCCATATTGGTCAGGGAGAAATCCAAACCAGTCTATTTGGAATGAATGGCAGTAGAGGCATAATCCTGTTTTTACTTGTGCAGGAAAATAAAAGTAAGTCAGGTGATGTATGTAATATTTAATGTAAACCCTTTTGTTTTCTTGTAAAGCTGTGCGTGCTATTATGATACAATATCAGTACTTGTTGTATTTACAACTTATCTATACTGAGCAAAAATGTAAACGCAACATGTAAAGTGTTGGTTTCATGAGCTTAAATAAAAGAGCCCTGAATTTTCCATTTGCACAAATATTATTTCTCTCTAATTTTGTGCACAGATTTGTTTACATCCCTGTTAGTGGGCATTTCTCCTTTGCCAAGATAATCCATCCATGTGGCATATCAAGAAGCTGATTAAACAGCATGATCATTACACAGGTGCACCCTGTGCTGGGGACAATTAAAAAGGCCCTCAAATGCACAGTTTTGTCACACAACACGATGCCTCAAGTTCTGCAGGAGCGTGCAGTTGGCATGCTTGACTGCAGGAACGTCCAGAGCTGTTGCCGGAGATTTTAATTTCAATTTCTCTACCATAAGCCACCTCCATCATTTTAGAGAATTTAGCAGTATGTCTAACTGGCCTCACAACCACAGACCCCCTAAATAATGCATTTCATTTTGTAAAGTAGTTTCTTGCATGAAACACATGTTCAGTCACCTTATCTGAAGGACAAGTGGATTAACAGGTTAACGTCAAGCTCCATGTTTTTCTTCAATGTAGGCCTACATTGAGCTCCACACATTGGCTGCTACTGTAGGCTGAATGATATAACTGCTATTTCCCTCTTACAAATGTTATGGGATGCATTTTCTCCATTTGTTTTTGATTGTAGACTCTGGTAGACCTACATTATTGTCAAATATCCTACTGGGCCCTGTTAAAACAAATTTAAAGCGGGTACAGCCTCAGTGTTCACAGTAAACGTGCGCTGGAAATTTTCACAACTTTCAGGTTTGCGCTCAGCAGAATGAATGTTTTTTAGGGAACATTGCCTGAGGCCCATTGTCGTGCCATTCCTCTGCCGCCATCACCTCATGTTTCAGCATGAAGATGCACAGCCCCGTGTCGCAAGGATCTGTACACAATTCCTGAAAGCTGAAAATGTCCCAATTCTTCCATGGCTTGCATACTCACCAGACATGTCACCCGTTGAGCATGTTTGGGATGCTCTGGATCATCGTGTACAACAGTATGTTCCAGTTCCCACCAATATCCAGCAACTTTACACAGCCATTGAAGAGGAGTGGGACAACATTCCACAGGCCACAATCTACAGCCTGATCAACTCTATGCGAAGGAGATGTGTTGTGCTGCATGAGGCAAATGGTGGTCACACCAGATACTGACAGGTTTTCTGAACATCTCCCCCACTTTTTTTTTTTAAGGTATCTGTGACCAATAGTTGCATATGTGTTCGCATTCATGTGTAATCCATAGATTAGGGCCTAATTTATTTACTTCAATTGACTGATTTCCTTTATATGAACTGTAACTCAGGAAAATCTTGAATTGTTGCATGTTGCATTTATATTTTTCAGTAAAAATCCTATCAACTGGTTTCAGCCAGTGTATGGCTGTGGATTGACTGCATTGTGTGAATAGAATGTTGGTATAATGGCAGTTAATTTGAATAATTCTATAGGTTTTTTCTAAAACTGGGCTGGCTAGCAAAAAAATAAACCGTGCAGATAAATTCTTCAAATTAATTATTTCACACTATTTTATCACAGCACTGGCAAGCCATGGTTGACCATCTCCATGACCAAAATGGCTGACCTTTAACACATCAAAGTTCATGTCTAGTATTGTAATTCTATGGCAGAAACACCATTGCGTCGTCCGCGGCAACGACACCATCCGGCGACTAGATGATAATCCTGCGAGAGGGAGTGAGACGAGAGGAGGATGAAGAGAAGCATTACTCATTTGTCTGATTTCACTGGGATTCTAAAGGAGCGAGAGAAAGCGGGGGGGGGGGTTCTGCTTTAGGGATCCTGGATTAATTTAAGCCATTTCACAATGTCCAGCCACAGAAGAGAGAGGATGGAGGGAGGACGGAGGGATGAGGAAGCGAGGGATGCGGAGGGGGGTTGAAACAGTTCAGTCATAGCCAGCAACGGGACATCCTGTTGTAGCTTCCAAATACCATTTCCTCCAATAAAAAAAGAGAGGAAGGGTGAGGGGGGGCAGTGGGGGGGAGACCTCCGAAATAATCTCCCACAGTAGACACACAGAGACATTGATTGTCATCTTGGCATGAGGCCAAGTCTGGAGAGAAAGCTCCCTCCCTCCCGCTGCCCCTCTGGAAGGCAGTCAAAAAGCACCTAAAGGAAGTCATTAAAGCTGAAGGTTGATGAAAAGTCTCACCCCCCCCCCCCCCCCCTGTCGTCCTTCTCTCCGTCTCAGCCCCCCCCCCCCCCCCCCCCCCCCCCCCGCCTTCCCTCCCTCTCTCCCCAAAGGCATGCTCCAGACTGTTCTCGACAAAGGACCCCTAAATGCTGACATCACAAAGAAAAGTGTTCCTTTGCATCCACATGTTTACACTGGCTCTAGAGTTGCGTTCAGTGTGACAAGAAATGACTAATCATTTTTAGGATGATTACCTGTAGGTGTCCAATGAGAAGGCTCATTTGTGTTTTCTGTTTTACAAAGTGACTTACAATTGGTCATTTGAATTATGCATTGTGTGCTTTGGGAATGAAATCCATTTTTATGGATTGCATGACACATTTAAGAGTTGGACATGATATGAAAGCAAAAACAAAAAAATTGTTGAACCTAAGCCACGTCAAAGGTAATTCCAGTGTGCACTTTCTATTTTCTGGGAGGAAATTGATAGTGAATGGCGACCACCGAAGCATCCCCGCCCTCCCATTTGCCAAGAGATTTCATCCACCCAGACTAATCTGCCATTGTCATCAAATTTGCCCCCAGTGACAATAATTCAAAAGCATTTATCATATGCTTTAGCTTAGTTGTGTCCCGGCTCTTTTTCTCTGTGTGGCCAATCTTGTTGACCTTGCTGTCAGCTCTCCTGTAGAATTCTGGGTGGCAGCTCTGTCGCCCCGAAAGCGGCATACAAATTAGCTTTTCAAAAATCAGATCAAGTTATGTAAAGAACAAAAGCAAGCAGACATCAAAGAGGATGGGGAGCACGGCAGGGGGTAGGGGGGGATCCCCCTAGGTCTCCATACAGACGGGGACCAGGCGAGGGCCGCATAAAGGGTTCCCAAACGTCTGGGTCCCCAGACGCCCCGGGTTTGATTATTGTTTTTATTCCCCCCCTCCCCTCCTGGCACCTCCCACCTTCTTCCAACCCCAGACCTTGCTCCATCCCTTCAAATGAGTTCAGCTTTTTTGGAACGAGTCCCAATCCTAGACCTGGTCTTTGATTTCTGTGGGGTTTGGCACTGTCTCTCTTTCTCTAGGAGGACCAGTGAGCCGTGACCCCTGGCAGCCCACCCCAGTCTGTGTGAGCCCGCAGACACTCTCCCTCACAAACACACATGTACACACACACACACACACAATGCCCTGCCACAAAACCCCACAGGAAAGGAGGGAGAGACACACACACAGGGGAAAAAAACTAGACAAATCTATTGAACTCCAACTTTCAATGGAATCTTGTCCTCTGAAAACAGATTACAAATCTGCTCTCTAATACTGCTGTATGTCTGTTCTGGTGAGTTGGATTTAGTGTGTAGTCTGCTGGTGGTACCAGGGAGACTGAAACCAGTAGAACCTGACCTGCTCAGCATTCAAATGCTACCAGCCAGCCACCTGCCACCACACAGACCAAAGTGTTGAACATGAAAGAGGAAGAGAAAAACAAATCTTGAATTCAGTCTGTTGACTGTCTTTCCCAACTGTTGTCAAATGACACATAGCTTTTTACTAACCGGTAAACATAGCTCCCTCAAGATGTGATGTGGAAGGAGATTTTATAATACGGTATTTATGCAGGCAAAAAAAATTCATGTGGATAGTAAATATATTCTGTTTATGTGGCATTATCTTGTCAGTTATAACATTTTAACAATGAACTTTAACACCAGGATAAGTAGTCACAAAACTGTAATGGCGTAAGGAAGTTTAAACATTAACGGCCTAACATACAGTACATGTAAAAAATACAATTTAAAAGGTTATTCAAGTCTACTTAACCTACTCAATTACTCCTGTTTAAAAATGTATAATATGTTGTATATACTATATAAATACATTCTATATAATATATAGTATAATTTAATATCAGTTCTGTAATACTGGATTCAAAGGTTCATAAGAGTTAAAAGGAAATCATTTTGTCTTGCACAGCAACATTTTCCTCCATTGTCAGTAGTAAATTCCCATAATCTCGTGATGACATGCTGATATTGCATGTTCCATGAAAGCGTCATGAAGCTGAAATACTCCCTGTCCCTCTCTGAAGGCCCAAGATGTGGTGGATAGTTTCCAGCAGGGCGTAGGGAAACATAATAGGTGTGTCCCAAATGGCACCCTATTCCATATTTGGTGCACAATTTTTTGTATGGACCCTGGTGGAATGTAGTGTACCATATAGGGAATACAGTGCCATTTGGGAGGCAACCCAACTCTACAGCCTCAAGGTGTGCACTGCTTATTTTCTGCAAACTAATTGAAAACAAATTAACGCAGAGACCCCTTTCTTTCTCATCTTAATTGACGTAATGGTTCAGTGCTACGGTGCTTTGTTGGCCCGGTTCTCGGTTTGTGAACTGTGTGGACTGGAATGGTCTTGATCGGGGAAAAGACTCATTAGCCAACAAGTTTTCATCACGGATACAAAATAAACAATCAATAGGCCAATCAGACGACAATTGAGGATTATCTATTTAAAAGAGTACATATACTTTAATGTTCTTATAGTTGTCTAACGTTAACTTACCACAGTAAAATGTTTCTTACTCAGTGTAGGTGTAGTATGGGACTTGGTCTTCAATGACCCAGTGAGATTGTGAACTAACCTTTTGATCTGGCCATTTTATTCAACAGCAAATATGTAAAGCCAATCAGCCTGTCCTTCCTATTTCTGCCTCCACCAGCCTCCACTAGTAAGACTAGACAATCAACACCTCATCTATACCCTCACCAATCTCACCAGGCTGAATCATGGGGCCAACAGGCCATGCTGTCATGCCCACAGGCTGACAGACAGCTCTCCAACTCATACTCTTCTTATTCCTGCCTTGACAGAAGAAAATATATGATCATATCACTAGTGATCCCGGCTGTTTCCAGGCTGCCTGGCTTGCCCTTAAAGAAATGAGGGTGTCTGTCTGTGCTCATTGCTGTTAATGAATCAGTTGAAACTCTGGGACCTGGAGGATTGTAGGCAATCCTTCCTGAAGTGCAGGGTGCTGGAGGGCCCACTGATGTGTCTATGAGAGGAGCTGCCATGCCATCAACGGCTCAGCAGGCAGGGTTGGGGAGTTTTTTTGTAATCTGATTTTTAAAAAAACTGTAACTGTAATAATATTGTAATTAGATTACAGATTCTTTTGAAAAAATAGATCATTACCTCTAGGATTACTTTTAAATTCGGAAAGGCTAAAAAATACATTGACACCTTTCTGTTTTTTCAATGACAAAATCAGCATCGAAAAAAGTTGTTTGTTCCAGCTGAGTGAGTCTGACCACAAGTCAGAGACCACTATGATTTCATTTTTTATTTAATTAAATGTTTACCTTTATTTTACTAGGCAAGTCAGTTAAGAACAAATTCTTATTTTCAATGACGGCCTAGGAACAGTGGGTTAACTGCCCGTTCAGGGGCAGAACGACAGATTTGTATCTTGTCAGCACGGGGATTCGAACTTGCCAACCTTTCGGTTACTAGTCCAACGCTCTAACCACTAGGCTACCCTCCAAGTGTGTTGGATCCTTTTTGTCTTCATTTACTGCCTCGTAAAGGGAAAGTAATCCAAGAGTAAAGGAAAGTAATCCGATTATGTTACTAGGTATGTGTAAACCAAGTTACATTACATTTGAACGTGACTAGTACCTAACTAATTACATTTATAAAATAACCTTACCAACCCTGCCAACAGGTGCAATGAGATGGACACTACAAATGATCTCCTTGTTTGAGCATGTTCAAGTTAACCAAGTTTCTTATCAAGAACAAAAAGAATGCCAATGGACATTGCTGTAACCACTCTCAAATTAGCCGGGTTTATTCATTAGTCAATATCGTAGCAACGAAAAACAAGTCTCTATAGGACAAATCCAAGTAGGTCCCTCCCTGTTTCATTCAATTTGCTTCTGTTTGGTTCCTAGTAAATAACAATCCATGTTGGTGAGAGGTAGGTGGTCAATATGATTTAGTTTATGTAGTTCTTGACAGTGTATGGCGAGGTGCCACCATATATCTATATAAACTGTATAATCCATTATGAAAAAGTCTAATTGGAACTTGAAATTGTGCATGTTTATAACCAATCTTGAACAATTATTAATAACCGTTTTCCCTTCTGCCAACATATCTCCAAACTGTATCTCCTCAGGCGAGTAACTTGGTGAGAAACGTCGTCGGCACTCAAGCCAAAGCCTGCCTTTGTCATACCGCACGCACACCGGTCTAGTTACTTCACTCCCGGCCCTGTCATAACCCACTGAAAATCTATTGTCATTAAAGTGTTACTCCTCAAAAAAGGATTTCTACTGACACCCCCCCCCCCCCCTCCCTCCCCTCCGGGTGCCTTTGACTGAAAAGATACAGATAGGCCTACAGAACATTCAGGTGTTGGTAGATTCCAGTTAACTTCATCAGCAATTCAAGAAGTGATCCCTTTTTTTTCAAACAAGTATTCATTAATTAGATGCAAAAATCTCATTTGAGGGTAACTGCTATTGCAGGTTTCCCCAGACAAGCAGCACCGTTTTATTTATAATTTTAATTGTTAGACATAAGACCAGGAAATTAGCTCCAAGTTGCTTTTATTTTGGAAATCTGTTCCCACGCGTAATAGACACGTGATCGTGAAAGTAACAAGGTTTGAAATTTGTCAAATATATGTTTGGGCTTCTTGCGGTCAATTTGAAGTCTACGGATTATTTATCATGTTCCGTCCCCGATCATTCGCTCAAGAAAAAAAAAGAACTCGTCCCGCGGCATAATGTTGGTAGTACTGTCACATTCCATGGTGCAAGTGACCCCTTGTGGACAAAATAGAAGACAGAGCATAATTTACCTGAACCTATTCAGTTGAACATTTACAATTAGATACACATCCACTGAGAAAATATGTAGATCGTTTGATGCAATGTATCAAAAGCAGAACGTATGCAGACAGTGGCACAAATGTGCTGTCATTTTATTAGGGAGTCATGTCAAAGATTAAAATCCCACTGACGAGTTTTATATTCAAAGTGAAAGCTTATTTTATGCATTTGCCATTCGCAGCAATATTTCTACTGTGTGAAGGCTCACCAAGAACGTATTTCCCGCAAGGTAGCTTTCTGACAGTCTGATGCAGCGACAGGCTCCAACTGTCTGAAGCATGCCAATCTCACACCCATACAATTTTTCCCTTAGGAACACCTGGACAGAGGCTACATCAGGATGGGAATAATGTCAGCTAGAGGGCAACAAGGTTTAAATATTCATTGAAGGGCTGCAGACAGACCAGTTTGTCAAAAGCAATTTGCAGGCCAGAAACAGAAGTTTAGACAAAGTATATCTAATTTATAAATGGTCCCATCAAGATTCAGACATTGAAGAATGGCATGGGCTCAGATCCAAGCCACAAGTAGCCCATTAACCACCAATGGGCTATGAAACTTACCTCAGGGGGTGCACTTGAGCAAAAAAAACATGGCATTTGATGTTGCTCAAGGTTGTGCCAGCACATGCATCAGTCCACACAATCCTGGTCATAGTCACCTACAAAGGAGCTGGAAAAGTTAACATGCATGAAATAAACATGCTTGGTGATGTAATTATAGTATTTCCCACATTGCAAGTTAGGGACATGTAGACTATACCAGATTTATAGGGCACAAATTCTCACTAAAAGACATAAAGGAACAGATGCACAATACCGTGGCGCTTTATTCAAATACAACTTCAAACATGGAAATGCCACTGGTATGCCAAAATGTACACAATAAAAACAGCACACATCAACAAAGCCAAAAATCAAAACCAGCTTCTCTGAAGCCACTTTTCCTCAGATGAGTAGATGCAAGTTAATACATTTAAAAAGTCCTAAAGTTCTACCAAGCAAAACATTGAAGCAGAATGTCCTGAGATGACCCCATGCCACTGTTTGCTGGGTTATACAGTCTTCTGCTGTCCCTTCTTTCCAATCAGTGACTTATGGATATGAGGGATGACACCTGAAAGAGGGAAACAATCAGTGGATTCAAACATGAAATATAAAACAGGGAAATGGTACAATAGCAATACCAGTGGGAAATAACTGCTGCACTTACCACCACCAGCAATTGTTGCTTTGATGAGAGAATCCAACTCCTCATCGCCTCTAATGGCCAGTTGCAAGTGACGTGGAGTGATACGCTTGACCTTCAGATCCTTTGATGCGTTTCCTGCCAGCTCCAGAACCTGAAGTTCAAGAGCTTGCAGGTAAATATCACTGACTCGGGTGAACTGCGATTGCATACATGGTACTGCATGGTTTTGTGCCATAAACCGCAACAAAATGAAAGTGAGTGTTTTGAACATGCGTTACCTCAGCAGTTAGGTATTCAAGAATAGCCGCGCTGTAGACAGCTGCAGTCGCGCCAACTCGACCATGGCTCGTTGTTCTGGATTTCAGATGTCTGTGAATACGACCCACGGGGAACTGAAAAACAGGACGGGAAACGTTAAGCATTTATTTACCCAACTAGCCATCAGTAAGTTGCGAGCAAATTACACTGAAGGCTTGCGCGACTCCCCACCCTACTTGGCAGTTTGTTAACAGGTTACGAACATATTGTAATCTTTCGAAAATTGTGTAATTTTGAATGGTTATAGATTCACCGCCACGATATTAGTTAGATTGTTAAATCGTTCGAAAATTAACACATTTAGCCTACATTACCACACGTTTTATCATTGGCGCTAGCAAGCAATAAATGAACGCACTCACCTGCAAACCCGCCCTCTGTGAGCGCGAAATGGCCTTTGTCTTCGTCTTCCCGGAGTCTTTTCCTGCCTTCCCACCAGCCTGAAATATACAGTTTTATGGTATGGGTTATTTTATGTATTAAACAATTGCTGCAAGACAGCAGTGTGTGTAATTAGCCTGTTTATTCTACAGCGCGTGTTGGCGTTTTGATTATAACCAGCCAATGCCAAGGGATTCAAATAGCTAATGTCAGCTAGCTAGCCAACGTTAGCTAAATAATATTACCTTTGCTAGCTAACACAAATACGTGCTAATTCTCACGGTAAACCCGTTGAATAAAGTGATGGATTTAGCATCGAAGAGTTTAAAAAATATATATACCATTTTATATGATGTCCTGGCTATTTGCAGCTGCACAGATCCTCGGCGAGCACTTGTCTAGTTTGAACAACTAGTTCCGCATCAGATTGCCATGCATTTATGAAGGGGAGCTTGATCCGGGACTTTGCATGGAGGAAGTCAGCCAATCAACTCTCGAATTCATTTTTTGGCATAGCGCTTAACCAATCACAATGCAAAAGTGCTCAATGTGCGGGAAAATGTGACACGTCATTCCTCACTGGACGTTGGATAATGTCGTTTCTATTTAATTCTCAATTTATGTTATTATAATAATTTCATGAGAAAAAAACAAACAGGCAATAGATCGTGACAGGTCAACCAATAAAGGCCAAGTTTTTGAAAGTTACAGCTTGTTCTTGTTCTTGTTCTTCGGTGAGGTTTAATCGCGGTTTGCATCCAATATGTTGCATTATCGCCCCCAACTGAACTATAGTATACATCCATTACAGTTTGTGTTACAAAACGGGCATAGGGAAAAATGTTATAAAAATACGAATATTACCCTACCAACTAACCCTACACTCAAATAAAACCCACCACCTTATTCCACACCCTATCAGATCTTACCCCCTGCCAACACAGGGCACTACCACTCAACACACCATGTAATTCTTCTGAATTCAAATCTCGTACCCCCAAGTACTTCTCTGCAGCTGCCACCACAACATCTATTTTCTGTGACATACGTTCCCTCTCCGTGAAACAGTTAAAAAACCATTGCTATGAGCGCTAAGAAGCTAACCTTACTTTAACATATATCACTTATTGGCCTATCCCTCTGCTCTGGCACAGATCTACTATTCACAGGGATCCTTTCAGAATCCCTCACTCATGATCCACCCTCCTCTACTTTCTTCACTGCCTCAGCATATGACATCTTCTGCACTACTCTGACCATGGCCACCTCAAGCTGCCTCTCTCACACCGGACACCTCTGATCCCCAACAACATGGGCACCACTACAGTTGACACACCCACATTTTTCCACCAAAACTACACATTCCTCTGTCCTATGTCCTCCTGCACACTTCCCACATTTTGGATTCTCCCTCCTACACACTGCTGCAACATGCCCATAAACGTGACATCTTTAACACCGCAATGTATTCGGCGCAAAAGCTCTAACAGCATAACTCATACAGTGGGCTCCAAAATTACAGGCACCCCTGACTGGCAATGCACAAACAATACTTAAAAAAATATAAACCATATAATTATAGAGATAAACTCAAAATACCATCATGTGAAAAATACTGTACTTTATTAATGTTTCAATGGAACCCCACAAAATCATTTATTGATTTAATTGAAAATCAATGTCCGGGGCCTCTTGGGTGGCGCAGTGGTCTAAGGCACTTAGCGTTTTTATAAAAAATTATAAAAATGAACAGAATAAAATAACAATAATGAGGCTATATACAGGGGGTACCGGTACCAAGTCTATGTGTGAGGGTACAGGTTAGTCGAGGTAATTTGTACATGTAAGTAGGGGTGAAGTGACTATGCATAGATTTCAACTGCTGGTTGCTGCTTTAAGCATTTGCTTTCATTTTTACAGATATTTGTCCAGATATTTTGTATGTATTTCATTGTGTATTGCTTTGGTAGGGTAACATTTTGTATTTCAGGCATGTCATTTCCCCCATTCAATTGAATAGAATAATGTTGTGCTTATGTAATATTGCCATTCCCCCACAAGATGGCAGTATGAATGACATTTTATTTTCGTTTTAAATCGCCAATTGGCATCCCATCCCTTATGGGATTAATTGACACATAGACCAACATTACAATAATTCACTATGGTAATTAAATGATCATTCTTCAGGATGTTAATAGTGCTTCCTGCATTGGTGAGAAGGACATTTACTCTTTGTCTTGACTATCAATAAGAATAGAATACTTTGGGCGCCCTCATATAGTTTGCCTTTACTGTCAATGGGAGGAGAATGTTTATGGCCCTTACAGCTACACTGAACAACAACAAAATAAACGCAACTTGCAACCATTTCAAAGATTTTACAGTTACATATAAGATAATCAGTCAATTTAAATGAATAAATTAGGCCCTAATCTATGGATTTCACATGACTGGGAATACAGATATGCGTCTGTTGATCTCAGGTACCTTAAAGAAAAGGTAGAGGCATGGATCAGAAAACCAGTCAGTATCTGGTGTGACCACCCTTTCCCTCATGCAGCGTGACACATCTACTTCGCATAGAGTTGATCTGCCCAGTACAGTTGAAACAGGGATTCATCCACGAAGAGCACTCTTCTCCAGCATGCCAGTGGCCATCAAAGGTGAGAATTTGCTCACTGAAGTCGGTTATGACACAGAACGGCGGTCAGGTCAAGACCCTGGTGAGGACAACGAGCACACAGATGAGCTTCCCTGAGATGTTTTTTTACAGTGTGTGCAGAAATTGTTGGTTGTGCAAACCCACAGTTTCATCAGCTGTCTGGGTGGCTGATCTCAGACAACCCTGCAGGTGAAAAAGCCTGATGTGGAGGTCCTCTGCTGGTGTGGTTACACGTGGTCTGAGGTTGTGAGGCGGGTTGGATGTACTGCCAAATTCTCTATAGAGAAATTAACATTTGATTCTCCGGCAACAGTTCTGGTGGACATTCCTGCAGTCAGCATGCCAATTGCACGCTCCCTCAAAACTTGAGAAATCTGTAGCATTGTGTAGTTTGACAAAACTGCATATTTTTAGAGTGGCCATATTTTAGAGTCCCTAGCACAAGGTGCACCTGTGTAATGATAATCTTGTTTAATCAACTTCTTGATATGCTACATCTGTCAGGTGGGTGGATTATCTTGGCCAAGGAGAAATGCTAACTAACAGGGGTGTAAACAAATTTGTTCTCAGAATTTGGGAGAAATAAGCTTCTTGTCCGTATGGAAAATATCTGGGATTTTTTACTTTAACTCATGAAACATGAAACACACTTTACATGTTGCGTTTATATGTTGGTTCCGTGTAGTTTCTGTTCCAGTACAGCACTTATAGTTGAAATGCTTTTAGTTGAAAGTAATAGTTGAAATGCTTTGTTGCAAACCCAATTCCAGATTTGAGATGGGGTTTTTTCTTCAGTTATGGCTTCCTTCTTGCCTCTCTGTCACATATGCAGTTCTGTAGTGACTGGGATATTGTTGACCCGTGGACAGTTTCCTCCCATCCAAACCTTTGACCTTTCAAAACATCCTGACCCATCTACCCACTTGTTTTATAGTTTTCAGGTTGTAACATTGTTTTGCAGACATAGAGCAATGATGAAACATTATTTTTCATTATGGCACTAATGCAGTATGGGGTCAGGAAGACCTAGATTCAGGGCCCCATTTTTGCAACACAGAAAAGTAGCATCAGTGTCTAAAGAGGCCGTATTACTCAAAATGTTGCATTTATCAAAAGACCTTCGATGGTGTCCAAGAGAGGCTGACGATTGAAAAGGAAACAGTGCAGATACAGAGTATTTGAAGTCCATTTTGACAAAGCACAGCTTTTTTGGCACTGTCAAAATGTATACCACAGTCAGCTCGCATCATCTTCAAGACCCTGGTGCTTGCCAATGGAGCAGCCAGGGGAATTGCACCTCCTTACCTTCAGGCTGTGAGTAAACAATACATCCCAACCCGAGCACTCCGTTCCGCCGTCTCTGGTCTCTTGGCCCTCCCACCCCTACGGGAGGGCAGCTCCCGCTGAGCCCAGTCAAAGTTTTTCTCTGTCCTGGCACCCCAGTGGTGGAACAAGCTTCCCCCTAAAGTCAGGACAGTTGAGTCCCTGCCCATCTTTCGAAAATGTCTGAAATGTACTTGATATGATTGTGATGTGTTGTTGTTTCACCTAGCTATCTTAAGACAAATGCAGTAATTGTAAGTCGCTCTGGATACACTACATGACCAAAAGTATGTGGAGACCTGCTTGTCGCACATCTCATTCCAAAATCATGGGCATTAAAATGGAGTTGGTCCCCCCTTTGCTGCTATTACAGCCTCCACTCCTCTGGGAAGGCTTTCCACTAGATGTTGGAACATTGCTGAGGAGACCTGGTTACATTCAGCCACAAGAGCATTAGTGAGGCTGGGCACTGATGTTGGGCGATTAGGCCTGGCTCACAGGTAGTGTTCCAATTCATCCCAAACGTGTTCGATGGAGTTGAGGTCAGGGCCCTGTTCAGGCCAGTCAAGTTCTTCCACACCAAACTCGACAAACCATTTCTGTATGGACCTCGTCTTTGTGCAAGGGGGCAATGTCATGCTGAATCAGGAAAGGGCCTTCCCCAAACTGTTGCCACAAAGTTGGAAGCATAGAATAATCTAGAATGTCATTGTATACTGTAGCGTTAAGATTTCCCTTCACTGCAGCTAAGGGGCCTAGTCTGAACCATAAAAAACAGCCCCATATCATTATTCCTTCTCCACCAAACTTTACAGTTGGCACTATGCATTGGGGCAGGTAGCATTCTTCTGGAATCCGCCAAATGTAGATGTGTCCGTCCGACTGCCGGATGGTGAAGTGTGAGTCATCAATCCAGAGAGCGCATTTCCACTGCTCCAGAGTCCAATGGCAGCAAGTTTTACACCACTCCAGCCGAAGCTTGGCATTGCGCACGGAAACCCATTTCATGAAGCTCCCAACTAATAGTTATTGTGCTGACGTTGCTTCCAGAGGCAGTTTGGAACTGAGTAGTGAGTGTTGCAACTGAGGACAGACTATTTTTACGCGCTACGTGCGTCAGCGGTCTCGTTCTGTGAGCTGTGTGGCCTACCACTTCGCAGCTGAGCTGTTGTTGCTCCTAGATGTTTCCACTTCACAATAACAGCACGTACAGATGACCGGGGCAGTTCTAGCAGGGCAGACATTTGATGAACTGACTTGTTGGAAAGGTGGCATCCTATGACGGTGCCATATTGAAAGTCACTGAGCTCTTCAGTAAGCCCATTCTACTGACAATGTTTGTCTAGGGAGATTGCATGGCTGTGTGCTTGATTTTATATACAGTTGAAGTCAGAAGTTTACATACACTTAGGTTGTAGTCATTAATACTCATTTTTCAATCACTTCACAAAAACTATAGTTTTGGCAAGTCGGTTAGGACATCTACTTTGTGCATGACACAAGTAATTTTTCCAACAATTGTTTACAGACAGATTATATCACTTATAATTCACTGTATCACAATTCCAGTAGGTCAGAAAATGATGTCATGGCTTTAGAAGCTTCTGATAGGCAAATTGACATCATTTGAGTCAATTGGAGGTGTACCTGTGGATGTATTTCAAGGCCTACCTTCAAACTCAGTGCCTCTTTGCTTGACATCATGGGGAAATCAAAAGAAATCAGCCAAGACCTCAGCAATAAAATTGTAGACCTCCACAAGTCTGGTTCATCCTTGGGAGCAATTTCCAAACGCCAGAAGGAACCACGTTCATCTGTACAAACAATAGTACGCAAGTATAAACACCATGGGACCACGCAGCCATCATACCACTCAGGAAGGAGACGCGTTCTGTCTACTAGAGATTAACGTACTTTGGTGCAAAAAGTGCAAATCAATCCTAGAACAGCAAAGGATCTTGTGAAGATGCTGGAGGAAATAGGTCAAACTTATCTATATTCACAGTAAAACGAGTTCTATATCAACATAACCTGAAAGACCGCTCAGCAAGGAAGACGCCACTGCTCTAAAACCGCCATAAAAAAGCCAGACAACTGTACATGGGGACAAAGATCGTACTTTTTGGAGAAATGTCCTCTGGTCTGATGAAACAAAAAATAGAACTGTTTGGCCATAATGACCATTGTTATGTTTGGAGGGAAAAGGGGGACGCTTGCAAGCCAAAGAACACCATCCCAACCTTGAAGTATGGGGTGGCAGCATCATGTTGGGGGATGCTTTGCTGCAGGAGGGACTGGTGCACTTCACAAAATAAATGGTATCACGAGGAAGGAAAATGTGGATATATTGAAGCAACATCAGTCAGGAAGTTAAAGCTTGGTCGCAAATGGGTCTTCCAAATGGACAATGATCCCAAGCATACTTCCAAAGCTGTGGCGAAATGGCTTAAGGACAACAATGTCAAAGGTATTGGAGTGGCCAAAACCTTGAACTCAATCCCATAGAAAATGTGTGGTCGGAACTGAAAAAGCATGTGCGAGCAAGGAGGCCAACAAACTTGACCCAGTTACACTAGCTCTGTCAGAAGGAATGGGCCAAAATTCACCCAACTTATTGTAGGAAGCTTGTGGAAGGCTACCTGAAACATTTGACCCAAGTTAAACAATTTAAAGGTAATGCTAATTTAAAGGTAATGCTAATATTGAGTGTATGTACATTTCTGACCCACTGGGAATGTGATGAAAGAAATAAAAGCCAAATTCGAGCTCTATTATTCTGACATTTCACATTCTTAAAATAGTGATCTAACGGACCGAAGACAGGGAATTTTTACAAGGATTAAATGTCAGGAATTGTGAAAAGCTGAGTTTAAATGTATTTGGCTAGGGCGTATGTAAACTTCCAACTTCAACTGTATGTACAGGATTTGGACCTGATAGCTGAAGTTCCATCTAGAAAAATCTTTGATGAGATGTTTGCACCACTGTAGTGGCAAGGGAGTGCCTGGTTCTGTACAATGTGGGCTCATGTAGATACTTACAGCTGATGATTCCTGACTCCTCATGAGGGAATCACATTTAACGACCTGTTCCTTACAACACTGGACACTTAGTGTAACATTCAGGAAACTAATGGAGTCAAACTCATCCAAGCAAACACTAGCCAATGGATGGCGGACATAAAGTTATGACAAACATGTAAAGGATAGTTCGTAGCCAGAAACTACCGTATGAGTTAATTATCCCAGACACATTGCAAGTGTGTCACCCTATTGCTTTTAGTGGTCTCCCTTTCATTGCATTTAGTGGAAGGCCTGATGCATGGTGTAAGTTGGTGCTCTCATTTATAGAATACACTGGAAAAAATGAACTGTTCGCAATGCATGGCACTAAAATGTTTATAGAAATCTTGATGACAAGGTTTCTACTTCAAACCAAGTTCTGTAGGTTGGGATAATGTTAGGGGTGCATGTTGCCCAATGCGTCTCAACATTAGTCACCAATAACAAATTTCATAAGATAGTCCAACTGCTATAACTTTGCAATAGGTTTAGTACTGTAGTAGGGAAAGGACATACTGAAGAGAAATATAAATGCAACATGTAAAGTTTTGGCACCATGCTTCATGAGCTGAACGATCCCAGAAATGTTCTACACAAACAGCTTATTTCTCTCAACTCGAGCACAAATGTGTTTATATCCTTGTTAGCAAGGACTACCCCAGTCTCATTCATGGCACCAGAACATGCAGAGCTGGCTTGGTGACAGATTATCCAACATCTAATGTTGGAAAAACTAATTGAATTATTTCTTAGGAAACTTAAAATGGCAACCGACTTCAGGAGTGTAGTGCATCTGAACACATTAAATAACACTTGAAAAGTGACTCAAGGTAGGTTTAAAATGTTTAATTGTCAAAGACAAGATTGCTACTGCCTTTAACAGGTATCTCAACAAAACAAAAAAATCCTACATTTAAACAGCCATCAATTGAGAAAGGTATAAAAAGAACAAGCCCTGAAGAACCCCTGTGGAGCTAGGATCTAACAAGTGCAAGAAAAAAAAAAACATTTAGATGAAGAAAAATCTAAGTGGCAGTTTAAGGCATCCGTCAAGGTTGGAGCCAGTCAATGAGCAGCATGTTCACAAGGACAAACAGTCAATGGCTCGCTAACAAACACTTACATACCCTCAATTCAGCATTGAACACCAACATTATGGCCCCCTAAACTTTTCCAAGTCCTGTTCCTATAGCCTCTAGGTGAGTTTACTTTGTTGCACGGCAGTGGACAAATCTGGAAACAAACGGATTGGCAAAGTTTGTTCGAAGTGAAGTCAAAAGAAAAGTTGTGTTAATCTTGTTTAGGCATTAGACAATCCATTATAGTAACCAAGACTTGTCAGTCCATTTTGAGTAATCAGTTGTAGAATCCTGGACATTGGAACAGACAGGACAACAACCTTTGTACAACACTACTCGTTCAAAAACTGTATTCATACAAAAAAACATGTAGAAAATTAGACCCTCCAGGAGTGATCTTAACATTCAGATATTCAAGTGTAGAAATGCATTGTACATGCCACCCCAAGGACAGCTGACTGAACCATGGTGTCCCACCTTCCGCAATTCTCCCTTCTCAGTACTCCTCTACCACAGTACCAGCCAAGGATGAGTAGAGCTTCTTCTTGATGAGCCGGAAGCCAGGACTGAGTTTGAGCGCATGCCTGAAGCCTGGAGTGAAACAGGCACCAATGTGCAGGAAGTCCCTGAGACTGGGCCATGCGCTACAGTCCTGCTTGAACACCAACGTCAGCTCGAAGGTGGGCACAACGTCTGCATTGTACACGATGCGCTCCAGCTGCTTACAGCACTGTTCCTGCTCCAGGTGCACGTAGAGTACACAGCCGCGTAGGCCGCACGGCTCGCCCGACGACAGGCGGAGTACATCGCGTGCTATCCTCAGAGTCAGCTTCTCAGGGACCAGCACCTTAGAGCAACGCATGGTGGTCTTCTTGGCCCGTGACAGGCAGTTCTCTAACATCTTGGCCAACTGCTGACACATCCTGTCCTCCGACACCTCCACATTCAGGTGGGGCTCAGCCAAAGAGTGGTCCCAGGAATCCAGCTCTGACAGGAGACAAGTTGAGTGATGTTTAAAAGACAACGCAAAAGTGCATACTATGGGCCTCAGTCAAATACAAGAACATGTAATAAAGTCAAGCGTGTAGCTTAAGGGGGAGACATGGACCCCCACCCCCAGTATTAGAGACAGGCCAATTTGACCCAGTCAATAATATACCGTGAGGAATTTGATTGAAAATTCCCACTGACATTGCACAGCAGTAAGCTGGTTTATTTCTCCTTTATACATCAATATGGATGTGAAACCATGTTTGTATATGGTTTCTTGAGTAAGTGGTGTTCTTATATCATATTTGTGCAACAGTAGCAGTTTGTTCAATTGGGTAAGTGAAAGGGCATAGACTGTTTTCCCAAGACTGACAATTTGGGACAGTGATATAGCTAAAGATTAGCACAAATAGAGATGGGCAAACCCCATGAGTCTGACCATTCATTTATAACCACAATGCTGAATCAGTTAGCCTACATATGACCATTCTTATTGTTAATGCACCACCCTGATAATATGGACCAATTTGTCAGGCTCATATGAGGGGGAAATTATATTTTAATGGTGTCACTATTTGATTTCCATACATTAGAGTCACCTGGGCTATATTCAGGATGAAAAGACAAAAAACATGCAACAAAGGTTGTGTTCCACTGCTTAGACATTGGCATTTGACCTATGCGTTCCACTGCTTAGACATTGGCATTTGACCTATCAGCTAACCACATGTTATAGCAATCGGTCAGTCAATGACAGTCATGTGGCGCAAAGGCCTCCCAAAGTGTCATGTCCTCTTCACTGCCAGAATCCTCTGGATAGCCTAACCACCATAATGCTTATTGGCTTTCACCTAGCCAGTCCTCTCAGGTCAGTGAGAAGGAAATGAGACTTGAGCCAGAGTCATGGTGCATGGACTGGTCAACATTACACCTTCTCTGCACTCAACCTTTATAATTGTCAGTTGAGGTATGTGAATTCAATTGCAATGTGTAATAGACGTTAACATTTTAACTACAGTACAACAGCTACAGTTATTATGCTGTGTGCATTCAAATCTCACATTGATACATGCCAACAACTTTAATTGAAGAGACTGAGTCCTGTTGGCTAGCATATGATAAAAGATGACTCTTCTTTTGACTTCACCATCCCCTTCCATTCTTCCCTGCAACTACGCACAAATATTGGCGTAAACAAGCGCTGAATGAATGGATTGGAGAATTTAGAAATGCCCCAGTTGCAATATGCTCACATGAAAGTATACATTGGAGAAAGAGCTCAAAACGCTTACCATTTTCAATACAAGTCTGGTCGTATCTACGGTCAATCAATTCTGATATGAATTCCGGGTTTTTACTCTTCAGTTTGCTTGTAGCAACCATGGCGACAACCCTTAGTTCCTTTTTTAAAGTGCTGTAAAATATAAAGGTACATTTTATTAAAATGTAGCAATAATTCACAAGCCAACACTTTGATAGCTAGTAAGCATTCGCCAATTTATCAACACAAAGCTTATAAAATGCTCAAAATAGATCAATTTGCATCTAGTTACTGTTGCTAGGGATCTTCGTAAATTAAATATGGAGTGCCAGAGCGCGCTCTCTAGACTTTCGTAAATTCAGAGCGTTTCGCTTCCGAGCGCACAGTGGACGCTCTGGCCGAGGAGTAGGGCTGACCCGAGCGTTCTGACCTCAACGGCAGTCAAGCACCCAAGCTAACATCGGCTAGCTACTTCAAGACAAATGAGAACACCTCCCTCTGACCATTTCAGTCGCCCTAGTAGAGCTGGTTATGATGTTCATGTTATCCAGAGCGTTGATGACTAACTGCGCTGCTGACAATGTAATTCCGCTATTTTTGCAGAAGTGTTCGTAAATTCTTCTGCGCTCTGGCACACTGACGAGAGTGCTCTGAAATCGGAGTAGATATGAGTACATTTATGTATGCGCTCTAAATATATGTCTCGAAAACTTCAGTATAACATTTTTGGTTAGTCCTAATAATGACGGAAAACGTTCGCTTGCAGCATCAGAACACTCAACAAGTACTGAATAAAATTAACTAGCTTACCTTGATATAGCTATGTTTGTTCAAAATAAATTATATATTTTTTATAAAGGCTCTATTATACTTTCCCCACATAGGCTACAACCCAATACACCTCCCACAAACATTAACACTGCCTACAGCTAGATCAACGTGTTGGGGGGTATTTATACTCTTCTCCTCACAGCTCACGCTGCTTTGTCCAATCGGAATCAGTTTATCGTTCTGGAAATTGCTGAAGTTAATCACCCGTTCAAGCAACACACCTTGCGCTTTTCAGGGCTCTCAGAGAACGTCTGCCCCGAGGCACATGATTGGCCACGGAAGAAATTGCGTCAACCAATAATCAATTAACATTAATTTGTTGCTACCTGCATTTTTCAATCACTCACGTGCGATAATTCTTCTGTTAAAAAAGTTATAGTAATCAAAGTACCATATTCAATAGGTAGCGGTCCTAAACGTATGGCTTTCTTGTACGCATCTTTCTTTTTCCAAACGAGGTTAAGCCAAAACCACGCCCCGTTATTCAGAGGGGCGTTCTACTACGCTCCCATTGGGTAGCTAGCGGTGTCTCAGTCACAGGCGATCAGTGCAGAGACAGTGACCTTCCAAGGTAAGGATGGAAAGTGTAATTTAACAATTAGCTGCCTACCATAATGCAGGCCTATTATTATTATGTTTGTTAACATTTGCCCATGTATTTATTTTCAGAGTTTCAATGAGTTGCAAAAATGTCTCAGATAACTCTGCTTAATTTCCTAAATTGAATGTCAGCTAAGTTAACCTAGGCTACTTAACGTTACTAGCTCGGTATTTGAAGTTGTTATATTATCATTAGTAGTCTATTATCAGGTAAAAGCATATGCTTATTATTCATAATTTCTCAAATATTTATTAGCTAATCATTCAGTCGAATACGCTATGCTACAGCCATTGAATTAGTCTTTGAGCGTTAAGGGACGTTAATGGCTAGCTCGGTCCACGACAATGTTTTTCAATCTTGAAATACAAGGGCAAATGTTATTAATCAGTGACTGAAATTTTGCGCTACGTGATATTCCCTTCTGGACTTGGTGTTGTAGAACGCCCCTCTGAATAACGGGGCGTGGTTTTGGCTTAACTGCGTCGGGAAAAAGAAAGACACTTCTTGTACTTCATTGTTCAGAATTTAATGAGATGCGTGAATATCCTAGAGGATGATAGAGGCCTCTAGTGGCCAAAAGGCAGTTTTCGCATGGGTAGCAGAGTCCCACAGTAGAGGCACAGAGCCCTAGAGCCCCACAGTAAAGGCACAGATAGAACAATAAGACAGATATTTCACTGGATGTATAAATGTGAAGCATCCGGTTGGCATTACCACTCACTACCAAATATGGTAGTGAGAGGAAGCCCACTGGCGCGCAGTGGGAGAAGATGGAACGAGATGGATTTTTGCCAATATGCTACACATTTTCTCATCGATTAAACATTTGAGCTCAAACATTTTCTGTTCCCGAAACTAGAATTTGTTATGAACAGAGTGGACTAACTTTTGAAGACTTTACCCTTTTCAAATGTTTTTAAAAATCACGCTGTTTAGAAGGAGCGCAAAGGCAAATTGAGTTATTGCACATGCGCACTTCACAGAGTAGGTGTTCCGTAACGGAAATATGCAGATTCATACTAGAACACCCCAATAGGATATCTTGAGCGCATGCTTGGCTCTGTCCACCTCTTTGCTTGTTCTGGCCACTATGACTCATTTGTATCTAGGTTTAGTTATAAAAATCGTTGGTGGAGGTGTACCCATAAAACCTAGCGGTCAATCATTTTTCAACCATAAATATTTCCCATAGCTCTGTCAGGTTGGATGGGGAGCGTCGTTGCACAGCTATTTTCAGGTCTCTCCAGAGATGTTCGAACTGGTTCAAGTCCGGGCTCTGGCTGGGCCACTCAAGGACATTCAGAGACTTGTCCCGAAGCCACTCCTGCTTTGTCTTGGCTGTGTGCTTAGGGTCATTGTCCTGTTGGAAGGTGAACCTTCACCCTAGTATGAGGTCCTGAGCAGTTTTTTAAAGAATGATGAAGGCCACTGTGTTCTTTAGGACTTTTAATGCTGCATAATTTTTTAGGTACCCTTCCCCAGGCCTCTGCCTCGACACAATCCTGTCTCAGAGCTCTACTGACAATTCCTTCGACCTCATGGCTTGGATTTTAGCTCTGACATGCACTGTCAACTATGGGAACTTATATAGACAGGTGTGCCTTTCCAACTCATGTCTAATCAATTGAATTTACCACAGGTGGACTCCAATCAAGTTGTAGAAACAGCTTAAGGATGATCAATGGAAACAGGATGCACCTGAGCTCAATTTCGAGTCTTCTAGCAAAGGGTCTGAACACTTATGTAAATAAGGTATATCTGTTTGTTATTCTTAATATATTTGCAAAAATGACTAAAAACCAGTTTTTGCTTTTTCATTACAGGGTATTGTGTGTAGATTTCTGAGGAAAAAATAGAATAAGGCTGTAACATAACAAAATGTGTAAAAAGTCAAGGGGTATACTTGATATGCAGTCTAAAACATAGCAATGCAAAATCGTCAGAAGTTTTCCTTACAACAAATATATGAGAAATGCATGACCGGATGGCATTACCGGATGGATTGGAAATTCATACTTTCATGCTTGGAGCTCTCCTAAATGTAATTTTGAAAACTGAGCATAACATTTTGCTTTCCCCACCACATCTACTTGTGTATTATTATTATTATATCATCAGACCTCCTATATTGTGGCCTAAACTACCCAGATTATACAAAAAAAACTGTTCCATATTCAATTAGCCTTTGTACTAATTGATCATAGACAATATTCAATGTTCTCCAAACATGGTCATCCAAACATGGTCATCCTGAACGCTATCTGGAGAGCCTCACTGAGCAGCTGCACACTGAAGTCATGGTGAAATTGGTCAAAGGAGTAATAGAAGCAATCAAGGGCCTCCTCCCACATGAGTAAGTAAGGTAAGTGCATTTCATAGTTTTTAAAAATGTTGTGTAGGCCTATGTGATCGACTGGGTTCGAACTATGTTAGCCACACTGAGCTAGCCTGGTGTTACTTTGGGGAACTTATACTAGTCTTCATGTCTCAGGCACCAGCACGGTTAACTCACGTGAGCATGACTCACCAAACCACCTCAGTTACATTTCACCCCCCTTTGCCATCCTCCTTCTCAGAGACCCATGCAGGTCACGGAACCAATGTGACAGACTGGGCTTGAACCTGGGTGTTCCGCACGGCACAAGGTTAGCCCACTGAGCTAAAGCCTCGACTCAGGGGGCAATCACCAGTCTTAAGTTCTCAGGCAAAGTTACTCATCACAAACTTGTGGTTCACTGAACCATGTACAGGTATTATACAGAAAGGCACTGGAAGATGTGTGTGCATAGTTTAATAACAGGGTAGGTAGAACACTGATGTTTAGCTGCATTTAGTGCTGAGCGATTAACCAACCTTTTGGTTATTCTTGATTTTTTTAAACAACGAATTGATCAGCGTCGTTTCTATTATTTGAATTCCATTCATCTTTATTTTTCTGTGAGCTTAATGCTCAGTTTCACTAGAGATAAATCAGATCAAGCCCAAACTGTGTGATGTAGTAGGGAGTTGTACTTTCCAACAGACCAATATTCTTCATAGTTTATAGCAGAAAACGTGGTAATTAACTACAATGATCATAATCCAGTGTGCGCCTACTTGTCAGGTCTGTATGGAGCAGAAACTTAGAGGAAAAGAAGAGACAGAAGAACATGCGACGAGAGGGATAGAGAGCAGTTGCTTCGTGAGGTATCTCTACCTGAAAATACATGATCTTCTAAGTGATCGAATAGTTGGTATTCAGCAGTTACTTTGAAGAAGTACTAAAATAGTTATTTTGTCAGACAGTATAGGTAACAGTTCTATAGAGATGAGGACTTGGAATGATATAATAAAGTAAACAAATAAAACAAGTGTAATATACACAACTGAAATATTTTTATAAAGTAATGTGAATAAATTATTGTAAATAAGTGATAAGCAGTAATGGGTAGTCTTTATCATCATGGGACTTTTATTAATTGTTTTATTCTGTGTTGTTACAGCATTCAATCTGCATAATGCATAGTGCATTTTAATGTAAAAAATAATAATAATCAAAACCGAAATCGAAAATGTGATTTTCTTAAAAAAATAATCGAACCGATCTCAAAAAGCACTAATCGCTCTGCTCTAGCTGAGGCAAACAGCCACACTCAGGGAACCCATTATCATTCCCTCTCAACAGCCATTTGATTTCTCCCTTGTAATCTGACTCGGCAGGCATGGCCCTCCCTCCATACAGCTGAGGGTAATGGAATCCAGCTCACCAGGGAGCTCTCTGCTTTGCTCGCACTGTCACATGGATAGAACAAGATACCCATAAGAAAACACAGTCACGTGTGTTTGCCAGTGCAGCCGACTATTGCCCATCTTCCAGCTGCAAACTAGAACAACACCTGACAACCTTTTCATGTTGCATTAGCTTCACGTCAATAGTATTTTGAGCAAATGCTAAAAAACAACAACAACCACAACATCACAGACAGCGGCGTTATTATCAAAAGCATCTTGAAAAGTTAAGTTGTTAATATTTGTGCCCGACCGCCTTGATTCGATCTTATGTAGCAACATTTGAAATTGTGTTTTTTACATTGGATAAAAGCAGGACACAGAGCTACAAAATTGTATATCATACACTGCATTTGAGGAACAATGGGAAAGTAATTCTGCTTCAAAAGTTGATAAACTTGTAACCCCACTTTTGAGAAAATGGCCCTTGAAAGGTTTGGTACACCTACTGGTGAGCTCTTCTTTGTCTACACCCATTCAGCATCGTTCACCCCCTCTTAAGCCAGTCCCACCCATCTCTTTAATGATTCACATGTGAGGTCATGTGCTAAACAGAGAGTAGTGTAGTAAAGATTAAGACTAAAAGTGGTAAAAGTAGTAGCCTACAATAAGGAAAAATTCCATGTATACGGGAAGTGTCCAGATAAAAATATTTTATAAATATTAGATGATGCTTACCCAGACAAGCTTGTCTAAATTGATGGGTCATGTGAAATAAATGCTATTACCCCTAGCCAAATCTTGCTAAGTGGATGGATCTTTACAGAAGGTGTAAATGGTACAGCAAAATGGTTACTTGCATAGTAGCAATATCAAAAAGAGAGAGTCCCAATATAAAGAAAAATAAAACAAGTGTCAATGCCAGTAGAGAAAGAACAAAATAATATACACTATGTACAAGAACAATATCAATAACGATATCAGTGATATTAGTGATAGATGAGGTAGTTATATGCATACAATCAGGTGTAAAGTGGCTGAGCAGCAGGATAAATTGTAGCAGCAACGTTTGGCATGTGTATTAGGAGAGAGTCACGTGAATAGAGGCACTGCAGATAGTGCTGATGACTGGGAACTCTCCCCCAGTGATGAACTGGTCCACCCAGACCACGAATGAACAAGGGAATCTATATTCGGAGAGCTTGTTTCTGTCCTGCCCTTGACTTTGGTGCAGGGCATGTGATGTCCATAGCCTCTTCGTCGCAAAACTCCCTGATTTTCTCAAAGCTATGTTTTTCTAGCCTTGTCCAGTCCAGATGAACTTGTACAGGCAAACCATCTACGGGAGGATCGATGTCAGTGTTGCGCAGCTGCTGAAACCTGGCCCCGACTGATTCCGAACGCCCCTTGGCGACAACAACACCAGGCTCTAGAGCATCGAAGCTGTAAAACAGGGAATAACAAACAAATGGAGAAGACATTACAACCTTGCATAATATTTATTCACCTCCCAAGTTTAGATAAGAAGAAGAATCTCATACAACGCAATGGAAATTATATTCACCTGAACTGCTGGTACTGCTTGATCTGTGGCAGCGGCCTGAAGTACGGAGTCAGGTGTTGTTTTCAGCTATGGCTTTCCACCAGCACCGTACCATCCTCCAGTCCAACCAGCTGTGGTTGGTTGACCCGTGTCACAGTGCTGTCCTTCACAACACCAGCAATCTCGGAAAAAGTGTTCACTCTGGTCTTTTTGAAACTCTGCTCGATGAGGCTGAAGCACCAGGGGCAAACTTGGTGTGGCCTGCGATCTGGAAGTGGTCCAAACTGTGCTGGAGCTTGTGCAAGGTCCGCCAGGCACAACATCAGAGCACAAACTTGTTTTGGCCACTGCAGTAATCACAATTCAGGTCCACACGTGTTTCCCCAACTCCGTAGTTGGTGAAGAAATAGTGCATGTAGTTGATGACTGCGCTGCTGCCTTTATTGGATGAGATGCCTTCATCAATCAAGTAGTTGACTTGTTGTGGTATTCCTTCACAGCAGACAAAAAAACAAGCCACCTTGCAAGAAGTTAAAAAGCTGATGGGACCTGGCTGCATAGGGTCCGAAGGATAGTGCACCTTCAAACAACAACAAAATAACATTTAAGAAATTAAAATGAATTGTCTCACCCCTGTCAGTTTGTCTTTACACAGCTCAGTGAAAGGCATTTGCCTGCTTCCCATATATATAGATATATTCACACACAAAACAATGATGTATATATGTGTATATATATATATATATATATATATATATATATGGAGGAAATGTTGCTTAATTTTTTAGCAAACTCAAAGCTGTAACAGTCAGCAACCATCTTCTGGTATACAGAACGCTTACTCTGAACAAGCAGGAGATGCGTCTCTTGGTTCTTCAGCTTGGCTGACTTAATAGCTTCTGGCAGAATGGCAGATCTGAAGACCTGATCGTTGTTCCTCTGGCACTGCCAGCGCAGGTCTGTCCTGGGCTTAGTGCGTGAGATGTGGGGCAGCTTGCTTGGCGCGTTGTGTCAAGTCACTCTGGTTCACACTGACCCTGTGCAATGCCATAAGAAACGTCCTCCTGAAAGTAGTCCAACACAACTTTTCCCCACTGACCTTTGGTCGATAGCGCCTGATAAATTCAGGCAGAAATGTTATTGAGAGCAGTAGCAACACATTTGCAGTTCTCCATGGCTAACGTTATATTTTTCGTGGGAAAAAAACTACAGTAGAAAGTATTACCGAAGATGCTACAAGATGCTACACGGCAGACCAATCTGAAACTCATGTCTCGGCATGTCCAGCCCATTCATTATCTCAGCCAATCATGTCTAGCAGGAAGGTTCCTGTCTTTTTCTTTGGCTAAACCAACTAGGCTCATAATTTAACAACTTTATTCGTATTTACAGATGACATATAGGTTTGTTATTAAGGCACATGAAAAGTCAAATGTTCCAGAAGGCATTTCTGCCGAAAAACCCATTTTGATAAAAAATATAATTAACGTTGGTGTTATTTTCTCATGTGGCACACAGTTCATATAATTTCATAAATGTTGCAGGCCATAAAACTATGTTTTGCCCGCAATTGACCCATTGCCAAGTCCCACCCTCATTAGTTACTGTTTGCGAGGTTGGACACTTTCCCCCGTGCAAATAATAATAATATTATTATTATTATTATTATCTGCGCATGTGCACAAGTGCTCCTCACACTGCTATAATGGTGATAGTTATGGGACCAAAACAGCTGAGATCTGTATCTCTCTGCAGGCATACTCGGGCAGATCCTCTACATCTCTCTTATCAAGCCCTTTTGTTCTTGCAACCTCCTTTCTTCTCCTCTATCTCAGCCTTCCCCATGGCCACCTACTCTCTTTTCTCCTCCACTAGACACTGTAGCCATGGCAATGGTCATTGGTCCATCACCTCTCCCTAGTGCTGCAGTGTGGTTGTCGGTCTGTGGACTGGTGTTGACCAGAGTTAGAACAGCACATTTTCACACCACTTCTCTAGTTCTTCCTTTGTGCTATCCACTCAACATGTTTTGCTTAATTTCCATTTTCTTCTATAGATCTTTTTGGATCTTTCTCAAGGAGCTCCCACAACATAGCCTGGGTGTCTCCCTTAATCTCTCTGCAGGCATACTCAGGCACACCCTCTCCATCTCCCTCCTCTAGCCCTCTAGTTCTTGCATTTGAGTCATTTAGCAGATGCCTTTATCCAGAGCGACATAGTTAGTGCATTCATCTGTAGATAGCTAGCTGAGACAACCACATATCACAGTCGTTGTAAGTACATTTTTTTTCCTCAAAGTAGTTATCAGCAAAGTCAGTGCTCGTAGGAAAAAATCTGTGCCTTCACCCTGGCCACCTCTTTCTCCCTTTTCACCTCCATCTGTGCCTTCACCCTGGCCACTTCTTTCTCTCTTTTCTCCTCCATCTGTGCCTTCACCCTGGCCACCTCTTTCTCTTTTTTCTCCTCCATCTGTGCCTTCACCCTGGCCACCTCTTTCTCTTTTTTCTCCTCCATCTGGGCCTTCACCCTGGCCACCTCTTTCTCTCTTTTCTCCTCCATCGGGGCCTTCACCCTGGCCACCTCTTTCTCTCTTTTCTCCTCCATCGGGGCCTTCACCCTGGCCACCTCTTTCTCTCTTTTCTCCTCCATCGGGGCCTTCACCCTGGCCACCTCTTTCTCTCTTTTCTCCTCCATCTGGGCCTTCACCCTGGCCACCTCTTTCTCTCTTTTCTCCTCCATCTGGGCCTTCACCCTGGCCACCTCTTTCTCTCTTTTCTCCTCCATCTCGGCCTTCACCCTGGCCACCTTGGCCTTCACCCTGGCCACCTCTTTCTCTCTTTTCTCCTCCATCTCGGCCTTCACCCTGGCCACCTCTTTCTCTCTTTTCTCCTCCATCTCAGCCTTCACCCTGGCCACCTCTTTCTCTCTTTTCTCCTCCATCGGGGCCTTCACCCTGGCCACCTCTTTCTCTCTTTTCTCCTCCATCGGGGCCTTCACCCTGGCCACCTCTTTCTCTCTTTTCTCCTCCATCTGGGCCTTCACCCTGGCCACCTCTTTCTCTCTTTTCTCCTCCATCTGGGCCTTCACCCTGGCCACCTCTTTCTCTCTTTTCTCCTCCATCGGGGCCTTCACCCTGGCCACCTCTTTCTCTCTTTTCTCCTCCATCGGGGCCTTCACCCTGGCCACCTCTTTATCAATTTTTTTCCTCCATCGGGGCCTTCACCCTGGCCACCTCTTTATCAATTTTTCTCCTCCACCTTGGCCTTCACCCTGGCCACCTCTTTCTCTCTTTTCTCCTCCATCTCGGCCTTCACCCTGGCCACCTCTTTCTCTCTTTTCTCCTCCATCTCAGCCTTCACCCTGGCCACCTCTTTCTCTCTTTTCTCCTCCATCTCAGCCTTCACCCTGGCCACCTCTTTCTCTCTTTTCTCCTCCATCTCAGCCTTCACCCTGGCCACCTCTTTCTCTCTTTTTCCTCCATCTGGGCCTTCACCCTGGCCACCTCTTTCTCTCTTTTCTCCTCCATCTGGGCCTTCACCCTGGCCACCTCTTTCTCTCTTTTCTCCTCCATCGGGGCCTTCACCCTGGCCACCTCTTTCTCTCTTTTCTCCTCCGTCGGGGCCTTCACCCTGGCCACCTCTTTATCAATTTTTCTCCTCCGTCGGGGCCTTCACCCTGGCCACCTCTTTATCAATTTTTTTCCTCCATCTTCACCTTGGCAACCTCTTTCTATCTTTTCTCCTCCATGAGTTGTCCATGATGTGATTCGAACACGCAATGTTTGAGTTGCTATACCTTCGCGTTATACGCCCACCCATCCTCCCCGGCCAACCTCCCTCCTTCCTATCGTTTCTATCTTAAGTAACCTACTGTCTTCATTTGTGATTGAAATGAACTGTATATACAAAATCGTGTGCCTGTCATGAATTTCCAATAAGTAAATTCTGTCTATTTCACAATAATCTGTGATAGTGGGTTGTGTGTTGCAGTATGGTTCTAGGTTTGGGGACGGGGGTTGACCAGAGTAAGAAAAACACATGTTCACATCTCTTCTCTATATCCACTCAACTTTCTTTCATTAATTTCCACCTTTTCTTTCTGTATATTTTCAAGCAGCTCCCACAGCATAGCCCGGGTCTCTCCCTGTAGGCATACTCAAGGACACCCTCTCAATCTCTCTTATACAGCCCTCCTGCTCAATTTGGGGATTTTTACAACTGGACACCTCCTTGTCTCTTTTCTCCTCCATCTCATCCTTCACCCTGGCCATCTACTTTCTGAAATGAGCAGTTCTTTAAGAGGCATTGCGGTTACAACATGAACTGCAGAAATACGGCAAAATAACAATGTTTATCTCTGCGGTTGAATCACAAAGCAGAGTGGGTTTGGGTGTACTCTGCACTTTCTCGTTCCAACAAATGACTAGCAACGTTTTAAATTCCAAACCACATTGTGTTAGAGCTAACATTGTGGATGGCAGTTTTCAGGTTACATGTCACATGTCACAAAATAGTTTTAAAACAACTTCTGGTGGCTTAATTCAAAGCATAAATTGGAAAATTCATCTTTAGAGGCAGGCCTGGATGAATCCAAAATGTTTAGGAAATCTAACTTTTTAATGGACATAAAGGTCACAATGGACTTTCAATTACATTGAAATGGCTGTAATGAGGGCAATAGTCTTCAGGCACTCCATCTGCCTGTGACCTTCAGTTTAAAGGGGAGCACTACCAAACTCTGCCTGTGAAATATTCCCATCTGTCGAATCAGCTTCCCTGAATGAGGCAAAAATATGACTGGTTGAGCTTCACATTACTAATCCAGTGCAATGGAGGCGGATCCTCTGTCCTGTCCAAGGGGCCTGGTATGCTGGCACCCATAGCCTCTCAGCAATGCATGCCTCATATTGCATCCCCTGACCTTCCTGTGGAATCTAAATCGGGTTGCATTTCTCTTCCACAGAATCCCCAGCTACATAGTAGTTGTCACTAGTTCACTATAATAGGCAGGTCATGTCTAAGAGGTTTCCTATTTTAAAATTGGAAACGTTGAAAGCAGTGTTGCAGATGGTGGATTTCATGGTTAAACTGAAGGAAGGCGCCACCAATGAAACTAAACCCACATCACATCTTAAATTGGGTCATACATGTTTACAGTTGGCACTGTGCCGACCACTTCACTGTCTCTTCAATGTAAATGTGTCGGAAATCTAACCGAGGCCCCCTTTCGCCTTTCAAATGCCACCTGCTCATTAATCAACTGAAGAATTGAGGTGACCTAGTGCCATGTTGAAATGGCAATGAGAAGCTAAACTCCATGAGGAGGGAGAAATGGTAGCTGATGAGGTCTCCTCTGGATTGTTGGTCTGGCTGGCATATCATAGTGTACCTAGTCAGAATTATTGGGGAGAACTGGAGTGCATCTGAGTAGTTTCTTATGTTCAAATCAAATTTTATTGGTCACATACACATGGTTAGCAGATGTTAATGCGAGTGTAGCGAAATGCTTGTGCTTCTAGTTCTGACCATGCAGTAATATCTAACAAGTAATCTAACAATTTCACAACAACTACCTTATACACACAAGTGTAAAGGAATGAATAAGAATATGTACATATAAATATATGGAAGAGCGATGGCCGAAAGGCATAGGTAAGATGCAGTAGATGGTATAGAGTACAATATATACATATGAGATGAGGAATGTAGGGTATGTAAACATTATATAAAGTGGCATTTTAATTATTAAGTGGCTAGAGATTTGAGTCAGTATGTTGGCAGCAGCCACTCAATGTTAGTGATGGCTGTTTATCATTCTGATGGCCTTGAGATAGAAGCTGTTTTTCAGTCTCTCGGTCCCAGCTTTGATGCACCTGTACTGACTTCGCCTTCTGGATGATAGCGGGGTGAACAGGCAGTGGCTCAGGTGGTTGTTGTCCTTGATGATCTTCTTGGCCTTCCTGTGACATCGGGTGGTGTATATGTTCTGGAGGGGAGGTAGTTTGCCTCCGGTGATGCATTGTGCAGACCCTGGATTGTGATGCATTGGATTGTGATGCATTGTGCAGACCATCTGGAGAGACTTACGGTTGTGGGCGGAGCAGTTGCCATACCAGGTGGTGATACAGCCCGACAGGATCCTCTTGATTGTGCATCTGTAAAAGTTTGTGAGTGTTTTTGGTGACGAGCCAAATTTCTTCAGGCTCCTGAGATTGAAGAGGCACTGCCGCGCCTTCTTCACCACGCTGTCTGTGTGGGTGGACCATTTCAGTTTGTCCGTGATGTGTACGCCGAGGAACTTAAAACTTTTCACCTTCTCCACTACTGTCCCGTCGATGTGGATAGGGGGGTGCTCCCTCTGTTGTTTCCTGAAGCCCACGATCATCTCCTTTGTTTTGTTGACGTTGAGTGTGAGGTTATTTTCCTGACACCACACCCCGAGGGCCCTTACCTCCTCCCTGTACACCGTCTTGTCATTGTTGGTAATCAAGCCTACCACCGTAGTGTCGTCTGCAAACTTGATGATTGAGTTGGAGGCGTGCATGGCCACGCAGTCATGGGTGAACAGGGAGTACAGGAGAGGGCTGAGAACACACCCTTGTGGGGCCCCAGTGTTGAGGATCAGCAGGGTGGAGATGTTGTTTCCTACCCTCACCACCTGGGAGTGTTCTGTCAGAAAGTCCAGGACCCTATTGCACAGGGCGGGGCGAGACCCAGAAGGCGTCTCTCAAAGCACTTCATGATGACAGAAGTGAGTGCTACGGGGCGATAGTCATTTAGCTCAGTTACCTTAGCTTTCTTGGGAACAGGAACAATGGTGGTACTCTTGAAGCATGTGGGAACAGCAGACTGGGATAGGGATCGATTGAATATGTCCGTAAACACACCAGCCAGCTGGTCTGCGCATGCTCTGAGGACGCGGCTAGGGATGCCGTCTGAGCCGGCAGCCTTGCGAGGTTTAACACATTTAAATGTTTTACTCACGTTGGCTGCGGTGAAGGAGAGCTCGCAGGTTTTGTTAGCGGGCAGTGTTGGTGGAACTGTATTGTCCTCAAAGCGAGCAAAAAAGCTGTTTAGTTTGTCTGGAAGCAAGACATCGGGGTCCGCGACGGGGCTGGTTTACTTTTTGTAGTCCGTGATTGACTGTAGACCCTGCCACATACCTCTCGTGTCTGAGCCGTTGAATTGCGACTCTACTTTGCCTCTATACTGACGCTTAGCTTGTTTGATTGCCTTGCAATGGGAATAGCTACACTGTTTGTATTCGGTCATGTTTCCGGTCACCTTGCCCTGATTAAAAGCAGTGGTTCATGCTTTCAGTTTTGCGCGAATGCTGCCATCAATCCACGGTTTTGGGTTGGGGAAGGTTTTAATAGTGGGTACAACATCACCGATGCACTTACTAATAAACTCTCTCACCGAATCAGCGTATACATCAATGTTGTTGTTCGACACTATCCGGAACATATCCTAGTCTATGTGATCGAAGCAATCTTGAAGCGTGGAATCAGATTGGTCAGACCAGTGTTGAACAGATCTGAGCACGTGCATTTCCTGTTTTAGTTTCTGTCTATAGGCTGGGAGCAACAAAATGGAGTCATGGTCAGATTTGCCAAAAGGAGGGAGAGGGGAGGGCTTTGTATGCGTCGTGGAAGTTAGAGTAACAATGATCCAGGATTTTGCCAGCCCGGGTCGCGCATCCACCAGTCCAATAAGAGAGTATTCCTTGGAGTCCACCCTTTCCATCAGGGCCTGCACAGAGAGGTTGAGTGTCTGGATGGACAACAAATCTACAGGGGAGGACATTGACTTGGAACATCTCTGCCAGTGGAGGCTGCTGAGGGGAGGACGGTTCACAGTAATGGCTGGAATGGAGTCATTGGAATGGTATTAACCACATGGAAACCACATTTGATGCCATTCCATTGATTTCATTCCAGCCATTATTATGAGCTGTCCTCCCCTCAGCAGCCTCCATTGATTTCTGCGTAGCTTTGAGAAGACATACAGTACATACAGTGCCTTTAGAAAGCTGTGTTATTGCCTGAATGAAAAATGTATTAGATTGAGCCTTTGTGTCACTGATCTACACACAATACCTCTTAATGTCAGGAGTAAAAATGTGCTTAACAAATTGCATAATAAGTTGCTAGTGGTTAACATGATATTTTAATGAATACCCAGTCTCATACAATTATCTGTAAGGTCCAATCGAGTAGTGAATTTCAAGCACAGATTCAACCACAAAGACCAGCCAGGAAGGTTTTTCAATGCCTTGCAAAGGGCACCGGTTGGTAGATGTGTAAAAAATAAATAAAAATCAGACGCTGAATAACCCTTTGAGCATGATGAAGTTGTTGATTAGGCTTTGGATGGTGTATGAATACACCCAGCCATTACAAAGATACTGTACATACATCCTTCCTAACTCAGTTGCCAGAGAGTAGCGCTGAGCGAGTACTGCTTTTTGAGGTTGTTTCGGTTCGATTATAGAAATTATTTCACGGTTTTCCCACTTTGATTTCGATAAAAAAACAAACATGTATTTTGTATTGTTGGTTGAATTCAGCATATCACTTATTAACCATTTATTCACATTGCTTTACTTTTAAATCAAATATTTCAGTTGTTGTGTATATTACATTTGTTTTATAGAGCTGCTGCCTATGATGTCTGACAAAATCACAATTTTGTTGTTCTTCAAAGTAAATAATGCATACTTTTATGACTGCTGAATACCAACTAACAATCACAGATCAGTGGTTGTAATAGTAGAATGCACTTTTTCAAAATTGGGTGTGCATAATCAGTTTTCCTTTTGTCATGTGAGTCATTGCTGTGTCATTGTCAATTAGTTGTCATTCCAGTGTTAATTTGCTAAATTTTAATTGCTTCGCTGCTATGGCCTATTTATTGCCTTACCTCCTTATGCCATTTGCACACCATTGTTGTTATTGGCTTGTTTATTGTTTACTCCATGTGTAACTCTGTGTTGTTGTTTTTTTTGTCTCACTGCTTTGCTTTATCTTGGCAGTTGTAAATGTGAACTTGTTCTCAACTAGCCTACCTGGTTAATTAAAGGTGTTCTCAACTAGCCTACCTGGTTAATTAAAGGTGTTCTTTTTTTTTTTTTGCATACCTTATAACTTGTCTGAAATGTTGTCAGAAATGTTCAGATCAACTAGCCCATGTCAGCTAATGTTTATTAGCTAGGTTTTTAGCCCATAGATTTTGTTGTAATGTTTAAATCACTCAAATATCACACAAATAAACATTAGACATAGCAAAATGTAAAGAATTGCATGAAAAAGGCTTTAAACCTGCAAAATTATCTCCACGAACAAGAGGGGGGTGAACAATTGCTCAGCACTACAAGAGAGGAAGGAATCTATTCAGGGGTTTCAGCATGAGGCCAATGGTGATTTTAAAACAGTTACAGAGTTTAATGGTTGTGATATAAGAACACTGAAGATGGATCAACAACACTGTAGTTACTCCACAATAGTGAAAAGAAGGAAGCCTGTACAGAATACAAATATTCCAAAACATGCATCCTGTTTGCAACAAGGCACTTAAATAATACTGCAAAAAAATGTGTCAAAGAAACAACCTTTTTCTCCTGAATACAAAGCGTTATGTTTGGGGCAAATCCAACACATCACTGAGAACCACTCTTCATATTTTCAAGTATGGTGGTGGCTGTATCATGTTATGTGTATAGTTGTCATCGGCAAGGACTAGGACGTTTTTTTAGGATGAAAATGAATGGAATACAGACATAAGTACAGGCAAAATCCTAGAGGCAGACACTGGGAGACAAATTCACCTTTCAGCAGGACAATAACCTAAAACACAAGGCCAAATCTACACTGGAGTTGCTTACCAAGAAGTCATTGAGTGTTTCTGCCTGAGTGGCCTAGTTACAGTTTTGACTTAAATCGTCTTGAAAATCTATGGCAAGACTTGAAAACAGTTGTCTAGCAATGATCAACAATCAACTTGACAAAGCTTGAAGAATTTTTAAATTAATAAAATATTGTACAATCCAGGTGTGCAAAGCTCTTAGAGATGTACCCAAAAAGACTCACAGCTGTAATGGCCGCCAAAGGAGCTTCTACAATGTATTGACTCAGGGGTGTGAATACTTACATTACCAGTCAAACGTTTGGACACACCTACTCATTCAAGTTTTTATTTTTATTTTTTACTATTTTCTACATTGTAGAATAATAGTGAAGACATAAAACTATGAAATAACACATATGGAATCATGTAGTAACCAAAATAGTGTTAAACAAATCCAAATCTATTTTATATTTGAGATTCTTCAAAGTAGCCACCCTTTTCCTTGATGACAGCTTTGCACATTGTTGGCATTCTCAGCCAGCTTCATGTGGGAGTAACCTGGACTACATTTAAATTAACAGGTGTTCCTTGTTAAAAGTTCATTTGTGGAATTTCTTTCCTTCTTAATGCGTTTGAGCCAATCAGTTGTGTTGTGACAAGGTAGGGGTGGTATACAAAAGATAGCCATATTTGGTAAAAGACCAATTCTATATTATGGCAAGAACAGTTCAAATAAGCAAAGAGAAATGACAGTCCATTATTACTTCAAGACAACGAAGGTCTATCAATCCAAACAAAACTAACAGACAAATCTCAACATCCACTGTTCAGAGGAGACTGTGTGAATCAGGCCTTCATGGTCGAATTGCTGCAAAGAAACCACTACCAAAGAACACCAATACGAAGAAGAGACTTGCTTGGTCCAAGAAACACAAGCAATGGACATTAGACCGGTGGAAATCTGTCTTTTGGTCTGATGAGTCCAAAATTTAGATTTTTGGTTCCAGCCACAGTGTCTTCGTGATACACAGAGTAGGTGAACGGATGAACTCCACATGTGTGGATCCCACTGTGAAGCATGAAGGAGGAGGTGTGATGGTGCTTTGCTAGTGACACTGTCTGTTTGTGCTTAGGGGGACTATCATTTGTTTTTTAACAGGACAATGACACAAAACACACCCCCAGTCTGTGCAAGGGCTATTTGACCAAGGAGAGTGATGGAGTGCTGCATCAGATGACCTGACCTCCATAATCACCCAACCTCAGCCCAATTGAGGTGGTTTGGGATGAGTTGGCCTGCAGATTGAAGCAAAAGCAGCCAACAATTGCTCAACATATGTGGGAACTCTTTCAAGATTGTTGGAAAAGCATTCCAGGTGACTATGTCCTGAAGCTGGTTGAGAGAATGCCAAGCATGTGCAAAGCTGTCATCAAGGCAAAGGGTGGCTACTTTAAAGAATCTCAAATATTTGTTTAACACTTTTTTTGGGTTACTACATGATTCCATGTGTTATTTGTTGTTATTTATTGTATGTAAAATAGATATTTATGTATTTAATTTTCAATAAATTTGCTAACATTTCTAAAAACATGTTTTAATTTTGTCATTATAGGCTATTGTGTGTAGTTGGTTGAGAAGAAAACAAACATTTCATCCATTTTGAATTCAGGCAGTAACACAACAAAATGTTGAAGAAATCAAGGGGTATGAATACATTCTGAAGGCACTGTATGGCAGAGTCGTGAAAGCTACTGTCGTGGAAGATTCAGAATTTGTTGGTAACATTTGTAAGATGTTTTATATTCATCTAATGTGTGTAAGTTAATTCTTATCAGAATGGTATTTTTGTATAATACTGTGACGAGGTTGCAGTAATCTGTTCTATGTCAAGACTAAGTTGCATGGGCCGCTGAGAGGGGAGAGGCCAAAGTGTCATCATGTGTAAACATATCTTTCACTCCCTACCTTTTTCCCAGTGGAGAAAGGAGGGTGGCAGTATCTGGAATCATTCTATGCTCCCTCTAATGTTGTTTCTATCTTAACCTATAGCCTCATTCTCCTCTCCGTGAGTTTGTCCAGGAGTTTGTATTTAGAGTTGGTTGTATCTAAATGACAATTTGATATATGCCTGTTGATATGGAGGATTGGTTTATGGTTCTGGGGTTTGAGTAAGGAGACAAAGCTGAACGATTTATTATGTCTATGCTGTCTGACTATGTGTGTTCTTTGCTATTAAAGGAACTCAGCTGCAATGTGTGGGGGGCTCTCAGAGAATTCATTGAGAGACACTGAATTGATCTGAGAGTCACAGGATTGTGATAGAGCTGATATAATTAAAGATGGACTTTGATAACTAACTCTGACTTGTGTGTGTGGTTTGCGCTCATGATTTGGTAAATAGAGGACATTTCCACGACACTACATAAGCTTTGCACCCTCCTCATCACCTGTTGCACTAGCAGCTCTTCTCAGTTTTTCACCCCCTTCATCACCGCTTCCTTCCAGTTCGCCCCAGTGAGGATAATGTCCAGTAAAGGGACCATACCCTCTTAGGTGTGCTTTTTGTCAGCCTTGCAGTTCTGAATCGTTTCTCTCCTTAAGGCTACCAGGCTACATTAGCTATATTTTTTCCTTTGATTAGGAGGTAGACAGTTTACGGTAGGCCAGTCAAGTCGGCTCAACACGCATATGATAGTTTTTTTTGTAGTAATGCTACACATCTGAGAAGATTACTAGGCTTATATTATAATATATCCCATTAATACGGTTACTCAGACATTCAACACTTCATCCAGAATCTGTGAGATCTGATAATCTGTGTAGTTTGACTGCAAAGAAAAACAACTTGTCTGGAACTATCATTGCAAACACTCAAAAAGCCTGGACTTTAAAGTCCATAAAAAATGTGTTTACTTTATGAGAATATGATACACTTAAGGTCTGCTTGTTTGCATACCAGTACTAACTAATGGTGCTGAAGTGGAGGACCTGTTGGACTGTATATTCTTAGGGTTTTCTTAGCACTTAATGTGTTCTCTTCCAGGTACTTGTAAGGGCACAGATAACAGACAGGTAGGATCCCAGTTGAGGTGGTTTAAAAACGCTGATTCACATAGAGCAGGAATGGCATAACACAACACAGTGTATGGGCTAAGGCACTTTAAGGTATGGCTTGACAATTGTTTTAACCAAGAGTGTGTGTGGTTGTGAAAGTAAAAGGGAAAATAAATACAATAGTAAATGGCAGGTATTAGCTTAATACAACCTCCAATCTCTTATTCTTATCCATATATATATATATATATTTTAACCATACTAGTTCATTAAGCAGGCAAGATTTGCTTATAATTCATGTGACATTATTTCATAGTAACAACAATACATTGAACATAGCTGAATAAAATATAAATAAACATTTTCCCAAATGATTTCCGCTCTGTGTTGAGCGGTAAACAAAGAACCAAGTCCTCCAATATATTTAATTTGGAGTTATTTATACAAATGTTAGACTATATGTTTTGATTTCTAATGAGAGACAAGCGCTCTGCTTGGTTTCTTGCGCAGGCTGCACACATTTCATCAGTCTCTCATTCACAATTTGACAAGCAGTTGATACTGTCACCCATCAGACTATTCTCAATTTAATCTGGTCTTTACATATATCCTACATTACCAGTCAATAATTTGGACACACCTACTCATTCAAGTTTTTATTTGTATTATTATTATTTTCTACATTGTAGAATAATAGTGAAGACATCAAAACTATGAAATAACACATGGAATCATGTAGTAAAAGTGTTAAACAAATCAAAATATATTTCATATTTGAGATTCTTCAAAGTAGCCACCCTTTGTCTTGATGACAGCTTTGCACAATCACCCAGTGAAGTATGGTGGTGGCAGTATCATACTGTGGGGGTGTTTTTTCAGCGGCAGGGACTGGGAGACTAGTCAGGATTGAGGGTAAGATAAATGGAGCAAAGTACAGAGAGATCCTTGATGAAAACCTGCTCCTGAGCGCTCAGGACCTTAGACTGGGACGAAGGTTCACCTTCCAACGCGACAACGACCCTAAGCACACAGCCAAGACAACGCAGGAGTGGCTTCAAAACAAGTCTCTGAATGTCCTTGAATGGTCCAGCCAGAGCCCGGACTTGAATTTAATCGAACATCTCTGGAGAGACCTGAAAATAGCTGTGCAGCGACGCTCCCCATCCAACCTGACAGAGCTTGATATGATATGCAGAGAAGAATGGGAGAAACTCCCCAAATACAGGTATGTCAAGCTTGTGTCGTCATACCCAAGAAGACTCAATGCTGTAATCACTGCCAAAGGTGCTTGAACAAAGTATTGAGTAAAGGGTCTGAAAACATATGTAAATGTGATATGCAAAAAATTCTAAACCTGTTTTTGCTTTGTCAATGATGAATGATGAGGAGAAAAAACTATGTAATCAATTTTAGAATATGGCTGGTGCCTCTTTGGGGGAAGTCTGGCATTGACCTTGTGAAGGACTTGTGTTACCCGGCAGAGACCGCAGGGCTTATTGAGGGTCCACGGGGACACCTGATGGTCCCTTCCACAATGCAAGCACGTCTTTCTGATCCACTCTATTAGTTGTTCCTTGGTGAGCGCCCTTCTGACTTCTGCCCAAGCCTGTCCTTAAGCCCTTTGCTTGATGACTGGCCATTGTTGTCTTGACACCATGAATCATACTGTAACCACTCTGAGAACTCGAGTAAGGTCTATGTGGTACCTGTCTGATGACAGTTCTATTGGTCTATGTCTGGTACCTGTCTACCTGCTTGCTGAAATGGCATTCTACATGAGATTCACACTTCAGTTCTATGATGCCATATGGACCCAGTGTCCGGAGCATTCTCGCTAAGAACTGGACCTGTATTGTAAACTTGTTGAAGACCGCTGTATCTCCATGGCGTACATCGGGAGAGTCCATGACACTGGCTATCTTCTTTAGGGCGACATGGTGTGGCTGTCCAAACTTCTCGTTTAGGACTGCCATGGTGTCTGAGTTAGGCGTGGGGGAGTTGAGGTAGGAATCTGTCAGTAGGCAGACTTCTTTTAGCTTTAAGTGATACACCAGGATCTGATCCTTGAAGAGCTTGTTCCCATCAGCTGGCAGGGGGTTCTCTAGTGCCATCTTTAGGTGAGCGAAATCACTTGGGTCTCGGCTTGTGAAGTTAGGGATGGTTGGCCTAGACCCTCTGTAGGTCCTGCACTGCTGCGGCGGCGAAGCCTCTAGGGGGCGGCAGATGGGGTTGAGGGTCTGGCCTAGGTAACCATGGAACCTGGCAGGTCATAAGCTGCTGCATGAGGGTGAGCCCTATGAGGGAGAGACTTCTGGGTCACTGCACCAACTTAGGGCTCTGAAAGTGCAGTACTGGCCTGGTGAGGATTTTGTCAATAGTCCCCATCAGGGTGCTAGCTTGACTCTCTGGGACAGGGCAAATGTGTAACCTCTCTTGGATGGTGGCCTGGAGGCAGCAGCGGATGTTGCCTGATCCCTCATGACTTTGAGCTCACTCATCATCTTGTCCAGGAAGTCTACTACTCTTTCTCTGGCTGCTCTGGTTCTTCCTCTGTAGGCCATGGTGGTGGATCAGGCCACTCACCATCGCCAAATTCCTCTTTGTTGTCATCGCACTCCTCGCTGTACTCCTCGCTGAACTCTTCTTCTAGCTCAGGTGGGGGAACGAGGTGGACTGGAAGGACTGACCGAGACATACAGTGGGGCCAGACGGTTGTTGAGTAGACTTTGTGGGGGTGTAGCTGGAGCTGGCTGCAGTCGGGTCAAGGGGTGGCTGGAGACTGCAGACCTTTTCCACAAGTTTCCTCATTTACTGTTTAACTTTGTCAAGCTCTGCGAATTCTCTCTGTACAGCTAGTTCAGACATATGCAGCTTCTCGTTCTCTTTATGGATCTCCTCTAGCTCTGCTTGGTAGACTGTTGGCAGCTTCCTGTGTTCCCGGTAAAGGTAGGGTGTGGAGGGTTAGTATTTAGTATTTGATTAGGATCCCCAATTAGCCAAGGCAGTGGCTACTCTTCCTGGGCTCCAAACCTCTTCCTGGTTCTGCCCCTGAACTGTTCCTAGGCTGTCATTGAAAATAAGAATTTGTTCTTAACTGACTTGCCTAGTTAAATAAAGGTAAAATAAAAAGACAGGTAGGATTCCAGTTGAGGTGGTTTAATAACGCTGATTCACATAGAGCAGGCACGGCACAGTGTATGGGCTAAGGCACTTTAAGGTACGGCTTGACAATTGTTTTAACCAAGAATGGTTGTGAAAGTAAAAGGGGAATGTAAATACAATAGTAAATGGAAAGCTTAATACATCCTCCAATTACATTGGCTATAAACAATAATATGGCTTCAATAGGTTATGTGCTGCACAGGACAAAACAGGCTGTGACTTCACTAATAAAAGATCAGAAGGGTGTAGCCACCCAGCACTACAAAGCAGCACCATCATCCTCACACAACTGCATGAACTTGAATGCATGTCTACACAATCCACAATAAAACCAAATAAACTATACTTCACACATACAGTATTTATAGTTACAGGGCATATAAACACGGCACTGGGGAACATTATACTATACAAATCACAAATGTTCGAAATGAGATGACAAAAACAACCGAGCTAGCAAGCTTGCATTTGCTAGTTTGTGGCAAAAACGCAAATTAGCATAACAAAGATAAACTACATAAGTGTCAGCGAGTACGTCCAAAACATTAACACATGAAGAATAAGACATATGTACTCATATTTCTGAAGGACACACGCTGGCCTTGGTAAAACAAATAATGCTAACTAAAGGAAAAAACAATAGATGGCTTGAACTAATTGACTTGACTTTTCTCAAGTTACTTCCTTATCCTCAGAGCTGGAGATCGCCCAGCATGCTCTGCTTCACATAACCGGTGGGCGGAGCTACAGCTCTCCAATACTGAATAGTTTATTCTCGATAGCCTTTCCTATGGCTGTGTTATATAATTCAGCACATTAAAGATACGGTGTGTAGCCAGGTAAAATCAACATAAACTGTCGTGAGCATGTACAGGTGCAAAACAACAAATATTCAACCATAACGTTCTTCTTTATTTGAGAAATTCAAATTTTCTTTGACCAGTGGGAAATCTTATTGTTTGCTCTAATATACACAATAACTGGTTGAAAAGCAGGAAACATACCGGCAAAATAGCTAATCTTTGCAATCCTGGCATTTACACTGAAAGCTAAATAATTTATTACAACAGATTTGAAGCATACAAACACTTAATAATGTGTACTGGTCACTAACTGGTTTGAATCAAGGAATTGTGTGCTGAATTCAGGTTCAGTGCATTTGGATTTCATACATGTTTGTGTGATATAAAATCAAAACCAGTATCTTAAATACAGGGATGAGACAAACAATCCTCTTGCACCCAGACAATGAGCTTTTGGGTTAATTTATTCACATTAATTCAAAATCTAGCATTGTTTTCCTGAATGAAATGTCTGGATCTTGATCCTTGGCTAAATTACCATCAAATTAAGAATACAAAAAACAGTGAAGTACATATTTTTTTTTATGATATACAGTATCCTAGTGAATATTTTTTAACAGACACATGTTCAGTTAAGAGTCCCATATCCCACAATACTCCACACCAATCTTCTTTCCACACTATACAGTATAAGAATGTGCCCACTTAGCTTTCGGGATTCTTATATGCCATATTTGATTGTCCAGCATTTTTAGATAGTTGACGGTCTTGACCATTTTTCGGGTTGTGAGAGCTACTGTCGAATGGGACGCCCTCCCTTTTATCTTGCAGCAGCTGAAAGGGAGAGTTCAAAATTAACAAACTGGTTATGTATTGTAAAACCCCAACCCAGGATCATACAGTATTTGAGAGGTGTGGTTGTATAAATGAGACTGCTCCTTTAACATCCCTCCCATTACAACAGGAATTTCAGTAGCCAAACGTTGTCGAACGTTGCACATAGAAATGCCATGAATAGAGCTGCCGTGATTCCTTATTTCTTGTTCTACATAGCATATTTCTATCTGAATGTTACATAACGTTGCCTCCTGTTGAAATCACCCCTGGTGTGTTTACTTTGTGGTTACTCAATAGAACAGTAGAGGTCAGTATTGTATTATTGTCCAGATATCTGAGTTTGGGCTGTGTCGGCTGAAAGTGGGACAATGGCCCTAGACCAAGGGGTTAATTGCACTGTGTTGCACAAATGACAGTAGCCCACATGGTCATTTGACAGATGTCTTTATCCAAAGTGATTTAGTCAAAGAATCCTCTTATCCATTATATTTAATTATAAATCTCTCAGAGACTGTTATCAGTTTGTTATATCTGGAGTACTTCTCCTGTCCTATTCGGTGTCCTGTGTGAATCTAAGTGTGCGTTCTCTAATTCTCTCCTTCTCTCTTTCTTTCTCTCTCTCGGAGGACCTGAGCCCTAGGACCATGCCCCAGGACTACCTGACATGATGACTCCTTGCTGTCCCCAGTCCACCTGGCCATGCTGCTGCTCCAGTTTCAACTTCCACCTGACTGTGCTGCTGCTCTAGTTTCAACTGTTCTGCCTTATTATTATTCGACCATGCTGGTCATTTATGAACATTTGAACATCTTGGCCATGTTCTGTTATAATCTCCACCCGGCACAGCCAGAAGAGGACTGGCCCCACATAGCCTGGTTCCTCTCTAGGTTTCTTCCTAGGTATTGGCCTTTCTAGGGAGTTTTTCCTAGCCACCGTGCTTCTACACCTGCATTGCTTGCTGTTTGGGGTTTTAGGCTGGGTTTCTGTACAGCACTTTGAGATATCAGCTGATGTACGAAGGGCTATATAAATACATTTGATTTGATTTGATTTGATTTGACTGCAACATCCAAATCTCCCAAACAGCTTTAAAACAACTTGATGTAATGAAGTGTAGGCTTATTGTGACAATAGCAGTCAGTTATCCAAAACCATAACTAACACTTTCTCTCAGCAGAATTCCTGACCACTGACACCATTTCCCCCTTCAGCTACCAGCCAACAGCTCAAGGCTCTTATTACACTCCATTTGCACACACTGTATATAGATTTTTATATTGTGTTATTGACTGAACTTTTGTTTATCCCACGTGTAACACTGTGTCGTTGTTTTTTGTTGCACGGCTTGCTTTATCTTGGCCAGGTTGCAGTTGTAAATGAGAACTTGTTCTCAACTGGCCTACCTGGTTAAATAAAGGTGAAATAAAATAAAAAATAAATAAAAAGAGTGAAAAGAGAGGAAGGTGGAGATTGCTATGCCCAATTCCCATTTGGAGGGTAGACCTACAGATGTAGAATCTTAATTTGATCACACAATTGCCGAAGAACTTTACATACAGGGTCTGACCGGCAAACATTGACATTTGCCGGCCCAGGGAGCCACACAATAGGGGCTGTCCAAAATAATATGTGTTTGTGTGAGGAAGTCTGTATCTTTCATCCCCTGCTGGTCTTTCAAGGGAGGGGCAAAAAATCACAGGAAACACTTTCCCCTGCTCTCACCAGCCCAGGCACATTACTGAACATGCACAATGTCATATTAAAAGCTCCCAGCTTGCCGGGAATAATTGCATGTCCACGCCAGATAAAACAAAGTTGTAATGTTAAGGGATGGGGGAAAGGACAGAGAACTTGGAAAAGTTAAGTAGAAGACTACTGGTATGAGTGTTTCTCTTGAACTTTGATCATTTGATTGAAGCTTTCCTCCTTGTCTTCCAATTACTTGAAGGGTAGGAGTCATGGGAACTGCTTGGACTAATTGCCTGGTAGAATCTTTTCACACTACTGAGCCGAGCCAAACTGCACTGGTCTGGTTAAGCATCCACCATAGTTGCAGGAACTGTGCTGAAGAGGACCACTGTGCTGAAGAGGACCATAACAGCAATTGACAATGCTAACTTGCTAGTAAGTAAACAGTTTAAACGTACCACCTGAGGACTTGACCCCGAGAAGCATGACACCATCTTTGGTGCTGTCCGACCTGCTCTGGAAAGAAGCACTGCAAAGAGGAGAGAGCAGAGCATATTGGGAGTAAAATATTGTATTTTTCTTTAAAAGATGATGGTATATTTGAACTGTTCAAATGGGGTACTGTCTAAATTGTATCTTCATCTACAGTCCAAAGACTATACTTACTTTTCTGTTCCATTATCAATTGCCTCTGTTGAGGGGAAAAAAAAAAAAAGGTGTGACACTTAGTTTGTAATGTCAATAGACTTCTGTGTATGTAGACGTAGTGCTGTGCAGAGTCACATCTAATTGAGTAATTAAGTAATACCTGTGTGATCGTGGACCTTCATGCTTTTAAATTTGAAAAAGACGATGACAGCAGCCACCACAACTCCCAGGACTGGCAAAAGAATCCACAGCATATTCTTATCTGGTGACAAAGAGGAAGCCCATCTTTCTTTAGTGTGGCAGACAAAACGGTTGTTTTTCACATACGATGAGAAGTTGGATTAGTACCATCGTTCCAACAATGTATCATGTAGCCAATTTATGATGAGTTGTAATTGAACATGGCCTGACTAATGACTTTGTACACACACACACACACACACACACACACACACACACACACACACACACACACACACACACACACACACACACACACACACACACACACACACACACACACACACACACACACACACTAACAACCCAGTCAAATGTGAAGTGTATGCACCCTCTGGTGGGTGTGTTATTGGTAGAACATAGATCAGGAATAGGCAACCCTGGTCGTGGAGTGCCACAGGCACTTCATGTTTTTGATTTAACCGACCTGGAAGACCAGGTGTTTTGAATTTAGGCAATCATTGAACTGATGAATTAGCCCAGTTGGTCAGGTGTGTTGTCTCGTTGGAACAAAATTCTGCAGTACCTACGGCATTCCAGGAACAGGGTTGCCTACCCCTGACATAGATGTAGAGGTAAAGGGGTCCATAAAGTTGCTACATTACTTGATTTAGGAGTTTCTGGTTCTTCATCTCCAGCCCGGTGACCTGAGTAGAGAAATCATATACTGTAAAACTCAAATATACTCTGTAGAGAGATTTATGCAGTAAATTCTATGATAACTTCTATGAACTTTCAATAACCACGAGAAGGAGATGCTAGCTCCATAATTTGGAACTTGTCATCTGGATAATGTGTCTATTTAAAATATTATGTTTGTTTTGCTGACTGTGTGTGTTTTTCAGTGCGAGGTAAATTTGTGTCAGTGTGTGTTCATTTCTTTACAGATGATGGTAGCAGAGGACCTACTGGTATCTTGACCCACATTCCTATTGTTCTTGTCTCCTTCCTGACCTGGAAACATTGTAATTTTTTATCATTATACCATCCTGTTCATTTTCAGGTAGTGGACAAATAAGTGCATTGAGGGTAGGGTTGCAAAGCTACTGGTAATTTACCAAAGTTACCAGAATATTCAGTAATTTGGGTAATTCATTTTTGGCAATCTATGGTAACTTTGATGATTTATACTTATCTTTCATAAATGGTATTGATATATATAGTATTCCTTCTTACAAATGAAAATAATGCCATTGTTGGTTAGATGCTTTTTTCATTAAATAGGCATTGTTCTCTTGAAACATATCCACTAGAAATTCATGGAAAATATGGACACAGGTCTAATAATGAATACTATATATATATATATATATATATACAGTACCAGTCAACAGTTTGGACACACCTACTCATTCAATGTTTTTTATATTTTTTTTACTATGTTCTACATTGTAGAATAATAGTGAAAACATCCACACTATGAAATAATACATATGGAATCATGTAGTAACCAAAAAAGTGTTTAACAAATCAAAATATATTTTATTTGTTAGATTCTTCAAAGTAACCACCTTTTGCCTTGATGACAGCTTTCTTGATTTAGCACCTGTGTTTTATTAGTTTCTTTATGAAAATATTTAGTGAACATCATGACAGTAGCTAAAGCAAGGGGCTATAGCAGCACACAAGTAGACATCAAATGCATTCTGGGCAGGGCATGCCCTGAGCTCATTAAGTTAGCACTACTGGAGCGAAATTGGAGTGGGCGAGAAGGCCGACGCTCCAGCCTTTGGCAATCTTGCCAATAATGAATACTATATATATATATATATATATATATATATATATATATATATATATATATATATATATATATATATATATATATAGAGAGAGAGAGAGAGAGAGAGAGAGAGAGAGAGAGAGAGAGAGAGAGAGAGAGAGAGAGAGAGAGAGAGAGCAGGGAAGAGAGAGAGAGACAGCAGGGGAGAGAGAGAGAGAGAGAGAGAGAGAGAGAGAGAGAGAGAGAGCAGGGAAGAGAGCAGGGAAGAGAGAGAGAGAGAGAGAGAGAGAGAGAGAGAGAGAGAGAGAGACAGCAGGGAAGAGATGGAGAGACAGCAGGGGGGAGAGAGAGAGAGAGCGAGAGAGAGAGAGAGCAGGGAAGAGAGAGAGAGAGAGAGCAGGGAAGAGCGAGAGAGAGAGAGAGATAGCAGGGGAGAGAGAGATAGCAGGGGAGAGAGAGACAGCAGGGAAGAGAGAGAGAGAGAGAGAGAGAGAGGGAGCTAGAGAGAGAGAGAGAGGGGGAGCTAGAGAGAGAGAGAGGGAGCTAGAGAGAGAGAGGGAGCTAGAGAGAGGGAGCTAGAGAGAGAGAGAGAGGGAGCTAGAGTGAGGGAGGGAGATAGAGAGAGAGAGAGGGAGCTAGAGAGAGAGAGAGAGATAAACAGAAAGAGAGGGAGCTAGAGAGAGAGAGAGGGAGCTAGAGAGAGAGAGAGATAAACAGAAAGAGAGGGAGCTAGAGAGAGAGAGAGGGAGCTAGAGAGAGAGAGAGAGAGATAAACAGAAAGAGAGGGAGCTAGAGAGAGAGAGAGAGAGAGAGAGAGAGAGAGAGAGAGAGAGAGAGGGAGCTAGAGAGAGAGAGAGAGAGATAAACAGAAAGAGAGGGAGCTAGAGAGAGGGAGGGAGCTAGAGAGAGAGAGAGGGAGCTAGAGAGAGAGAGAGAGAGAGATAAACAGAAAGACAAAATAGCCTAAAAAAAGCATCTAACCAGCAATGGTATTATTTTCAATTAACTCTGCAACTGTCCCAACAACTGTCTTTTTTCACAACTGCCAACAGTCTGGCACCAAAACATTTACAAAAACGACATTCACCTAGTAAAAAAAGAAATTGTGTAAAAAAAAATATAAAGGATATTTCATGCCGAATCCCACATATTAAACACCAATGGTATTCATTAAGTTGATGGTTTATATTTAGGATAATGTTAATCTTATTTGACTATTTAAAATGTTTTAAGGGCACAGAGGGCCAGAGATAATTACAGACACCTATGATAATCTGAAGTACCCAGAAGGGCCACTAGATGTCTTGTGATAAATTATATAAAATCCTTGAAAGTTACCCAAATTCTTGTAGTTTACCTGTAAACTTCCAAATGTGCAGTAATATACCCTCGCTTTGCAACCCTAATTGAGGGACAGTGATAGTGCTTTAGATTTACCTGTAATTCCACCACCTGAAACTGAAGAAAACATTAATGGCAAACCATTGTTTTGAGGATAATACCTACACAAGGCAGGTATAACTCACTGTTCCTAGGCCGTCATTGAAAATAATAATTTTTTCTTAACTGACTTGCCTAGTTAAATAAAGGTCAAATAAAAAATAAAAATGCATCAAGTGTTTGAATTAAGAAATGAAGGCTATCCGAAATTATGTAATATCTACACAAGCTGGCTTTGTCATATTTATTTATTATAATGATTATACTTAAGTCACTTCCATTGATTGTTAGCTAGCGGTGGCGAGAGTTCGCTGAAGTTTTTAGTGGTTGTTCAGAGAAAACTCAACCATGGATTACAGTCTTCCTGGCCCATATAGACCACTTCCAGGGTAAGGAACCATCTAACGTTGAGTTGTAAAAATCCTGAAATTCCCCTTTAAGTTACGGTCTTATCCAGTCCCAAGTTATTGGTTTAGTGGGTTATTTGATGGAACATAAGTGAATAAATCAGATTGACAGTAAACGGTACCTTTCTCTTCTGGTCTGGAGGTGGTCAAGGATCCCGGTGAAGGAAAACCATGTCTCTCTGTGGTTGTCTGAATAACTGAAGAATGACAATTTTAACTTTACTGTAATCAGTAGGCTGTTTCTCGTTACAGAGAAGAAGGTATCTTTAACTCAATGCTTTGCTTGCGATCATCTATCTTATCGCTGGTGTAATTTGAGAGAGGGTAGCAACCTCCTCTTACCTTGTGGGTGAGTCTTTGATGTAGCCTGAACTGTGGTCACATTTTGGAGTGGGTCACTCGTGGGAACAGTTGTTGTGGCCTGGGTCGTTGCCCCTCTGTCTGTTACCCATGCTAAGGGGGAAGAATGCACTCCTTTAGAGCATTTCTAACATTTAAGATCTGGGGCAGTATGTATCAATCATCTTAGTAGGAGTGCTGATCTAGGATCCGGTCCGATCCTGTTCATGTAATCTTATTCATTGTGATCTAAAAGGCAAGACTCATCCTAAATCAGCACTCTGAGATGCTTGATATATGGTCAGCCTCTGGTTTATTATCATTTGGTTATTCCAACAGCCATGCATCTGTAGAGCTTATTTGACACGTGAGCACATCTGACCTCTGGTGTAGGACCTCAGTCATAGAAATACAGTTCACAAAGCAGACTGTAGTCAGTGTTTTTTTTTCAGATGGGCAATTTAAATGAAATACCATCATCCTTAGCATGTGGAGATGTGGACTGCACTGAGAGATGGGGTGATGTTGCTGTTGGTTTGTCCGTGGCATTTACTGTTTCTGGAATGGAAAATCAGTCTTAAGAGCAGAGTTTCTCATTCTAAGGTTACAATGTCCTAAGGTTTTGACAGTTATTTGAACAAGAGATTAACACAGCTGTTTGAATCGGAAACCATGTTTTGATATGTTTTCTTTTACTTACTGCGCGTGGTCTCAGCAGCGGTGGCAGCAGCATCGGTTAAACGGACAGATGTAATGGGAGTGTGGACAGATGTGATGGGAGGAGGAACACTCGTATTGGGTGTCTCAGTTGCTATGACGACAGATGAAAGATATTCTAACTCAGTAATGTAAAATAAGATGCAAATCATCAAAAAGTAGCAGCAGGAGTCGTCGGTGATGAGAGAATCTTAGACTTAAAAATGCAACCAGGTAACATTTTTTTTTAAAGACTATCACTGTCTATGAATCTGCCTATTGTTCATCTCTTGAAATATTACCTCAGAACCTTATAATATACCTACGTGGAACTTGGTCTAATGGAAGTCCATCAGGTTGCCCTGCTGCTGGTTCTGCTATTGGTGCTTCTGATCTTTTTTAACAATACTTAACTTCTGTGGCAACACCATAACCATACCGAACGACAAACAGGCAAAAAATGACTTCTTGATTTAGTAAGTTGTTTACGTTTTCAAGGCTGAATGTAATATATTGTTTGCTAATACTTCCTTTTAAGAGAACCTGTAATTGTACCAGATTTAGCAATAAGCTTCACCTGCAGACTAATTCTCGGTAAAGTGCGGCTCTAAATCCTAAAGCAAATCTAGAGGATGTGAGAGCACTCCAAAGAGCTGACATTATGACAGATCGAAAGTTACCATTTCTATCTTGGTCGCTAAAACATTTCCTCAGAGATACTGGTTCCTTTTAGATTCAAAGGTTAGACAATTGTGTTGTTCCTGTTTGGCATGGTTTGAAAGACCACTGTCTTTCTATTTATTTTCATTTTAAATAGACCGATTTTGACGATGCACCCCTGAGAAAGTCATCCCGTCTGTGACACTTTGAGGTGGATATCCTCTGCTTCAGGCCCAGACCTGTGAAAAGCTGCATCCTGTCCCAGACAGAGTATTGTTGTCCCCTGGCCCCTACTGGCTCGAACAGCCAAAGGGCCAGGAAGGGTTTCCTGTCTTCTCCCCCGTCAGAGAGGGGCTTCAGCTCAACTGTCTTCGTGCCTGATGTTTCACACTGACTTTTGAGCACATAACCCAATACTTGACCCCTGCTTTTGCCTCTTTTTCCTCTGCTATAGCTGCATTTTGTCTTGTACAGAGACCCCTCCTCGTCGGCTGTGGCGGCAGATTCACCCCTGCCCCCACCCTTTCATAATAAGTACTGTACCTTATGGCAACAGTAATAATCTATTTCCATGATACAGGCAAATGGAAAGTGCAATCACTAAGCCTACATGGTAGGCTAAATACACTTGCATTTCACCCTTTAACAATTTAGTTTTCTATATATTATGGTGGGACATATTTGCAAGGGAGAAAACGGCCATTTCTCTCGCCACTCTAGAGAGGCTTGCACTGCAGTGACCTTTGATTGGGTGTTTCTTGCAGATGTTAGATTCATACTGGAAGGAGATTTGCTGCCGATTGGACCATTTCACTTCGAAAGGGACTCTGGACAATAATCTCTCCCCCTGTGAGAGAAGGGGCAGTTTGGTTCCCACTGACTATCTGCAGTTCCAACCACCTCTCTGGGCAGCACATGGCAGTTAACGATCCTCTTGGATCCATGCCCATGATCCAATCAAAACAAACAATCTGGAGACTTCCTCTTTTTTTCCACCAGCCCAAGTAACCACTTTAATTTGTCTTGGGCCTGGACATGGTTTTATTCCTAGATGTTTTGTCTTTGTTATCCGTGTTGTCCGATGCATTACGTCCCCCGAATAGATCGCCAAAGATGGCTAAAGTTGATCATAAGTCGACTTGAAATAAAGTCAACTTGAAATAAAGTCGACTTGAAATAAAGTCAACTTGAAATAAAGTCGACTTGAAATAAAGTCGACTTGAAATAGATCCTAGATGAAATAAAGTAGACTTGAAATAAAGGTGTAAAGTGAACACAAGGTGATGAACAGGGTTCCTCACACACACCTAATAAAGACTATTTTAGGTGTGCATTTTGTCTTTCAATAGACCTTTAATAAAATAGGAATAATTTAGGTCCTGCCAATAGCTTTGGTTGGTCTCCCTGTCAACATTCATGGCCATGTGTCCCTCTTGGGTGACTTGCACCACGGGGAGGTTTCAGAGTTATCCTGGTAACACTTGACGCAACTTAACACAAAGTGTTCAGAAATGGTATACTACTTTATAAATATGAATTGCACCTTATCAAGGTTTGTGGCTGTACCTTCCTCCACATGAGGCTGACCAGGATAATATACATTATTTTGGGAACACTACACAAGATTCGAATCAACGACAATAAAAAACAACGCTGCTCTTATCTCAGGCTAGGGCAAAAATGTTGAACATGGAGAAATGTTAGAACAACTCCCAGACATACTGTGTTTCATGTCATACTATGACATAATTCATGATCCAAATGTGCTCCAAATGTTTTTTGTTGCAAACCAAGTCTGGTTAAGATGGTAAGTAAATACTACAGCCAATTAAAACAATGATCAAGACAAAATAACATAAAACACAATAAACTTCAACTACTGGTAAGTCGTGTTGTCTATTTTTGAAGTATACATTTTTCCCAACTACAACTTTTTAAATCCATTACTGACTGAATAAAAAAAACATACGATCTCCTATCCAAGTATGTTTGTAGTAATTTTTTACTCCCAAAAGCAGATCTAAATATCCATGTAGGATTACCTGCAGTGAGGAGCTTGAGCGGGGTTAGGAGGAGGATAAGAAGAGCAATCCTAAAGGTCTTCATGGTGATTCTACTGAGCACTCCCGTCCTGGGTCCTTTTTAGGGATCTGCAGAGCTGTGTGAGCCACTGCTATCAACCACTGGAAAAGTTGTTCACATTCTTGCCGATTGCTGCTTATTGGCACTTTCTTGGGAAATGGGAGGAAGTAGACCAGCTTCCCTTGAGGTCAGAGGGTAGGGGGAGGCTGCTTCGGCCAGTGGGAGAAGTCTTTCACGTGTCCCAGCTTGGACAGGAACTCGGCCCCTAAGGTGTGTTTGTACTTCAACGCCAACTCCTGTCACTTATTTTTTCCTGCCCGCACGTTGCAGGCGTGACCGGTGTGAAGGAATCTAGTAAGTGTCTCAGACTAGGCTGGGCTGTGTATGACCCAAAACAACATGTACAGATGTAGGATCTTAATTTGATCACTCTTTTGTTGCTGAGAATTTTCCTGCAAAGCAGGAAATGCAAACGGGTAGTATATTTGAGTTTTAGAAGGCTTCTAAAGGTTGTAATTTCCACATTTTCCACCAATTTCCTACACCTGTAAGGCCTATCAGTTCAGAATGGCCTTTCAGGAAAATAATTTTGCCTCAAACTGAACTGCATGTTCAGCTCTTCAGCATACCCTTGAGACACCCACATTTTCAAAGGAACTCATTCAAGGTGACAAATAATTGTTACACTTCTTATGTGAACCGTGCTCAATAAAACCAATATAATAAAACCAATATAGCATTGATCTCCTACCATGCCATGGTATATTGACAACACTTTAATTTACAGTTCTCTGTAAGTCTTCCCTAAGTCGTTGTATATGAGAATGTGGCAGCTTATAATGAGGGCAAAAACATTTTTTACGCCCTTGTTTAAAAAAATACACTGTAAACCCAATTGTTAGATGTAGTATGTAATCATATAACAAAATATAATTGCAATGAAAATAAAGTCAATACTGTCTGATAAATAAATATAATGGACTGAGTGTCCATTTTTTTGTGTGAAGTGTTTAAATGCAAAAAAAAGGGTGTATAAATCACTGCCTATAGCAACTCAAAGCCATCAATTTGATTATTCATAATTTCAATTAATTATTTAAAAAATATATAAAGTATGAGCAGAAGCAGCGCACATCTTTCTGAAGGGATCTCATTCTTGAAAAGCGATTTTTCATATACAGTTGAAGTCGGAAGTTTGCATACACTTAGGTCGGAGTCATTAAAACTAGTTTTTCAACCCCTCTACAAATGTCTTGTTAACAAACTATAGTTTTGGCAAGTCGGTTAGGACATCTACTTTGTGCATGACACAAGTAATTTTTCCAAGAATTGTTTATAAACAGATTATATCACTTATAATTCACTGTATCACAATTCCAGTGGGTCAGAAGTTTACATACACTAAGTTGACTGTGCCTTTAAACAGCTTGCAAAATTCCAGAAAATGATGGCATGGCTTTAGACATTTCTGATAGGCTAATTGACATCATTTGAGGCAATTGGAGGTGTACCTGTGGATGTATTTCAAGGCCTAACTTCAAACTCAGTGTCTCTTTGCTTGACGTCATGGGAAAATCAAAAGAAATCAGCCAAGACCTCAGAAAAGAGTTGTAGACCTCCACAAGTCTGGTTCATCCTTGGGAGCAATTTCCAAACGCCTGAACGTACCACGTTCATCTGTACAAACAATAGTACCAAGTAAAAACACCATGGGACCACGCAGCCGTCATACCGCTCTGGAAGGAGACGCGTTCTGTCTCCTAGAGATGAACATTGGTGCGAAAAGTGCAAAACAATCCCAGAACAACAGAAGGACGTTGTGAATATGCTGGAGGAAACAGGTACAAAAGTATA